>NW_020664447.1:72962525-73249780 GCF_002925995.2 Terrapene triunguis
TTTTTTTTTGCTTGGGGCAGCCAAAAAGCCAGAGCCGGCCCTGCTGACTGCATAAGCCTATTTGCATATCTACATAGCAAAAATACCAACACATTGCCTAAATAGGTGGGGTTAAAGACAATATCTTATCCACCCCAACTCCTCCTTAAAATTTGAAAGTTTTCCTTCATAGCCACCCACAAGCAGTGGGCTTAGGTGAATGGCTATGCCTTTCACCCTGCCCTGAAGTCAACAAACTGTCTTGGCAGGATCACAGTGTTGTTAAGTTGGGTGCGTTGGCTAAATTATTGCCTAAAACCAGTCCTGGGCTGCAGAAATATTCACATTGCATTAGTCTGTCCTGACTTGTTTTGAGAGCCCTTCAGAGTTCTCATCCCTTTGTTAGTGGCCTGCAATAAATTGTGTTTATTAACAAAATAAAAAGAGGCAATGAAACTCTGAAAGCAAAGCCAGATGCAATATGAGAAGGGTAGAAAAATCACATGGTTAATGAAGCAACGTGGTGAGTCTGACCTTATAAAATCAGCAAGACAAGATTTTGGCAGATGGGTCTAAGTGGCAGAAATACAAAACTGCTTATCTTGTGAATCCATGCAGAGGTCAGACAGGATGATCCTGGTCCCCTTGGACATCCAGCACCCTTGAAAAGACTTAAGATCTAGTTCTGGTTACATTTTTACAGCAAAATTATCCAGGGAATGGATGATCTTAGTTATTCAAAGAAACAAAGTCCATTTTTATGCAGAAAAAATAAGAAGGGACTTCACTGACATTCCCATAGTTCTGAAGGAAATAATTACAGAGTTAAAATCAGACACAGGGAGATCAATGCAAGCTAAACAAGCTTGGGGAGCTAAAGGAGTTCATGCTTCATTACCTTTTTCAGATTATTGTGTCACAGTTTCAGCGTAACTGCACCTTTGACACTCTCCGAAGTGTGTTCAAGGAACGCCGTCTCAAGTCTCTAGCTATCACCTGTCATTGGGATGGGACCCATGTCCTACCCCCTCCCCCAACCAGGAGGTTAGACTTCCAGCCTCCTTGCCTTCACTCTGATTCTCCCCAAGCAGCTTTGGTAAACGTCCCCTGCTCTTTGTCTTCTCTCCAAGGACAGTGACACTGATTTACCAGGAACCAAACAGCCCTTTCAAAGCAGAGTACGTTTATTTAAAGACAAAAGCATACAGAGAAAGCATATACAGCAACAACAGGATCTAATTGCTTTATCAGTATCCCCGCAATAGTCCTATGGAGACTCTGGCAGGTTCCATTCTTTCCAATCCTTCAGGAGGATGCAGTTTCCTCTTGGACAAAAGGTCAGGTCTATCCATTAAATCAAAAAGACCTCCCCCCTGTCAGGTTAAACTGTGCCTTTTATACCAAAACACTTGCTTTGTCTTCCAGCCTCCTGAAAACAGGTAAAACCAGTCACTGCCCTTTTTCCCCACGAGGTCAAACTTCAAAAGGCTAGGTATCTGCATAACCAGCTTTGGGATTTTGCATTTCTCAACCCTCTCTCTGCTCCCCAATAAGCCAGGAACACCCACATACAAAAGTCTGTGGATATTTGATGGGCTCATATCATCTTGCCCTTCTTAATATAATGGACTTCAAAGTTTTCATGCTTTCCAGGGGATAACCATATCACAAACATACAGATAACCATACATTAAATACAATAGTTTCAAGATAGCGCTATGTGTTAATCATAGCTGTTACATCTTGCATTGCTAGGGGCAACATAAACGTAAAGGGGGGGAAGTGCTTGTAGATGAGGAATCTTTGGCCTGAATTTCCAGAGGCAGCCTGTGATTTTGAGAGCCTGTTTTCGGTACTCAACTTGAGACCCATGAAGGGAACCTGCTTCTCAGAAGGCAGGTGCTCAGCAATTCTGAAAATCAGACCTTTTTTGGATGTCTCAGGTTGAGCACTCTAAAATGGAGGAAACCCAAATCACTAGTCATGTCTAAAAATGTAGGTCTAAAAAAAAAATGTCTGTGTAAAAGTGGCACCACCTTACTTAGTAGAACTCCTCCTGTATTCAGTCACATGTGCTGATTTCAGTGACAGAAATACATTCTAAAGGATTCAGGTTTGAAGTTCTGATTATGGCCCACCTCTACTAATTAGCTTACCCAAACATCCCTCCATATGCTAATGGCAGATGGATACATCTATCTAAGGTACTTGTGTGGCCCCCATTACTGTAATGTCTGGGTGCTCACAATCTTTTAATATATTTATCATTGGAAACACACTGTAAGGAGAATTGCAGCACAAAGAGACTAAGTGACATGCCCCAGGTCACACAAAAATCTGTGGTAGAGAAGGAAATTGAATCTGTATCGCTGAGGTCCCAGGCTAATGCCCTAACCACTGGACTATCTTTATATGAGACAGAAGGTAATGAATGTCCTACCTCTTTTGTTGTGGTGTCTAAAACAAATACAGGTTGTGAAAGCAAACGTAGGGGGGAAAGTCCCTAAGTCACACTCATCCTATAACCAGCTCTGCTGGATTTTCTAGTTCCAAATTTCCCATGAGTACAGAATCTTCTGATACTGAAAGCACCTCAGCTCCTGGGTTCTCACACTTAAATTGTATGTAACTATTTAAACAAATATGCTGTTAACTTTAATTACACCTGGGAGAATTCTGCGCCACTGCGCATGAGCAGAATTTTTGTCCCCCACAGATTTCTTTGCTTCCCCGCAGAAAAATGACTTTGACGGGGAAGCAAAGGAAAGCTACAAGAGTGGTCATGCGACCCTCCCCAGCAATATGTTTCTGGTGCCCAGCTGGCAGAGAGGTAAATCACTGTGGGGCATGTAGCTACACACCGCAATGTGGACACAGCCTGCTTTTCACTGTGGTGTGTAGCTACGCATACCCTATACACTGTCACAAGAGGTGTACTATGTATACATAGCCACAGATCACCAAAAGCACTCAGCTTTCTTACTAACATCCTGTGAAAAACTGGGTCAAAGTCAATTTTTCTGTCCTTCTGTCAAAGCTTTCATAGGATTGATACAAGTAACCTGAGGGACTGTCTCACCCTGTGTGATTGTGACTATCCATGACAGTTGCATTCCAATGGAACAATAGTGCTGTCACCCTCTAGAGTGAGAGATTCATGTTTGCAGAGATAGAACTTTCTTGGTGAGTGGCCATAGATTTGGAACTCATTCTTGGAAGATATCCACATAATTACAGACATCAGCATATTCAGAACAGAATGTAAACCCCATTTCTTTGAGCCTGCTTTCCCACTATATCACAATCAAAAGAAAGAGAAATTGATCCCTGTTGACAGGGAAAGGGGAAAAAAGAAATATCTTAAATTCATTATTTTGAAAGGTGCTGAGGTACAGTGGAGATGAGCACTAAAAGTGGTAAAACAAAATTCAAAATTTGAAAATTGTGATTGAAAGAGGACAGTTTTTTTGTGAAAATGTTCACGAAACAATTCATCCTTTTTTTCGACCATCTTTAATGAGCATTCTATAAGAATCTAGATAGATGCTATTTGTTTAATTCCATGTAGTTTTACATTAAGCTGTATCCTGTAGGTAGACAGCATTATTACTTATCCTCAGAGCATTACTGTGAGCAGTCATAAGCTCTTTCCAACAAATGCACCACAAAGAAACCAAGCATATGCTTGGGTGTGGGTGAAATATCCAAATCCTCAGCTATCATTTCAACCCCTGAGTCTTCTGATGTCTGACAAAATAAATGCACTCTTCATTTTGAGATTTTTTGCCTTTTTTTTTTTTACACATCATTCATCAGTTTTTGTCCCCTAACTTTTCTCTCTATCAGCATTTAGAATGGCAGGCACTGTTACCAGTTTGTGTGAATAATACATCAGTATGGTAATTCTCTGACAGAAGGAGAGAAAATGGAAAGAGGAAATAAGCACTGAAGGTACTAGCAGGAAAAGTTTTGTCATCTATTACAGGAAGGAGAAGAATGAATTAGGAATGATGATAGGAAAGGAAAGAAGATGTAGCAATAGCAACACAAGGTTATACTTTTAAATATATTGTTGATTTCCACCATGTTACAATTAAATAAAGTACATAGGAGACATTACACAACTGTTTTAGTGCTTGAAACTGTAGGAGGTGTGGCTTTGGAGGAGTCTTGTGACACAGGTGTTTTCCACCCTGGCTAGTAAGTGTCTTAAATATTTTTAAAGCTCTACATTTTGCACCTGGCAATCTGAGAGATTGCCACTCTATCCACGGCCACATTTCAGCTAACAATCCCCATATTTAATAATCTAAGGGCTGGAGGAAGGATAGTCTCAGGGTCAGAGTCACTGCTGCCTTGCACCTTGAGTAGTCATTTAACTGTAATTTAGCTAGAGTTGCCCTACACTCTCCATGTATTCAGTTGCTTATAACTTCGCCAAGCTTTTAGTCATTTCATTTAAGATTTTCCATGCTAGGTGTCTGCCTCAGGTTGAATGTTTTTTAGAAACTTCCAGATAAAATAGTTCAGTCATTTCTGAGAACAAAATAGGGGAAAAACACATTTTTGCCCATGTTAAAACAAATTCTTATAACCATTTCATTGAGAACTCTAGCGCCTTCACGCTTTGGAGCAGTAACTTGAAATTTGGCAAGGTGATTGTCCTAGAGTTAGGAACATGACTTTTGCCCTCCCTATGAAAAGACATCCAAATTTGTTCATACTGTGAGACTCCAAAAATTTAGTTTGCATATGCTCAGTAGACTAAGTTTGGCAGTTTAATTACCAGAAGATTTCATCTGCCCTGAGCATGCTCCATCACAACACAGATCCTACATGCTGACTGGACTGAGTACGCACCATCCCTACAGTTTGACTGATCATGTTCCAACCTGGAATTTCAGAGGCTGGGCAGGACTTTCCCTGCAATTGCTCTTTGTGCCTCAATTCTTCATCTGTAATGTGGGGATAATACCACCTAGTCTCACAAGGGAGTTGTGAAGATAAAAGTCACTAATATTTGTGAAACATGCTGAGAAAGTTCATAGAGGAGGTGTGGTGGGCCTGGCACCACAGTGCCCCTTTGTGGCAGGGGTAGGATGGGGTGTCGGCACCTCGCCATTCTCAAGTTTCTGCGCCCGACTCTCTGTGGGCGGCCAGTTGTGGCCTAATGGCCCCCTTCCACACAATCACTCCTGTCGGGCGAGATAGTGCGGCCTAGTGGCCAGGGTCCATACAATTCCCCTCGCAAGCAAGGTAGCGCAGCCTAGCAGCCAGAGTCCATATAATCCCCCTCGCAAGCAGGGTAGCGTGGCCTAGTGGCCAGAGTCCCTAGGATTCCTCACAGTTCGGGGGTGAGGTGGTGGGGGACCTGGGCCCGCCCTCTCCACTGGGTCCCGACCGGGCCGACGGGATTGTCGTGCGGGAGGGGGTGTGGAGCGCTGGCTCTGGGAGGGAGTTTGGGTGCAGGAGGGGGCTCGAGGCAGCGTGTTGGGGTACAGGAGAGGGTACAGGGTGCTGGATCTCGGAGGCTCTCAGCTCAGGCGGCTCCCTGCAAGTGGCGACCTGGCCTGGCTGCTCCTAGGCAGAGACGCGGCAGTCGGCTCTGCGCATTGCCTCCGCCCGCAGACACCGCCCCCACAGCTCCCATTGGGCGCTGTTCCCAGCCAATGGGAGCTACGGAGCTAGTGCTCGGGGCGGAGCAGGGGCAGCGCGTGGAGCCGCCTGCCACGCCTCTGTCTAAGAGCAGCTGGGACAGGTCGCCACTTGTAGGGAGCTGCCTGAGGAGAGCGCCCCCCGATTCTGGCACCCCGCATCCCCTCCCGCACCACAACCCACTGCCCCAAGCCCCCTCCCAGAGCCACCCCATCTCGCGCCCCAACCTGCAGCTCCACACCCCCTCCTGCATCCAAACTCCCTCCCTCTTAGTTAACCAGCATTTTTCACTTACTGGCACCCCCTATTCCCCCAACATGTCGGATAAAACAGCTTTTACTGTATATAACTTGGTTGGAGAAATAACTGAGGTAAATCTTGGGAAGTGTTATGAACTTCAAAGGACTTTTTAAAACTTTGGTTTGAGGTTTTTATTCCCCTCATGCCATGTGCTCTGAGCTGAAGCCTCAGCTGATGGGAAGAGACCACTTGCATGACTCATCTTCACAGGGAGGTCAGCAGAACAGCAATAAGTCTTTAGTCCTCTTGCTGATGTGATGGTTTCTCAAGCAAGACATAAGGCATTTCCAGTTGCAAAATCCAACCACAGCCCATCTGATATCGCTGAGTCTTCTTTTTCAGGAAGCACGTAACAATTTTTGTAGAAGAGCAGTTCTTCACAATAATTAATGTCCCTCTTCCTGGATGGTGATTCACATAGTCACAGAGGCTCACACTACACCTGCTCAAATATTATACTAAGGATAGGGCCCTTCGTTTTCAGTTTTTATTTTATTTATTTTTTTTCCCCTGGAATTTATCAGAGTTTATTACCACAACAACAAAAACAAGTGAAAATCAGTGCAAAAAACTACTGATTTCTCTGGGTAAATATCAGGGTCTATTTTGGTGGATGGAAAGACAGGGCAAAAAAGTAGATTAGTGCTTTGAATTCTGTTCATTTATGTGGTTTGCTGCAGAACTAAAACAGAACTCAAAACACAATGCCACCACTGAGTTTAAGAAAACAATACATCTCTAATCCCAAAATAAAACTTTTCATTTGAATAAACGGTTTACTATTGTAAACTGTTAGCCTATAAATATTTACATTTAATAATTGGGCCACACCATTTTCAGCGCATACACTCAACTTCATCCTTTTTTCCTGTTTTTGTTTTTTTAAACTTTTGAATACTTCCTTGTGTTCTGAGACGTATTCTGACACAGATTTTAATTTTCCTCCCATTTTAGTGTGTCAAATCTTTAAATCGTTATCTGCTAACAGCTTGAAATGTGTACATAGTGTGTGTGAGTTTTATCAGTACGTTCTGATGTGCACGCACTTCAGAGCTTCCGTGTGTGTCTATTTGTTCATTGTATGTATCTTCTAGACTAATACATAGCCTTACTTCAACTGGCAGCTTTGCATATACACACATAGACTAATGTGTTATCGTAATACATATATCTCATGCACTGTATTGTATTTTCCTAATAAAACAAGTTATTTTTATATCTTTGAATGGTACAAAAGTAGGGTGAAAATCGGAAAAACCTGAATAATACTTTTTGTAAAACCTGGGAAATTTTCAGTAAAAATCGGTTTAACTGAAAATGAAGGGGCTTAAATGTTGAATACAGATATTACAAGTGAGATATAACTTTGTGCTCTAATCAAAAACTGCTTCTTGGGCCTAGTACAATCACAAAGACAAAACCAGAAATTTGGCAGCTCTGTCCCCTGTCCTGCCTCTAACTTTGTATGAAATGACAGGCCCTTTAAAAGTATTATCTTAAAGAAACTCTTGTATTGGTACGTAATATACTACTACAATTTGGTTCCTCAATAGTCAGATCTTTCCATTCTTTTTATACATCATGAAGAATTTTTCGATCCTTCAGACAGACTGAAAGGTTTGAGCTTCTCCTGCCATCAGAAGACAGAAGTTACATTAAGATGAGGGAGCTTAAACAAAACCATCAAACTACTTAAACATTTTTCATTTTAAAAATACTATTAGCTCTCATTTATAAAACCCCATAGACATTTGAAACTGTAATCCATTAATTCATTTACAATCATTTTTCCATCATGCCATATATGTAGAGGAAAAAGAACTGAATCATTTGAAAAATAACTATAACTATGAACAAACTATAAATACCAAGAATGTTTGTCAGATTATGAGTTTGGTAACATTAGGGCCTGATCCTAGAAAGCCTTAGTACTCAGTTTGGTTCCCAAACTGGATATGTTGCAGAGATGATGCATGGACGGGGAGTGCCTAGATTTCTCCCTTCTATTTGGCCCTGGTTCCTCCCCGCAGAGCTTACTAGTCAGTACAGTAGCTCAAGTGACAGGGATAGACAAGGTGGGTGAGGTAATATCTTTTAGTGGACCAACTTCTGTTGGTGATAGAGACAAGCTTACACAGAGCTCTTCTTCAGTTTTAAATAGATACCTTGCAGGGATCTTGCCTTACTTTTCTATATGGGGCACAGCCTAGTGTTGGTCCAATTATATTATTATTGCTATAGGGGATAAAATCAAAAGCTAAGAGGAATATAACGTGGAGCTCCAATATTATGTGCCAAATGGGACTCTACATTCACTACAAACTACCATGCTCCTCCCTGTTTAAAAAGCCAATAAAATGGTTTTCATCTTTAAATCTTCTGCTAATCTTAAAGGTTAAAACCTGTTAATTTCCCACTGTTCAATGATAGTCCAGTTTGCTCTTTTGTGCTGTTACAATGCACTATGGCCTTCATTGCATACCATAAAGAATTATTAACATATATCGCTGGTTGAGGGGTGTGTTGATGCTTTCAGCAGTGAAAAAGTAACTCCCTTATCTAAAAACACACCCATATTCATCAACCAAACTAGTCAGCTGTACGTACTTTAGAACATGTATTGTACAGCTAGTGCAGGTAGCAATGCCTATAGATAAGTGTCGGGGCATCCTTTCCATTATAAGACCCTTGTTGCCATTGCTTATAATTTTACCAAATTTAAACAGTTTAGTTCTGGAATTTTCCATGACAGGTGTTTGCCTAGGGCTGCTGTTGCTTTTTAGCAAAGTTTCAGCTGTAACAGTGTGTCTGTTTCAGAGACCAAGATTAAGGGAATATGTTTTGCCCATGTTCATTTTTTGCTCTCAACCGTTTTGTTGAGATGCTCAGAGCCTGCTTGAAATGTGGAAACAGTGGAATCTGGTTGAAAGGCCTTATAATGTTCATTGCAGGTGGTAGGGTTGCCTGGTGTCCAATTTTCGACTGGAATGCCTGGTCGAAAAGGGACCCTGGCGGCTCCAGTTGGCACCGCTGACCAGGCCATTAAAAGTCCAGTTGGTGGTGCAGCAGGGGCCTGGGGCTAAGGTAGGCTCCCTATCTGCCCTGGCTCCGCGCGGCTCCCAGATGCAGCTGTCAAGTCCCAGCAGCCCCTAGGCACTGGGGGGGCCAGGCAGACTCCGCACGCTGCCCCCGCCCCCATCGCCGGCTCCGCAGCTACCATTGGCTGGGAACCATGACCAATTGGATCTGCGGGGGGCGGCGCCTGCGGACGTGAAGGCAGCGCGCACAGTGCAGAGCCGCCTGGCCGTCCATGCGCCTAGAGGCTGCAGAGACCTGATGGCTGCTTCCTCAGAGCCGTGGTAAGCGCCGCCCAGACCCCGCACTCTCCCACACCCCAGCCCCCTGCCCCAGCCCAGAGTCCCCTCTTGCACCCCAAACACCTCATCCCTGGCCCCACACCAGAGCCCACACCTCCAGCTGGAGCCCTCACCCCCTCCCGCACCCCAACCCCAACCCCCTGCCCCAGTGTGTGATTGTGTGATTAGAAAGTTGGCAACCCTAGCAGGTGGACTACACTAAAGTACAAGTAATAGATGACTAAATATGGGGGGAAGTAATTTGTGTCCTTTTCAAAGAAGGGGGCTGGGGAGGAAATGTATTCCGGGAACTGCTGCAGTAGCAGAAGAGCACGTACTGGCAATGGGAATGAAGGATGGTCCCATGGTTAGATAGCAACCTAAGATTTAGGAAACACAAGTTCAATTCTCTGCTCTTCCAGGTGTCCTGTACGACCTTGGGCAAAATACTTAGCCTCTTGCTGCCTGTTCCCCACATGGGCAGAGATGGGGGGGGGCATTGGAGAGCATTGCCCCCCACTCCCCAAACTGGATATGTTGCAGAGATGATGCATGGAGGGGGAGCACCTAGATTTCTCCCTTCTATTTGGCCCTGGTTCCTCCCCGCAGAGGAATGTTTGCAGGGGCAAGCGGTGACATGCGGCTAGGTCAGTTTCCCCATCTGGGCTGTGTAAGGGGAGGTGCAGGAGAGCACCTCCTGATGATACTTCACAGCACAGCACAGCCGGGGAAACTGACTTGGACACACAGAGCACCTGGTGTTGCTGCTTCCCCCCAACTCCCTAGGGGGGCACAGAGGAATGTTCAGGGGATGAGGGGGCGAGCAACAATGCCAGGCGCTCTGTGTGTCCAGGTTTGTTTCCCCACATGGGCTGCCTAAAGGGAGGGCAGAAGAGCAGCTCCTGACCCTCTCCCTCACAGCAGAGCTCTAGCTTGGGCTCATTTCAGTTTTACCAGCCTATAAAATAAGAGACTTGCCCCAGAAACACAGGCATCTAGACATGGGGGCCACATTCTAATCACCACTGGTAACATGTAGCAAGTGAACATAAGATCTGACCAAGTGTCTGTGCAGTGTACAGCATTGACTGTGTCAAGCCCAGCTGAGTGGCAGAGTGAACAGGGAAGGTTAAATGTGAGTGGAATGTGCTTAGGCAGATGAGCAAAGGGGACAGGCTTTAGCGATGGATTTGTTCAATGTGTGCATTGCATATTTATGTATCTCTAAAACCTGGGAGACATGCTTTAGTTACATGAAAGTGCTGGGTTCTGTTTATTCAAGAATTTGTTTTTACGCTAATGTTAATTTTTAAGTGGTAGCTGGTAAACATGGCAAATAATTAAGTTACAACAAAAAATGAAGGGTGATTAAATAATGGACGTAAACTGTACTTGTGATTTCAAGTACACTGTAATTTAAGTACCACAACAATTGGTAAATCCAAAAATTAGACCTATGCCTATTATTACCCTCACATAGAAGTCAAATTACACCTATGGTTCCCCATCTGTACAACTGGGGCTACAGGGTCTGCCCTGCCTCTCAGGAGCAGCCTGGGGAGAACCAGGTGAAAGACTGGGAAGCGCGCAGGTGCTGAGGAGGTGGGACCCCTGGCAGTACCCCAGATAAGCTGTTCCCACTGAATGGAGGGGGAGAGGAATGTGAGGTGGGGCGAGCATGAAGCTGCTCTGGTTGAGCAGCTGTAGCTATAACCCCCTGGCTGGAAGTTTGCAACTCCAGGACAGAGCAGGGCCCGGCCTGGACAGCTGGGGTGGCTCGTTTCTGTGTGAGCTCACAGCGCCCTCTAGAGGCTGCTCCCTGCTCCGCTTCACGCCTCGCGGCTGTGAGGAGGAACAAGAAGGGAGGGGGGCTGGAGGAGGGGTTGTTGGCGTTAGACCCGTTGCCCTCAAACGAGTGGGAGGGGCCTGTGAGAGAGCCGAGGGAGGGGTCACGCGGAGGGAGATCAGGGATGAGGGGCAGCGGGGGATGGGTTGAAGTGCGCAGGCCTCGGCCTCGCCGCGTGACCCCAGGCGGCGCGAGACACTGTGGCTGACAAAGTGTGCAGCACCGCTCTAACTCCGCCCCTCCCGCCAGGAAAGCTACGGGGCCTCTTGCTCACTCCCTGCCCCTCCTCTCTGGGACTGGCGGGAGCTCGTGGCAAGGGGCGTGGGCTTGCTCCCTCCCTGCCCCTCCTCTCCCGGCGGTGGGGGACGTGGCCTCGCTCCGAGGTTCCGTCCCTCACGGGGCTGGTTCGGAGCGCGCCTGCGCATCCGGCGGCCTGGCCGGTGGTGCGCTGGTGGCCACGTCTCCCGGAAGATGGAGCTGAGCTGCCGTGTCCGGCCTGCGGCCTCTATGTAGCCGCTGCGGTCTCCGCCGCCGATTTATCCCCCGCATCCCTCGCCCGGCTGCTGGCCGGGTGCTCCCGCGGAGGCAGGGCGGGCGCCGGGACAAGGTGAGGCCGGGGCTGAGCTGGGGCCTACTAGCGCGGGAGAGGCGGGCGGAGGGGTTTTGGGGACGGGAAGGGCTTGGCGGGTGGGGGTTAAGGGCGACTCCTCATTCTGAACCGCCTGCTCCCTCCCCCCGTCTTGTGCTGCCGCTGCCGACCCTTCTGTCCCCGGCCCCGTCACTGGTGTCCGCACGGCTGGCGCCAGTGTCTCCTCCAGGGTCCAGGCAGGGCTGTGGGCTCGTATGGGGCCCGGCTCCCCCGAACACAGGCACAGTGTGTCATCGCTGGCAGCCTACGGGGCCCTCAGGACCCGACTGGCAAAGGTATATGGGTGCCTAACCCCAACTGACCTTCTCGCCTTTAAAAGTCTGGCCCTTAGTGCCCATATGGGCCCTTCCCTCCAACATAGTTAAAGGGGTCCACACTGTCCACAAGATTAGGAGTTTTAAAGCAAACTATTTGTGTTGGGGGAGGAGTTCCTGAAAGTGCCTCTGGAGAGGTCTGTATGTCAAAGGTCAAAGAAACTTTTTTTTCTACTATACATCTGTGGTTATCAGCATTACTTCCTATTTCCCTCTCCATCCCAGTTTGTTTTCCTTTAATCTGCTGCAAGCAGACCATCATTTTATAATTATAGGGGTTGCCACAGCTGCTATCAGGTGTTGATGCCCTGAATGACTATGCTGGTTTAGTAGCTAAAACTCATTCCTCTACAGTACGGGTAGTCATTTGAATGGACCCCAAAATCTTTTTATTTACTTATTATTGGGCGATTAAACACTGGAATAAATTGCCTAGGGAGGTTGTGGAATCTCCATCTCTGGAGATATTTAAGAGTAGGTTAGATAAATGTCTATCAGGGATGGTCTAGACTGTATTTGGTCCTGCCATGAGGGCAGGGGACTGGACTCGATGACCTCTCGAGGTCCCTTCCAGTCCTAGGATCTATGAATCTATGAATTATAATTATTTAATTATTTTCTCTGGAGTCTGGACCTTAACTATACATTGACTAAGAAATTTGGACCCTGACAAAAAATAATTGACTACCCCTACTCTACATTTTCCTGTAAGAACATCTGATTTGGAGTCCTTCCAGTAATATGGCATGTTAATGGATGAAACAAGGACAAAACTATTAACATAACCATAGTTCACAACAAAGATAAACCAAATGCATCAGTTCATCAACATATATTTGATCTGTAACCATTTTGTATCTTTTTGCAGCTCACGCTTTTGGAGTTCAGTTCTGTAGATTTTGTCAGTAGACATCCATTATGTCTTGGTTTGCTGATCTTGCTGGAAAGGCAGAGGACCTTCTCAACAGAGTCGATCAAGGAGCTGCATCAGCTTTGAGCAAAAAAGATGGTACAGGGAACGTAATATATGATAATACGGATTTGGAGTCTGCCAGGGAATATCCTGAACTGCACCAGCAAACCGGAGAATTGAAATATCAGACATCATCTAAAGCAACCTATATCTCCTCAGCAGCTGAAAATATTAAACACCAGAAAGCTACAATCCTAGCTGGAACTGCAAATGTCAAAGCCGCATCCAAGATGTCTTCAGAGGCCTCTTCTCCAGCAGAAAGTGTTTCCACACCCAGACCTTCTTCCCAGTTTGTGAGAAGGAAAAAGTCTGAACCTGATGATGAGCTTTTGTTTGATTTTCTCAATAGTTCTGAGAAAGGAACTAATGGACGGATGGACCCTAAAAAGGAGAAGAGCAAGACAGTTGTTCTTCAGAATCACTCTCGGACTTCAAGCATTAGTTCTGTGCCTACAAGTACACAAAATGTAAAAACTACTGAAGACAGTTCCATGAGGAGTCGAAGCCATGGTAGCTAACTAGAACTATTTATTGAACATAGGTATATTTAAAACCATGTTATGTGAAGGGAAACAAATTTACTGACAGTAAATGAAATAGATTCTAATATGAGGGAAAGGTGTTCTAGAGTAACAATAACATGGTTGGGAGTCAAGAACCTCTACATTCTAACCCCAGCACTTCTATTGATTCACTGGGTGGCCTTGGAATAACCTTACCTATTTCCCTCCATTTCTCCATATGTAAAATGGGTATAATACATGAACTGCCTCACGAGAGTACTTAGTTGATATCAGTACAGTTCATTGAATATTTAAAGTACTGTAAGTGCATGTATTAGTATTATTAAATCAAACCTATTCTGTTCACTTATTGTATTGAAGTTGGTAAAAAAAAAAAAAAACTTAGAAACTATAATAAGGGGAGAGCTACTTCTCAAAATTTGGATATGTTTATAGTTAAGAGTTTTTATAACTCTTTAATGATTAATCACAGCTAATTCAAGATGTATTAACTGTAGATTCATGTCACATGGTAACCTGATTATAGGTCACATTATAAGCCAATCATTGGTCTTTTTAGTTAGTATGTCTCTTAGTGCATCTGACATAAAAGAGAGTCCATAATTTTTGTGGGAGCTAGTTGTAAAATGGAGATAGGCTATTTGTGCATTTTATAATTATTGACAAAAATAAATGTATTGTCACACAGTGTCTGGTTATGTGAAGACTGTATAAACTAAAAGGAAGGGAATGGCACTTAGAACGTTTTAACTCTAGGGCAGGGGATTCAAGTAGTATTGAACAAATCTTGCTTGGATTTATGGTGCTGTTTTCTTGGTGTGTCAGTATTCAGAATTAATGGCCCACCCCATCTCCCTAGGGCACTGTGTGATGTGGACTGTTGAAGGTGGAGCAGGCTTGTTGGTGAGCACAAGGTGAAGTAAAGAGTATGATGACAGTTTAAAACACTGGATTCAAATGGACACCCTTGCTTTGTATTGACTTCAGTCTGCATTCACTGGTTTTCATCCAGTTATCCATGGTGGATACACTGAATCTGAAGTAAAATTAACATGGGTGGAACAGCTGTTTCTTTACTCTCCCTGCATGTCATACTGTTTCATATTGACACCAATGCAAGGCTTTAAAGCTAAGGCCCTATAGTATATGCTCATTGGCATCAAGAATGTTCTATAAGACTTCAGTAACCCCCTATTAGGAATCCAAATCCCGGGTGTGTGTTTTCTGGTGACTTGGTCAGAGCACTGTCAGCTGTTAGTTTAGAGTGTTCTTTCTATCAGCATCCATTCTATAAAAGAGAATTGCTACTTAGTTCCCATAATTCAGGGAATTTATATGCAGTTAGGATTTCTAGATACATGAAAATTACAAGGAACTTTTGAATAGTATTACAAAACCTCTTATGGAAGTATGATATGAGGCAAGAATAAAGGAAATATTCCACAGCCTACTACAGTGCTTCAAATCATTGTAATTTCCAGTGGTTTTTATAGTAAACATTTCTTTGATGAAAAGTGGCTCCCCCAAAAATAGATTGATTAAATACTTTGAGGCCAGGTGGTTAGTAAAGAAGTTGGTGAGGAGATGGGTATAATTGAAGTAACCTTAATAGGCTATCTTATATAAAGTGAATATACTGCACCCATCTGTGTTTGGATTAGATTTTTGAGGCTTGCTGTTGGCAATATAATTCATAAGAATGAAATTTGAATGGCTTATACGTGACATCAGAACTCCAAGATGAAAAATTTTACTTTGGAAATATGTACAAGTATGTGTATCTTTAGAATATTAAGTCCTAACAGCCAGCCAGTGTGAACTTGGACATTTATATTAAAAATAACACACCGCTTGCTGACTGTATGTACAGTGTATTCTATAACTCTCTGAAGTTTTCTGCAGCATAGTCATGAAAATGTTAACATTTTCCCACCCGATATGACTTTTTGTTATAACCAATTGCTAAACGTTATGCCATCTGTGGCTGTTCTCGCTACACTGTACAAATCATCTGCATTATACTATTTAACTAGAATATGGTACTATATAGGTCTATTTATTGTGAGTAGCTATTCAGTGATCCACTTTAATGGTGAAATGTCTATTTTATATTTATATATATATATATATATATATAGAGAGAGAGAGAGAGAGAGAGAGAGAGATCATTGTATGGCTACTCACAGTAAGTAGACCAACAAACATACTTGATTTAACTCAGATTTCTTTGTATAGAAACGCCTGACGGCTCTGATTCTGGATTGGATACACAAGTGGATGTTACAAAAGATTCATCACTAAATACAGCAACTAATCCCAGCCTTTCAGCTAATGATGATTGCAAATCGCACGAACTGTCCAATCTTCGCCTAGAGAATCAACTACTTCGGAATGAGGTTCAGTCTTTAAATCAAGAAATGGCTTCATTAATTCAGAGATCCAAAGAAACACAGGAAGGTAGTCTAGTTTGGAAGCTTATATTTCAAAATATTAACTGGTTTTGAGATTCTAGTAAAATAGAAACTAGTACTGCCTCTCCATCAGTGACTTGTGTTCAGATTCAAGTACTTCTAGTTAAATCTATAGATGTGGTTTGTTAAGCATAGTGATTCCTGACCATCTAAATGAGTACTAAGCTGGAGAGAATGAAAAGTATCTTTGAGCTATCCACCTTAAGCTCATTAGCTCCTAATGAATTTAAGACAAAGATGTTCTCATATGGTGGGTAACATGGCCTTCACTGAAACCATCTGGAACAAAAAAAAATTTACTTGCGATAGTTGGGAGGAGTAGTCATTCGACAACAACAACAACAAAATGAGTAGTGATTAAAGGGACACAATCAAGTTAATTAGACCCAAAATTTAGATTGTGTAAAAACAAGGTTTAGGAAAGGCTACTGCTATTAGAAATGTTTACACATTTTTTAAAAATGTCTGACTTTTTTTTTTTTTTTTTTTTTTATAACAATCTTCTGCAATATTTGAAACCCAAACATTACGGCATGTATTATGCAAATATATGATGCCCAGAAAGTGAAACAGTCTAGAAAATAACAATAAAAAAGTCAGATTGACTAGTCTATATGTTCCTTGCCTAAGCTAATTGAAATGCAAAATCTAGTAAAAAGCCAATTAAATTTGTAATATTGTTTAACTAATCAAAGCTGATAATACCACAGGTTAGGGAAATCTTTTTTTTAAAACAGTACTGCATATGAATTTTAACCTAATAATTTTGAGTAAAGGTTAAAACTAATGTGTTCAGTTTAAAAAAACAAACAAACAGTACAATCTCAAAGATGTCATCTTAACACTGACTCTAGTAGTGCCTTTTTAAGTCAGCTCTGACTTTTTTTCAATGTTATATAAACTGAACTGGTTGCACTTAATTTTTTCTTGTATGGATTGTGACACAAGCGGCATTCTAACCATGTGGCATCTAATACTATTTATTTTTTCTTGAGGCAGCAGATTTTATTGTATATATGCATATATATCCTTTTTCTTTTTTGTAGAATTAAAGAATGCCAGAACAAGGGTAGAAAAATGGAATGTTGACCATTCAAAGAGTGATAGGGTGGTTCGAGAACTTCAAGCTCAGGTTGATGATCTTACAGAAACTGTTTCTGCCAAGGATTCCCAACTGGCCGTGCTGAAAGTGCGGTTGCAAGAAGCTGATCAGCTACTGAGTACTCGGACAGAAGCCCTGGAAGCATTACAGAGTGAAAAATCACGGTACTTTAAAACCATTCCAAACAATAGTAATAGGTTGGAGAATTCAAGCTATAAAGATTGGTGTTTTCAGTAGTCAAAATGACAATTGTTATCGCTTTCCTATGCAAACGTTCCCCGGTTTACGCAAATCCGACTTACGCAAACCCACACTTACGGAAAAAGTTCCATAAGCGGGTTTTTTTTTTTTTTTTTTTTTTGCGTAATTGTCGGATAGACGCCCCCTACTTACGTAAAATTCGACTTACACAAGGCGTTCCGGAATGGAATGCTTGCATAAGTCGGGGAGCGTCTGTATATCTAGATTTGAGAATTTTAGTTAGAAAAAATGTAAGTATTATTTAAGGCTTGATTCAGATATCGTTATACTTAACATAAGCGTGCCATTGACTTCAGTGGGAACAGGTCAGAGTCCTAAATAAGTTTAATTGCCACTTGCTTGTGTCGGTGTCTGTTTGTGACTGAATTGATATAATTGTTCAAATGCATTTTATATAAACCATTTGTGTAATTCTAATATTTGAGAGAGAAGTCTGAAATTTGAGATCTCACATTGATAAGGACTATATTTGGCCAAAAGGGCAAATAAAATGTTTGCCTACAAGTGTAAGAACTTTCCTGTTTGTGTCCACATTGGGTGTTCAGTAGTCAGTTGAATACTTGCTCCTTTATTTAAAAAAAAAAACAAATCAAACCTAACAGTAAAATTCTTCAAGTTAGAAGTAGAATTTAGGCGACAGAATATGTGGGGTACTCTTACTTTTAGATGAGCTGTAAGTTTTATTCTTACTATTCTACCTGTGTTCTGAACTAGTGTTTAAGAAAATATATTTGTAGAATTTTTTCTGCATTAGAAAAGAAAAACATTGCAAAGTGAAAACCAGGCAAACCATTTAATTAGCACTGTCTGACATAAGAGAGTTTGAAAAAATCACCTTATTGTTTCTACCTTGAAAGCATAGTATATATGCTTACTTTTCAATTACATTCTGTAATACTCTTTTAGAATAATACAAGACCACAGCGAAGGGAGCAGCCTGCAGAATCAAGCCCTTCAAACTGTGCAGGAGAGGCTACATGATGCAGACTCCGCATTGAAGCGAGAACAAGAAAGTTACAAACAGATGCAGGTTAGATGTGAAAACGGAGGTGGAGTGTCAGATTCTGCTTTTGGGTTCCTGAAATCCGAGATGCTAAGTGCCCTCAACTGCCACTGACTTTGCCTGGAGTTAAGGGTTCTGAGTACTTAGCAGGATCTGGCCTCTGATGAAGTAGGTGTCCATTGTACACTAATTTATTCAGCTTTTTTAAATTTTATTTTCCAGATTCAGTGGTGATAGAGTCAAGAAACTATTGACCACTTTTATTGTAGTTCTGTTTTTACCAGACTTTGTTAGTGTTTAAACATAAAACTCCTCTTTAAATAGATTTGTGAACTCATGTTGCTAATAGATTACTGAACTAGTTTTAATCTTGTTTACTTTCCATAGTTTATACTTTTTTGCTTATTACTTAACTGCACTTAATTTGGACAATTAGTTTGAGCATTGGCCTGCTAAACCCAGCGTTGTGAGTTCAATCCTTGAGGGGGCCACTTGGGGATCTGGGGCAAAAATCAGTACTTGGTCCTGCTAGTGAAGGCAGGGGGCTGGACTCGATGACCTTTCAAGGTCCCTTCCAGTTCTAGGAGATGGGGATATCTCCATTATTAAATTAAATGGAATCCATCGATGCATTTTTTTTTTCTGATTCTCCCAAATTAGTATGCTTTTTGGGTGTTCACTCTACAACAAGAAAATGTTAAAACCTGCTGTGGCCAGGGGAGAGGCACCCCAATCCGGCCCAGCCACGGCTGGGGAAGAGGCGCCCAGCCACGGCCGGGGAAGAGGGCCTGTCCCGCGGCCCCAACCCCAGAGCTGCTGTGGCAGGGAGAGGCGGGGAGAAACACTCTTCCCCCAGACCTGCCTGGGGAGAGGCGCCCATCCTGCGGCCCCAGCCCCGGAGCTGCCAAAATCGGGAGAGGCACCTCTTCTTCTTCCTTCCCCTTCCCTCCCCGCCCCCTGCCCCAGGTGCTGTTGCAGAGAGACAGAGCTGTGGGGAGTCCTCTTTCCCTGCCATAGCCTGGAGCAGCCTGCACCCTAAACCCCTCATCCCTGGCCCCACCCCAGAGCCCGCAGCCCCAGCTGGCGCCCCTCTTCCCCCCCCCCCCCCCCCCCCCCCCCCCCCCCCCCCCGCACTCCAACCCTCTGCCCCAGCCCTGAGCCCATCAGCCCCAGCTCAGACCCTGCAGCTCCTGCCGGAGCCCTCACTCCCACACTCCAAACCCCTCAGCCCCACCCCCGTCACATGAATTTTGTTATGTGCCCCTATATGGAGGTGATTTACTTCTGAGGGCATTCTGTGCCAAAAAATTAAAAATTCTGCACACAATATTTTAAATTTCTGCAAAATTCTGCAAATTTTATTCTTCAAATAAATGTGGAGGCTCCAGCATGGCATTGGGGAGCATAGGTGCTGATTCTGTGGGTGCTCCGGGGCTGGAGCACCCATGGGGAAAAACTAGTGGGTGCTCTGCACCCACCAGCAGCCAAGCTCCCCACCTCGCCTCCTCTGAGCGTTCTGCGTCCCCGCTCCTCCACCTACCTCCCAGCGCTTGCTGCCGCCAAACAGCTATGCTATAGCAAGCTCCAGGAGGGTGGGGGAGGAGCGGGAACATGGCGCACTCAGGGGAAGAGGCGGGGCTGGGCTGGGGATTTGGGGAAGGAGTTGAAATGGGGCAGGGAGGGGGCGGAGTTAGGACGGGGACTTTGGGGAAGGGGTTGGAATGGGGGTGGGAGGGGGCGGGGCAGGGGTGGAGTCAGGGCGGGGGGGGGGAGGTCAAGCACCCACCGGCACCATTAGAAGTCAGTGCCTATGTTGGGGAGCACAGGCCACTGGCTGCACAGAGGTGGGATATCACTGTGCAGCTACCCCCGGGACACGGACTCAGTGATGAGGCTGCACCCAACCCTGACACAGCGCAAGGACAGGGCCTGCCCCAGAAACACCCCAGGGCCCTGCCCCTCCATGCCAGATGCACCAGGCAGGTGTGGGCAGGCAAGCTCAGCATTGCAGGATCCAAGTGTGGAGGGGCTTAGTGTGGGGGGATCCAGGTGTGGGTTGAGGGGGTTCGGTGTGGGGCAATCTGGGTGCGGGCGGTTCAGTGGGGGATCTGGATGCGGGGGGATCTGGATGCACAGGGGCTTGTTGGGGGGTTCTGTGTGCAATGGTAATGGGACTCTGCAGGGGGGTCCAGGTGAAGGTGGTTGGGTCTCAGTGGGGGGCAGGTCTAGGTTTGGCGAGGATAGGACTCGACAGGGGGTCTTGGTGTGGGGGGCTCATTGGGGGAGATCCAGATGCTGGGGGAGTGGGGCTCAGTGAGGCGGGGATCCAGATGCAGCTGGTTGGTTCTTGGTAGGGTGGGGATCCATGTGCGGGTGGCTCATCAGGATGGTCTAGGTGCAGGGGGAGTGGGGCTCGTCTGGGGGGGCGGTTCTGGGTGCCGGGGGGTGAGGCTTGGCAGGAGGGTCTGGGTATGGATGCATGGGGGTTGGACGGATGTGGGAGCAGCTCCCTATACAGTGATTCACCCCCCCCCCCCCCCCGCAACTGAGGTGCAATGGGTGCAGGAAGTGCGGCGGGGAAGGAGGGGAGAGTTTTAAGAGCTTCCTACAGCCAGGGAGAAATCTGGGGGTGGGTCTGACATGGCTCCGGATGCTGTGCAGGGGAAGAGGAAGTCCCGTCTTCCCCAGCCCAGCCAGAACTAGCAGCTGTGCCTAGTGCAGGGTAGGAGCCACCAGCTAGGTCTTCCCTAGTCCCGCCTCCTGCCCCACAGTGATTTACTTCTCTGCCGGCTGCCCTGGGCACCCGAAACATACTGCTGGGATGACAGCTCTTGTGGCTTCCCTTTGCTTCCCCGTCAGAAAGTCATTTTTCTGCAGGGAAGCAAAGAAATCTGCGGGGGACATAAATTTTGTACGTACACGTGGCGCAGAATTCCCCGGGGAGTAAAAATTAGAGGGAACATTGGTCTAAATCCCAAGTGGACTGTGTCTTTTCAAGGGGCAATTTGCTCATTTTGTCAGTCATATGGCTTAAATAATAGGATGAATTTTCTTTACTCAGTAAAGAAAATATCTGTTGTTTAATGAATTAGATCTGGCTGCTTTCTAGGATTTAGCACTCCATTGAATTTAGTGTGAGTTTTGTCTGAATAAAAAGTACTGAAGAAGATTTTAACCTGGAGGGAGTGAATGTCTTGTTTCTTATATAGTCAGCGTTGAAACCTCTTTTTTGCTAACTGAAAGTTGGGATTGTATTAATTGTTTAAACTTTTTTTGCCACTAATAGAATGAGTTTGCTGCTCGCCTTAGTAAAATGGAAGTTGAGCGGCAGAACTTGGCAGAAGCAGTTACTGCAGCAGAACGAAAATATGTGGATGAGAAGAGGAGAGTGGAGGAGCTTCAGCAGCAAGTCAAAGTAACTAAAAACAACATGGAGTCTGTTAAACAGGAATTGGTGGACTACAAACAAAAAGCTACTCGCATACTCCAGGTAAGAATGCAACTCCCTTCTGAGTATAAATAACTGAGAAGAAATCCAGGTTAATGCAAAAACATTGACACATGAATTTAAAATGGAATGGAGCAATGAATCATTGGAATGGGTCATCATGTTTAATTTTGTTCCATTTATGTTTTCTACATCTGATCAGTGATATATTTGCCTTTGGACTCTTTATATTAACAGTATATTATAATGGTGCAATTTATCTTAAAATACAGGATGATAGAATTACATTTAATAGAATCCCATGCCGCTGAAGACTGAGTTAGATAATTAACATGCAAATTAAAATCCTGATCCTGCAATAGAATCATAGAAGATTAGGGTTGGAAGAGACCTCAGGAGGTCATCTAGTCCAACCCCCTGCTCAAAGCAGGACCAACACCAACTAAATCATCCCAGCCAGGGCTTCATCAAGCCAGACCTTAAAAACCTCTAAGGATGGAGATTCCACCACCTCCCTCAGTAACCCATTCCAGTGCTTCACCACCCTCCTAGTGAAATAGTTTTTCCTAATATCCAACCTAGACCTCCCCCACTGCAACTTGAGACCATTGCTCCTTGTTCTGTCATCTGGTACCACTGAGGACAGCCTAGCTCCATCCTCTTTGGAACCCCTCCCCTTCAGGTAGTTGAGGGCTGCTATCAAATCCCCCCTCACTCTTCTCTTCTGCAGACTAAGGGTACGTCCAGACTACCCGCCGGATTGGCGGGTAGCGATCGATCTATCGGGGATCGATATATCGCGTCTCCTCTAGACGCGATATATCAATCCCCGAACGCGCTCCCGTCGACTCCGGAACTCCACCAGGGCGAGTGGCGGTAGTGGAGTCGACGGGGGAGCCGCGGCCGTCGATCCCGTGCCGTGAGGATGGGAGGTAAGTCGAAATAAGATACGTTGACTTCAGCTACGCAATTCCATAGCTGAAGTTGCGTATCTTACATGGACACCCCTCCCCCACAGTGTAGACCAGCCCTAAATAAGCCCAGTTCCCTCAGCCTCTCTTTGTAAAACATGTGCCCCAGCCCCCTAATCATTTTCGTTGCCCTCTGCTGGACTGTCTCCAATTTGTCCACATCCTTTCTGTAGTGGGGGGCCCAAAACTGGACGCAGTACTCCAGATGTGGCCTCACCAGTGCCGAATAGAGGGGAATAATCACTTCCCTCGATCTGCTGGCAATGCTCCTACTAATGCAGCCCAATATGCCGTTAGCCTTCTTGGCAACAAGGGCACACTGTTGACTCATAGCCAGCTTCTCGTCCACTGTAATCCCCAGGTCCTTTTCTTCAGAACTGCCGCTTAGCCAGTCGGTCCCCAGCTTGAAGCAGTGCATGGGATTCTTCCGTCCTAAGTGCAGGACTCTGCACTTGTCCTTGTTGAACCTCATCAGATTTCTTTTGGCCCAGTTCTCCAATTTGTCTAGGTCACTCTGGACCCTATTCCTACTCTGCAGCGTATCTACCTCTCCCCACAGCTTAGTGTCATCTGCGAACTTGCTGAGAGTGCAATCCATCCGATCATCCAGATCATTAATAAAGATGTTGAACAAAACCGGACCCAGGACCAACCCCTGGGGCACTCTGCTTGATACCGGCTGCCAACTAGACATCGAGCCATTGATCACTACCCGTTGAGCCCGATGATCTAACCAGCTTTCTATCCACCTTATAGTCCATTCATCCAATCCATACTTTTTTAACCTGCTGGCAAGAATACTGTGGGAGACCATATCAAAAGCTTTGCTAAAGTCAAGATATATCACATCCACCACTTTCCCCATATCTTCCCCATATCTACAGACCCAGTTATCTCATCATAGAAAGCAATCAGGTTGGTCAGGCATGACTTGCCCTGGATGAGTCCATGTTGACTGTTCCTGATCACCTTACTCTCCTTCAAGTGCTTCAAAATGGATTCCTTGAGGACCTGCTCCATGATTTTTCCGGGGACTGAGGTGAGGCTGACCAGTCTCTAGCTCCCCGGCTTCTCCTTCTTCCCTTTTTAAAAGATGGGCACTGCATTTGTCTTTTTTTTTTTTTTTTTTTCCAATCGTCTGGGACCTCCCCCGATTGCCACGAGTTTTCAAAGATAACGACCAATGGCTCTGCAATCACATCAGCCGACTCCCTCAGCACCCTCGGATGCATTGCATCTGGGCCCATGTACTTGTGCATGTCCAGCTTTTCTAAATAGTCGTTACCCTGTTCTTTCACCATTGAGGGCTGCTCACCTCCTCCCCATACCGTACTGCCCAGTGCAGCAGTCTGGGAGCTGACCTTGTCTGTAAAGACAGAGGCAAAAAAAGCATTGAGTACTTCAGCTTTTTCCACATCATCTGTCACTAGGTTGCCTCCTCCATTCAGTAAGGGTCCCACACTTTCCCTGACCACTTTCTTGTTGCTAACATACCTGTAGAAACCTTTCTTGTTACCTTTCACATCCCTTGCTAGCTGCAGCTCCAATTGTGCGTTGGCCTTCCTGATTACACCCCTGCATGTTCAAGCAATATTTTTATACTCCTCCCTAGTCATCTGTCCAAGTTGCCACTTCTTGTAAGCTTCCTTTTTGTGTTTAAGCTCACCGAAGATTTCTCTGTTAAACCAAGCTGGTCATCTGCCATACTTGCTATTCTTTCTGCACCATCAGGATGGTTTGTTCCTGCGCCCTCAATAAGGCTTCTTTAAAATACAGCCAGGTCTCCTGGACTCCTTGCCCCCTCATATTATAAAGTCTGTGGGTGGACCACTGCGCTGATGCGGAGCAACGCTACAGTCTGTGGATTCCATGCAGGTGTAAGGGTTCACCCACATGGATCAAATTGCAGGTTCAGTACCTGGGGGGTGGGGGGGTGTGTGTGTAATATATATATTACAAAAATGTTAGATGTAGTTTTTAATTTTAGTTTCATGCCTGAAATTTTAGAGCCAAGTCTTGCTGAGAGATTCAAGCATGGATCTTATATAGTCGGGGGAGTGGAGCATATGTATTTAAGGGTAGAATTTAATAGCATCTTTATTAATACAAAAGCATTTTTAATCTTTCAGTCTAAAGAAAAGTTGATAAACAGCCTAAAAGAAGGCTCTGGCATTGAAGGGCTGGATAGCCTTACTGCAAGCACCATGGAATTAGAAGAACTGAGACATGAGAAAGAAACACAGAAGGAGGAAATACAGAAATTAATGGGGCAGATACAGCAGCTGAGAACAGAGCTACAGGTAGATATCTTTATATGCAGTCCTTGTAGTTAACCACGTAAGTATGTGGGATTACAGTGGCCTTCGTGTTGCTTCTATTAATACCACTATAATGGTATTCAAGACACCTTGTTACGGTTGGAACAACCATTTTGCTGCTTTTAACATTTATTTATTAGTGGGTTTTTTAAAAAAAAACTCTTGTGGGTGAGACAAATGCTTTGCCATTGATACTCCAGTTTCTCTCCATTCTCCTTGACCACTCCAGTTCCTAGGGTAGAGGTAATAAGGTGTCTGAGGGCATGAGGGGAGAGAGGACATAGGTGTTGCCCCTACTGCTGTCTGTCCTCTCCCCCATCCCAGGCCCCCATTGAAAGATGGTATTTCTGCCCAAAAAACTGTCATAGATATTTCTTTGGCGAGTGAAGGGTGTGCCTTTTTGTTCTTCTAAGCTTCCTTAGGACTGTTGATCTTCACAGTAGCTGTAGTCTCTGGGCAGCCACTGTTCCCTTAGTTGGCCTCAGAGGCAACGTGGGGGGGGCATGCAGGGTCACATGCCTCCCCCCCGATTACTTGTTCACATGGTACAGTGGGCCCCTCTCCCTGCGGAGCAGCTGAGCCAGGGGGCTGTGCTGGTCAGAGAGAGGCATAGGCAGGAGTGGAAGAACAGCTGGGAGCTGCTCTGAGTCACCAGTGCTTTAACTCTTCCTGGAGAGGCAGAGGAACAGCTGGGAGCTGCATGGAGTGGTTGCTGCTTTCCCAGGAGAGCAGGAGGGCTGCTTTCCAGAAGGGGAGTGCTGCTGGGGGGAGGTTGGGGGGTGCGTGACTTGAGTTGTTCCGAAGTGCCCTCCCCCCCCCCCCCCCCCCCCCGCACACACACACTGTTAGCAGGAACGCGCTGTCTGTGATTAGCCCTGCTCCCTGCAACGATGTACAAGTTTACCTGTTGAGGCTTCAACCTGTAGACAGGATGAGAAAGGAGGTTGTCAGTTGGAGGTACCTAAATATTTAAAAAAAAACAAAACAAAAACGTGCATATTTACATACACACTTTAAAACATTTTTTATTACTATTTAGTCATTTATACCGAGGCTCTTTTTTCTTGAAAGCAACGAGAGGGGAAAAAAGTGGCTAAAGCCATTTTAAGTTCCACTCCGCGGGAGTAGTTTTTGCTATTACTACAGTGATAGCTGTGTGGCTTGATGTTACTGGAACAATAACATTTTATATTATTTTTAGGATATGGAGGCTCAGCAGGTAAGTGAAGCTGAGTCAGCAAAAGAACAACTTCAAGACCTCCAAGAACAGATAACAACCCACAAAATGGCCAAACAAGAAGTGGAGGCTGAACTGGAACGGCAAAAGCAGGTAAAGAATTACAGAGAGCTGAGAAATGTTATTCTAGGCCCTATACAACCATGGCTTTGAAAAGCATTTTGGCTTAGAGTTGCCAGAGTTACTATGAAGGCTCAAAGGAGAATGCTTCTATAAAGTTTGAAGAGAATTTGTCAGTCATTTGTCATGTATCAGCTGTATTTGAAGAAATTAGTTTGTAATTAAACAGCATTGATGATTTGTGGTGTTGCTAGTTTTAGGCCCAGTGATTTCAGTAGGAATTATTTGCCACTGATTTCAGTGGGTACAGAATTGGGCATTGTGCTTCCTGCAATCTGATCTGCACAAATATATTCTTCTGCCTTCAGGGAGTTCAGCTCAAGTTAATGCAACCATTGTGATGGGGCCACTCACCTCACATGAGTGCCTCCCATCGGGTGTGCATCTGCCTGCATTCTGTCTCTAGCTGTGCCATTTACGGCAACCCCTATTGGGCATTTAACTTCTCAAGCAGGTTTTCTATGACTCAGCCCTCCGGCCAAGTCACACACAGTCCGTAGGTGTACAACAAAACAAACTCCTTTCAGGGTACAAGTCCAACAGGGCCTATCACAGTGCCCTCAATTAGTATCTTTAGCTCTCTCTCTGGGCTTAGTGCTTAGCTCCTGTCTAGGCTAGCTTTCAAATTGTCCTTTTCAAACAGTCCCTGCTCTGGGATGGAGCAGTGCTCTTTAGAGACTTTTTGCCTCCTGGGGAACCCCAACTGACTCCAGCTGTGCAGCTGAGTCGCTCTCTGTTCTGTCCCTTTCTGAGGGTTTATCAAAGTCCACAAATGCTGACCCTCTTCAGTGTCTTCAGTCTGCTCCCTGGGCCTGTGTAAACTCCCCTTCTTCAGGGCTGTCATAAATATAAAGGGAGGGGTAACCACCTTTCTGTATACAGTACTATAAAGTCCCTCCTGGCCAGAGGCACAAAATCCTCTTACCTGTAAAGGGTTAAGAAGCTCAAGTACCTGGCTGGCACCTGACCCAAAGGACCAATAAGGGGACAAGATACTTTCAAATATGGGGATGACGACTTTTGTCTGTCTGTTCTGTGTGCTTGCCGGAGACAGATCAAGAAAGCAAGCAATCCAACTCCATTAGAATTAGTAAGTACTAGCAAGGGAATGCGTTAGCTTACTTTTATTTTGGCTTGTGATTTTCTCTGTGCTGAGAGGGAGGTGTATTCCTGGTTTTCTTTTTGTAACTTGAAAGTTTTGCCCAGAGGGAAATCCTCTGTGTTTTGAATCTGATTGCCCTGTGAGATTATCTTCCATTCTAATTTTACAGAGGTGCTTCTTTTACCTTTTTTCTTTCTAATAAAGTTCTGTTTTTTTATGAATCTGTTTTTTTTTAATGTCCTAAAAAAACCCAAGGTTGGTCTGTGCTCATCTTGTTTATTCTCAAGCCTCCCCAGGAAAAGGGGTGTAGGGCTTGGGGGGATATTAGGAGGGAGTAGGAACTCCAAGTGGTCCTTTCCCTAAGTTTTATCTAATCACTTGGTGGTGGCAGCGTTTACATAATCCAAAGTAAAAGGGAGAATTTGTGCCTTGGGGAGTTTTTCACCTAAGCTGGTAGAAATAAGCTTATGGGGTCTTTCATGTGGGTCCCCACGTCTGTACCCTAGAGTTCAGAGTGGGGAGGGACCCCTGACAAGTGCTTTGGCCCACTACTCCGGGTCCCAACCCAGGAACCCTACAAAAACCAAGGAACCCTGCTGTGTCCCTTTTAACTGTGCAGCTACTGTTCCCTAGGCCACTTCCCCGCAGCCCTTTCACCTTTACCTTCACTCTTAGTTCAGGGCTGAAGTCTTGCTTGAGTCCCTGCAGTCAGCCAGGAGCATCTTCCTTGCTCCCCTAGTCCCTGCCAGCAGCCGCTGTGTCCAGCTCTGCAGGTCCTGTAGCCAGGAGCACCATCCTTGCATCTCTGGCTCCAGCCAGTGACTGATCTGCTCTGTCCAGCAGCTCCTTTTTATATGAGCCTGCTGGACTCTGGTTGCTTCCCCACAGCTACTCTAGGCAGCCTGAAGGACTCGCCTCTACTGCTCCTTTTCTGGGGCTGGGTGTGGTAGGCCCATGAGGCCTCCAGCAGGGGTGTCAGGGGTCTGGTACACCCCATCACAACTATACAGGGGTCTGATTGGAGTAACTGATTACAGGATTAGGGCCTGTGTGTGTGAGCATGTTGCCCTCTATTGGCTGGCTGCAATTTAGAAAGGATATAAGGATATTTCTATAGGTGGCTGCTCTCAGAGCTCTTTCTTCAGCTCTAGTGATAAGAGATTGGTGGTTTTAGAGTTAGAGAGACAGGATTCCAGTTCTGGTTCTGCAAGAACATACTTTATAACGGAAAGGGGGCTGCCTCTTCATAGTTAAGGTTCCTTAGAGACTAACAAATTTATTTGAGCATAAGCTTTCGTGGGCTACAGCTCAATGAGCTTATGCTCAAATAAATTTGTTAGTCTCTAAGGTGCCATAAGTACTCCTGTTCTTTTTGCGGATACAGACTAACACGGCTGCTACTCTGAAACCTATAGTTAACGTTGCAACTACAGTCCCATTACAAGATTGATTTCTATCTCACTTTAACTCCAAACAGAAGAGAGATCCTCATGCTTTTGTAGTCTGAGTTAAGTCTCATTGACAATTAGAATGTTTTCTAAAAAATGGATTAATCTGAGTAAGTACTCTTGAAAATAAGTTCAGAGTGTTCCTTTAAAATGTTTGCAAAACATCTAATGTTTCTTTGGGTCCCTCCATATCTCTAATGAAACTACTCTACATAGCAGACTTGAAAGATAGATAGATTTTGACAATGACTTGTGCAAGAGGCAGTTTTTAAGGGAAGGAATAGTAAAATTTGTATTTGAAAGATCAATACATGATTTTCTTTGAAGCCAGCAGCCAAAAAAATAAAATCATGGTGATGACAAATATTTGCATCATCAAACTCTGAACTGATCTGGGCTAACGTTCAAAAGTGAAATGAAACCACAGGATCTGATAAAACTATTCCTTTTATACCCTATCAAAGGGTATTTTCCCCCTTTTTTCGCTCACCCTCCCGCCGCCAGACGTAGAAGGAATTTCAAGGGTCTGTTTGCAGCAGGTGTGAATGGACCACTAGACAGTTTGTGGCTTACCCAAGTTTACACAGGAAGTTGGAAACCGAATTGGGCTTTATATGCAGTCTTCTCAAATTTCTATATTTAAGGCCAAATGTAAAATGAGGCTAATAACATTTACCTCTTTTTGTAAAGTGCTTTGGGTTCTGCAGATGAGAAAGCACAAGCTAAGTGCAAAGCATTGTTAGTGACATTTTTCTGATGAGATAACTACTTCAATGGGTTGTTAGGGAGGCACTGTGTACATTAGACATTGGCTGTGAAACAAAGAGACCAGGAGTATAATCTCTGGTGTGACATTACAGTAATTTTTTTGCCATTGTTCAGAGTGATGGTAGGTTGTGTTGAGCATTCATTTTGGCAAATTTAGGTGTAAGCATCAGTGTTTCCCTCTAATTTTTCCCACCCATGTGTGGAATGAATTTTGTTATGTGCGTCAATATGGAGATGATGTGTGACACATTACCTCCATATTGGTGCTCATAACAAAATTTGTGTGGCAGGATAGGGCCTAGGAATTCCGAGTGTGGGAGGGGGCTCAGGGCTGGAGCAGAGGGTTGGCGTGCGGGGGCAGTGAGGGCTCTGGCTGGGGGGTGCAGGCTCTGGGGTAGGGCCAGGGATCAGGGGATTGGGGTGCAGGAGCGGGCCTAGGGTTGGGGTGTGAGGGCTCTGGCTGGGGGTGTGGGCTCTGGGGTGGTGATGGGGATGAGGGGTTTGGGATGCAGCTGCCCTGGGGCTATGGCAGGGGGAGAGGAGTCTCTGCAACTTGCTCTCTCCACAACTTGCTCTCCCCGCAGCAGCACGTGGGATTGGGGTGGGGTGGGGAAGAGGTGCCTTTCCCCTGGCCACGGCACATCTGGTGGGGCTGGGCGGGGGGAAAGGCTCCTCTCCCTAGCCGCAGCAGTTCTGTCAGGGCTGGGCCAGGGGAGGGCTCCTCTCCCCAGCTGGGGCAGGGCCAGGCTTGGGGACCTGCGGGGCCCTAAATAGCCTGTTGCACGGCCACGAAGCTTACAGGGAACCTAGGTAAGCATGCATATTGCATCATTTACAGGTGCCTAATGCAAAGGAAAAAATTATGAAGAAAATAATAAATATTGCCCATATAATTAAACAACACATTATTCTTATGAAATATAAAGCAATATATATTTCATCATAACACAATAAGCTTAGCTCCAACACAATATTTTTCATTAGTAAACTCAAAATTGAAAGAGTACAACCCGTTTGCAAAGTAAACAAAACCTGAGCGCTTCTGTAATACACACATTCATCAGCAAGTCTATATATACATAGTTTTACTAAAAATTAGTGTTATGAAATACATAAATATTGTTAAATGGGAAATATCAATTTATTTAAAAGAACATGTTTACATATTGGAAGCAAGATAACAAAATAATGTACTTCATTCACATTTAATACTTTAAGATTGTTACAGTTCTCATAATCTGAGCAGTATAAATTATGATGTCAGCAACTGTTCATTTCCCAGCTTTTAAATGCTTGAATTTTGTAAACTATGTAATAAGTAACAATGTAATTACATAACAGCCTTAATTGTTTTTCAACACAAGTATTTTGGTTTTGTAAGATTTATAAAACATAACATATGTATATGTAGTTTAAATGATATATAGTTTAAAATTTAAGATAATTTGGGTATACTGGTTGAAGACTGACATCTAGTGGTATAATGGAATAATCCAGGAACAAATGAACTTTTTTCTATTTATTTTTCCTAATATTTAAATACTTTCCTACTTACATATAAATATGTTCTATAAGTAGTAAGTCATCACAGAATGTCAAGGTATATCAAGATGTTGCCCATTGCAACAGTGAAAGCTTGGGGGCTGTCAGCTCTCTGAGAAGTTATGACATTCCTGTTGCCTTCCTCTGACTTCACTGGTAGTTTTGCCAGGGTCTTGCCTGGCTAGTTCCATATTGTGTTTTCTTTAAAATGAGTCTGATGGAGCAATGCTGCTCAGTTTATTCCATTGTCCTGAATACATGTATTATCTTAAAGTCTTCACTGTCTAATCAGCAGGGATCCCATAGAGCCATTTGCCTTGGAAAAACACAGAATTTGCGTTTTTACAGAGAATCTTTAGTTTTTTACATTTTGTGAAAAAATAAAAACATATACAGGAGAACCCCATATATCCAAGTCTCCATTATTCGGCTCTCCATGTTAACCAAACCACCAGCCACCTGGGACTGACAGCGATGGGACTTTGGTGGTCAGCCCCCGGGCGGCTGGTGGTTCGGTTAATATGGAGAGCCGGATAATGGAGACTCAGGTAAACCGGGTTCTACTGTATATCAATAAAACATTGTGTTCAATCTATCTATCTAGGCTAGGGTGTTTCATTTCAGTCACAGAAAAATGTGGATTTTTATAGGATTTTTTATCGGAGAATTTTTTTTTTTTTTTTTTTTTTAAATCATGGGAAACTAGGATCCCTGCTAATCACCTACCTCCTTTTTTCCAGCTGGTTTTTGTAAACATGAACTAAGATTATGTTGTTTAGCACTGTTGAATAAATATTTTTGATAATAAACTAGCAATGATTCCAGATTATTACTCAAGCATAGTTTCCTGTTCAAATAGTCCTTTAGACTTCTCTTGCTGTCAAGTTGAAGTACATTGATAGGAGATATGATGGAGGCTAGTCTTGACTCTTCACATCAGTCTTTTCAGAAGGAGTAAATATTATGAATGTAGATGGTAAAATTGTTAAAATGATAAACATTTTACTAAAAGTTATGACAGTCTCCCAGTATTTGTATGTTTTGACTTTTTGTTCTGCATAGTCAGAATATGCATTCTGCACTTTTCTGTAAGATGTGCATATTGATGTGTTTTAAACAAGTAACATAGTAATTACAGGACTTGCCTTCAGAATCTTCAACTTATGTGCATTCATTGTATTTCTTGGAATTGTGAAGGAAGATTTATAAAACAAAAAGCCTGACAATCCCAGATCCTAGTTTTGGTAAAAGTTTGAATTACAAACTTATTTTTCTCTAAGATATTATTTTTCAGAAAAGAATAAAGCAGGTGTAGTTATCAAAAGCATCAAGTACAAGAACACCAGGCACAATTTTGAAGCTGTCTTTTCAATCTTTTGTGGTTTGTTTTAGGGAGATCCAACATATTTGTGTGCAAAAACACCCTGTATTATCCAGGAGTGCCACACATATAGCTGTTGTAAATGTTTATAACAACAAAAGATAAAATAGCTTAAGTTTTAGGCATAGGAATATAGTCGAAATGACAGCGTATTTACTGCATAGGTAAATGGTGTATTCTGTGTAAGAAAGTAAGTGTAACATCTGTTTGCTCCTTTCATATTTTGCATTTCCAGTGAGATGGTTTAAACATTATTTAAATATCAAAATTAAAACACTTAAAATGGGGTACGACAGAACTTTTTTTGCCTAATTCATGCAAAGGACTTAAGGAAGTCTTGATTACATTAGCCTGTAGTAGTTTGAAAATGTGCCTACTTATGCAGACATTTTTGGAATCCATTGTCCAAATATTGTTACTCCCAGACTGCTTAGTGTATGCTGCTAATAAAGGGTTCTGAGAGCATTGGGCCATATTATGCCATTAGACTTCAAGCAAAACTCCACAGTGATTTCTGTGAGGGGTTCTCTGCTTTAAATTATGGCATAATAGGGCATGTTGTTAATGACTAGTACTATTAGGCTCATCATTCAGTTGAACACAGACCAGTGTCTTATATCTTGATAGAAATATTTATTGTTGTAAATAAGTTGCCACTGTTAAGAGAGAAAATAATGAAGGCTGGAGAGTGTACCATAGTGCTAGGAACAATTTATTTTGTAGGATTATCTGTCCTTTTAGAAGTTACATTTTAATTAGATGCTAGCTTGAACTAATTAAAATTCAAAAGTTCAAGTCTGCTCTAGATGGATGGCTAAATAATGTTTATTATACCAAAGCAGATGGTAGAGTATATCCTGTTACCTCTGTCCTTACGAGTGTGGGATATATTCTAAGGCAGTGCTATATCAAGAAAGACAGAGGTGGAGTGAAAATTACAGTAATTTTCTTTTATATTCATTTAACAAACTGAAATTTCCGTTTTAGGGACATAATGAGTTATTATAATACCCAAATTATAGGTAAATCTGGTACTAAGTGTGATGGGTTCCCCAGGTTGTAACCTGGAAGTGGGGTACGGCTGAGCCCTCTGGCTTACCAACCGGGGCTCCCTCTCACACTTGTTGTGACAAGCTGCAAACCTCTCAAGATACTGCACTTACACAGACATCCACAGGCAGGGACTTACCCAGCAGTGTTACATAAATGCTTCTCCTAGCCACTCATGAATTAACAATAGAAAGGCTCCAGCCAGTTCTCCCAGCTCCCCAGACTACGACCCCAGGGCTGTACCATCTTGCCCTGGTCAGAAGCCTGACCATTGTAAGTTTATAACCCAGTCCACCCCTCCCTCAGTGTGGAGAGGACATGCACCAGCTTTTGTTCCTGAGCAGATTTCCCAAGCACTTCAACCAAAACACACTGTTCTAGGTAAAACATGAGACAGATTTATTAACTACAGCTAGATTTTAAGTGTTTATAAGTAATAAGTGTACATATCAAAGTTGGTTACCCAAGAAATAAAAGTAAAATCACAATCTGAGTTCTATAAACTAGACAGGATTTGACCCAAGCAGTGTATCACCCTGATGTTTTCATTCCTGAATACACAGGATTCTTTTTTCCAGTCTGGAACCACCTCCCCAATTCAGTCTTCGTTCTCCAGACGTGTTTCCAGGTGTTGAATTCTGGGGGGGAGAGAGGCCAAGTGATGATGTCACTTCCCCTCCTTTATAGTTTATTCCAGCTTGCTGGAAACATCTATGGTTGTGACATGTGTCAAGGAATCTCCATTGTCTACATGCTGTCACTGAGAAGTCTCCATTGTATAGGTTCCTGGGGCAGTCCTTGTGTGTATTCCCTTTAATGGGCTATTAGCGCATCTGGCTCCTCCATTGTTGCACCTGAAAGGCTGGTCGTGGGTGTTCCCAACCTCACAACATATTTCTGTAACACGCGCGTAGCAAAACTTCATAACTCCACGTACAATGATAGCCCATACAATCCAACAGGATATTAAAGTTCAACAGATCAAGCCTTTTAAAATGATATCTCACAAGATGCACTTTATACAAAACATATAATTATATCACCACGGTAAATATGGGGGTGCCGGGGTACTGCTTTGGAGCACAGAGTGCCACACTAAGATAGTTGTAGTATCATATATAACTGTGGCATTTTATATACGGAGATTGTTTGTTTCTTTAAAGTATTTGCTGTTTAGGCTTTTGATATTGAAGACTGGTGGAGGATCAGTAAGATAAGGATTTTTTTCTTCTGCTTTGTGTACTCAGTGATTTGAAGGGAGAGAACGGTTATGTGCTGCTCTAACAGTATATGACTAAAGTAAGACAGATTTTAAAAACATCCCAGTAAACATGTTAAATCGTCAAATGGGAATTTAAAAGCGCTGTTCAAAAATCATGGTACTAACAAGATCTATGGTCATCTTCACCACTCAATCAGTTGCTCTTGGCTAAATCCCTTCCTTCGCTATTTTGTCTCATTAGACGGTACGGTTTTTTCAGGGCAAAGTACAACCCTCTGCTTTAGTGTAAAGCCTCAAATAGTGGCTAAAATGTCACCCAAAATACTTTCCAAAGGCTGTCTACTAATACTTTGTTTTGTAACTGATTGCAATTAATTTTATAGGAACTCCATTACAATGAGGAAGAATTGTATCGGACAAAGAATACCTTGCAAAGCAGAATAAAAGACAGAGAGGAAGAAATTCAAAAACTCAGAAATCAGGTAACTTATTTGCATTTAAGAATATTTAATGCTGTTAAGTCATTAAAAACACTAAACTGCCTTCTTTGTTTTAGCTTACGCTTTTGGTTGAGTAAAACTCTGTTTTTCATCTGGTTGTAAAGCTGTTAAAATGAAACCGTTAGATTCCATTTGATAAACTTTGGTGCTTGCGTTCATCCTTTTACTAATCAATAATTCAGATTCCAATAATGAAACAGAGTATATTAGGTTTTAAGAAAATCTACTCTACACTGAAAATTAACTTTGCAGTAAATATCAAAAGCGAACACAATTTTAAAATGCCTGTCTTCAAAAACAAAGGGCTGTATTGTCTGATAAGGCCCTGTATGTGCACATGATAACTAGAGAACCAGGTACTGAATCCATACATTCTCTCCTATGAAACGACAAAGAAAGGTATTGGTGATTGTATGGGTAGTATGAATTTCTGAGCTGGATCCTGTTAATGTAACATTTGTTTCATTTCATGCAAATTATATACAAGGCCACACAATGCAATGTAGACTATTACAGGAAAAAATGACAGTCTAGTGTTAAACATTACTCGCTGTACATATTGGATGTCAAAGGACTTGAAAATTGTCTTGATATATTTTTCTTTGAACCCAATGGGGCTTGCTTTCCTGATACTACTTCACTATACAAAATTTACTTCAGAATGTATGTATTGTCCATGTGTACCATGCCCTTCCCAGTGCAGCTGATTTGTATTTGCATTGCCTGAATGCCAATAGTCCATGATCACTCTGGTATCTCACTGTAGACTCTGTACTACCACTTAAAATGTATGACAACCACAGGTGGCTAAGATTCAACTTACAGCAAGTTAGATGATTGGGTCAATGTCAGTATATTCAGGCCTTTGCATACTGAAGCAGGAGTAAGATCTTCAATTTAACACCTATTTTGATTCTACATAGGTGCTATACTTGGCTTTAGTATTCCAAAGGATGCACAGTTTCTTGATGCTGGTCAATATTTAATAGACAAAATGTTCTCTCAAGGAATTAAATGACTTCAGTATACTGGTGCTGATGGTTTTAATTTTCTGTGTCCCTGGTGATAACTGGCATGTAACCTTGTCTTTGTAAGGTGAACATAAGTCCATTGTTTTTCACTGCAACTCTATCAAACATAACTTGGAGAGCCTCTTGAGTGTAAACTGTCAGATCACATTTGTCTGCCAAGACTTTGTTGAAATCAAGCCTGTCTGGTACAGCTTGCCTGATGTGAGAAATCTGATGCTCACCCCTTTTTGGAGGCCACATATTGCATCTTCAAGGAGAAGAGAGAGAAAAGACATACATTCTTTTTCAACACTGTAGTTCACACTGAGAGGATTAAGCCATCAGCAAGTACCCTCCCGAGCATACAACTATGAATTTGGCACATAGGCTGGCTGATTTTTTTCCTGGACAACCAAACTTAGCTAAGTTTCCATAATTATGCACAGTTTACAGGAAGAGTCTTGAGTGTTTAAGTCAGTACAGGCCAGATAGAGGTCAGAGTGTTGTCTGCACCACTATCAACATGGCAGTTGTCTCATGCATGAGATTCAAGACATGCCTTGAATTGTGCACTGAATCCAGTTAGAACCTGGATAGAAACTATAAAACAGAATCACTTAAGAAAGATCCACTTCAAGTGTCTCTTTCTTACTTTAAAAAAATCTCTGCAAATTGGACCCTATGGACCATATTGCCTTAGGCTTGGTCTACACTACAGGCTTATGTTAGTATCACTGTTGCTCAGGGGCGTGGAAAATACTCACTGAATTCCTGGTGTAGACAGCGCTATGTGGACAGGAGGACTTCTCCCGTTGACATAGCTACCGCCTCTTGGGGAGGTGGATTAACTCTGCCAATGGGATAAGCTCTCCCATCAGCGTAGGAGCATCTTCACTAAGCGCTGCATCGGTGCAGCTATGCCGCTGCAATGCTATATGGATAGACAAGCCCTTAGTTTCGTCCTTCTCCCTCTGCTGTTCTTATCCAGTGCCCATGTGCCTCACCTCTCTCTAATTTTCCGTCACTTATGTCCAGTTTCGTGCCGCCTTTAATGCTGCCCCTTAGGCATGTAACAGCCTCCCAATTAACTGGCATCAAGTTCCCTCACTTCCCTCTGTTCTGTGAAACTTGCCGGTTTAATGGCCATGGGCCGATCAGTAATGCATTCCTACACAAGCCAGTAGACTACAAGTTCTTTCGGGCTAGGATTTGTTGTTAGGTGCAAACTCACTATTGTATGGCAATGTTCACATGGGGGTAGCACTATATTCATACATACTGGCCAGGAGCTTCCTAGTGACAGCAATTATCAAGGCATAATGCTTCTACAATCACATTTCTCTCCTTTACATTTGTTAATGATGGTAGTAGTAATAGCTGTTGCATCATTAAAATCCTGAGGCATCCCACTCCTTGCATCAGCCTCTCTCTCATAGGACTTAGGAGTTGAACTATTTCAAAATCTAGTTTTAATTTTTATAATGTATCATCTTCTGGCTTAGATTTTGCACTGACTCTTCTTTTTCAGCTCACAAACAAGGCTTTGAGCAGCAGTAGTCAGTCAGAGCTGGAAAATCGGCTTCATCAGCTGACAGAGACTCTGATTCAGAAGCAGACCATGTTGGAGAGTCTCAGCACAGAGAAAAACTCCCTCGTCTATCAACTGGAACGCCTTGAGCAACAGCTTAAGACTATCCAAGGCAGTAGTACTAATGGACCTACGATTAATATGGCAGGAATTGACAGTGGTGAAGGTAAACATGGAAGGATCATATTTAAAAATGTGTGTGCTCAGCTTAACTAAGGACTCTTATATTCCCCATTAATTTCCTTAAACATCTCTGTGTTTAAGAAAAATATAGTAAATAAGGAGTTTGAGTTGATCTTTCCAATTATAACTAGTACAGTCGAAAATAGCCAAATAAAGACTGCTGTTCAATGTGTAGGCAATTTTAAGTGAATTTAATAAAGCAAAACTTCATTCTTAATTCTCCCCATTGTGATTAATATTATAACAAGTATGTTATTTTAAAATCAGTTTACCATGACATCTGCCAGTGCAACCAGCAGTGCAATTTCACCTATGAATTACTTTGTTTTTGTGGGTTTAAATATTACTTGCATATGTGTCCTGTAATAATTTTTTTTTATGGAAGGGATCTAGTTGTTTGGGTTGGGTTTTTTTGTTTGGGTGGGAGGTTTTTTTTGGGGGGGGGGGGGGGGGGGGGGGGGGGGGTTATGGTTTTTGGAAGATGGGGGTTAGAATAGCTGTTCCATTATGAGATGATCTAACTTAAGTGGAAGTCGCTGAGAAAGCTTGAATGCACTGTCTTCCATTTGGTTAAACTCAGTTTGCCCTCATTCTGTTTTCCTTGGAAATCTGTGAGAAAGTAGCCTACAAATGTGTCTTCTCCACGGAGATTGGCTTGGTTGCTTTGAGTAGTATCATATCTCAGATGTCTGAGAAACTTCAGCTGCTATTGGATTCTGCTTTGATACCTTACTTTGATTCAGCTCTATGAAAAAAGTAATTGTGTTAACTTTAAAAACAAAATACACCCATTCCTTGAACTTTGATGTAAAATGCCTGCCCAGTTATTTGCCTGTGAAATGTCTTTTTTTTAAACTCCCTTTGTCAGGAGAACAATAAAATCTGAAATAATACATTCAGTTTTTCTGCTCTTATAAAGCTAAAATAAAATAAGCCAATTTTCTTCAGTCACACTTAGATGTATCCTGGTCTGAAAGTCTATGAAAATTTTATCCTGGGTCAGCTTTTTTCATGATATTATAAAACCCTGAAAAATAGGAATTTATATCAGAAATGCTGTCAGATACAGCTATTGTATGACAAGTGTTACTTTGTGATAAAAGTACAGCAAATAAGAAAATCAATGCAGTATATACTTAAGAAATTATAATGAAGCAAAGAAATTATTTTGGAGTATAAAACATCTGAACTGAATACTAAAATGCTTATTTAGTAGATACAGAAATATAATAATCTTTCTCAGATGCATTTTTTACAAAATCTTATCCAACAATTCCTCTCAAAACAGTCATGCCCTTTAAATATACAGTGATTAATCTGATTTGTTTTCCCTTGTGCGCTGAAAATCTTGAACATTTCAAAAAGGCGAAATTAATGATTAAACTCTATGTAGACACTATATAGACAAATACGTTACCTGGGAAGGCATCTTTAGCCTACTTAGATATGTTTTTGTTTGTTTGTTTTTTAAATAGGTACTCGCATGCGAAGTGTTCCTGTCCTTTTTAGTGATGTAGATGCTAACGTGGCAGGAATGTATGGAAGAGTTCGCAAAGCTGCCAGTAGTATAGACCAGTTTAGGTAAGAGTACATAAATCATAAAGGAATGTTTCTCTTCTTGGACTAGTTCCTTATACAGTCTTCCTCCTCAGTACACCTTTTATTTTGAATTGTTTTTAATTGTATAAAAACACACCCATACATTTTAGTATGGTACAAATTCATATTAAATATTGACATGGTTAATTCTCATTCACTTTATTCCCATCATGATTTCTTGTGCCACCACAAATTATGTTAACAGTTGGGTACATGGTGCAAGAACCCATTGGGTTTTATTGGACATCGCAGTTATCTTGCATATATAAAAATTAACTTTTACCATTGTCATGCTGTCTGCAGTTCACAGCTGAGTGCAACTGCAGGGCAAACTGTCAGAAAGCAGGGCAGACATCCCAAACTGGTGGTATGTTCTATGATTAGGTTTCCCCAACCAAGTATCAAGTGTGAACTCCTGAATCACTATAGCAGTCTTACCATAGAGAGACAGTCCCCTGGGGCATTCCAATGTATCTTGCCACACAGGCAAGCTGGACTTAGTGATTGTTGGTTGCCATATACCAAAGATCACAAAATATTCAGGTTGCTCCCAATCTCAAGAGACCAGTCACTTACCTTAGATATCATACCAAAGACAATGCTGGTAGCCAGTCTTATCGTATACTAACTAAAGATTTATTAACTAAGAAAAGAAATGAGAGAGTCTGTGGTTCCAAAAGATGATAGATGATGTAATCCATCCACTGAATGTCTTTTAGGGCTAGCCCAGGTTGACCGTGGCGATCTCTGCTTTTGTTTCTTTGCTCCAGCCCTTGTGAGAGTCCAAACAGCAAAGAGAGAACTGTTTCTTCTTGTGATAATCTTTATATGCCCTTCCCCAGAGTTCAAACCAAAGGGGATGAGTGCTCCTGCACGTAATTTCTTCATGGGTGGATGGGGCAAGCAACAAAGTGTTTGTTTGTTTGTTTGTTTGGTACTACAATTGCCATTTAGTTTTTATAGTCCTTCTTGATGGGTGGGGTGACCACTCTTCCTGCCTAGATTTACAAATTCAGAGCAGGCCCTTTTAGATTTATAAAGCAAACTTATATTTTACTTTGAAATATGAGGTGCAGACATTACAAGTGAGATTAATTCATGCAGAAACTTACAAGTATTTTATAGAGACTAATCACATTCTTACAAGTCTAACACCCATCTTGAACCATACTAATGTGAGCTTCCAACTATGAATTTGTCAGTGCTCAGCTGATGCCTACAGCCATGGCTAGAGTTGGCACCTGGTCTTCCAACATCACAGTCACTATTAATTCTCCTCTTCTTTTCTCCTTCTGAGTCTTTGGCAGAGAAATCCTCTGCATCAGAGCTTTATCACTGTTATGTTTCTAAGTTACTTAGACCAGGAACATTCTGCCTGATCATGAAATGTGCCCAGTGTGTTAGTTTTACTGTAACATATTACAGTGTGTCATGGATCAGCAATAAGGGCATAAAAAGTAGTTGTTATAAATTATTAGCTAGTTTTTCAGTGTGTTTCCTTTCTCGAATCCTTTTTAAAATCTTTTTTTAAAGTATCAAAGAATAAATCCATGCTATGAACCAAGTGTCCTCAAAATATGTGCCTAGAATGAGTCAGAAATGCTTTGGAACCACCAACCAACTCATTCTGATCTCTTGTCTCAGGAGTTATCTTATCTTTCTTATCTTAGCCTTTCCAAAAAAAGGGTCTTCTCTGGAGCTTAAGCTTAAGTCAAATTTCAGTTGGGAGTAATAGTTTCAAACCCTTGAAAATCAGGATGCCTAAATTGGATATGCTTTGCACTTCTAGAGTGATTTTAATATTAAGATTATAAATACCAGTGTTTCCTTGATGAGTGGCCTGTTGTATGTGACACTGTGATTGAAACATTATTTCTGTATTAGTATTTGTCACTTTCCTACTAGCGTATTTTTATTTTATTAAAGCAGATTACGAGGCCATGATGCAAAGTACTGATATGGTATACTTCATGTTGCATTATACAGGCCAGTCTGTTTCTCACGTATAACTAAGTGTAAGAATGACACAGACCTCTTTCACTAAGATTTTCAAAAGAACTTAAATGAGTTAGTCAACTAGATCTCATTGTAGGTCAATCGGAGTTGAGTGTCTAACTACTTCAGGATTCTTTGAAAGCCCTAGCCTTTGTTTCTGACCAGGCCTAATGCGACATACTTATAGCAACAAGGGGACTGGCTTTTTTATGGTCAGAAAAGTATGTACAATTTTGTGTTGTGACTAAAGACTATTTTCTCTCAATCCAGTAGCTGTTGTGAATAAGTAGTAAAATTCAAAAGGCAGAAATGTGGAAAACTATATGTATAATACCAGTTGATGTTTACAGTTTTGTGGGGGTCAGGGTAAGGGAACAGGAACATTTTTCTGTTCTAACATGTGTATTATACTTTCACAGCATTCGACTGGGAATCTTTTTAAGACGGTATCCCATAGCAAGGGTATTTGTAATCATTTATATGGTGAGTACATTGTTGTGCAGAATTTTTTATAGTCAGTTTTATATAGTATCTGCCTTCATCTGAAAGGCATTCAATAGTGTATAAAAGAAAAAGGGTATCTAATTAGTTTTGACTATTTGTTGTATTTTATAGTAGACTATAAAGACTGCTTATGGAACATGGGTTCTTGAGTCCTATAGCTTGACAATATATGTACAGTCATGCCTTGAATTCGTAGTGCCTTTAAAATTTTTACATTTCTGTGTAACTAATACTGGTTGTAATTTTGTAGTTTCATATTGAAAGTATGGCACATTTCTATGGTTGACTGGCTTCCATTAAAATAACTTGGGAAACTGATGTTTTAATAACATTTTACCTCAGCCCAGTGATTGATTAATCATTCTTTTCAAATACTGTAGCTATAAAAGTAGTGAGCATGATTTTTATCTAATCTTGGGCTATAGAAGGGAAGTTTGTTCTTCACATCTTGCATGATTGTCAGTGGAATTTCTCCCAGTTCCACTAGAGGGTTGATGTCTCTGTCAGTTGATGTGATCAGTAGTTATGTAAGTAAGCCGAGCTGCAGTGTGTTATTGCTTTAAAGATTTCAGATTTCAGTACTCTAACTCCATATTTCATATGGAGTGAAAATGCCTTGCTTGAGAAAGCGTAATGTTGCTTTTAAAATAAATCACTGGGTGAATAGGGTTGCCACTCTCCGGGGAGACAAAGCAGCCAAATACACACACTTGACAAAATTAAAGGTAACCACACTTTTCTGTACCACCACCTCTCCCATTTTTTGAGTGATAGATGGAATTTGGCCACTTTAATTCCCCCTTCTCTCTTCCCTTCTAATGTAACACTGCCATTGTACTGTTTAATAGGTGAACTAAAAGCTTCATACTGAAACAGTTGAGAATTTTACTAATTAATATGGTTCTGAAACCACTTTCTAAGCTGGATCTCAGGCATTATTGTGAATTAGCCCTATATGGGGCTATCTGTAATGTAATTCTTTTTTTTATCAGAGATGGTCAATGCCTAGCAGGACACTCAGACATGCTAACTGTAATTTTTTAGTAAGTTTTTCATAATTTGCTATAAAATGCTTTTTGCATTGGAATCTGGCACAATGCTTCACTGTGCAAATCAGAATAGATTTCCTTTGCGAGGTGCAATGGAATAAAATGGAAGGAACCCTTAAACAAATGTTTCATGAAAGGCATTTCGCCAAAGCAGGTCTACAAAATTAGCTGCTTCTGTCTACATTCAGAATTACAGCTGTTGTAAATGATGGATGGTAGTCAGCGTTGTGTGCTAACTCCTGCTTTTCTTTTGCCAGGCATTGCTTCACCTCTGGGTCATGATTGTTCTGCTTACCTACACCCCAGAAATGCACCATGATGGTCCAGCTGGCAAATAGACTGAGACATACTTTATGCTAGTGCTCACTATATTCTGGACTGAGTGTATTTAAAATGATTAGTACTGAAATATGGGGGAAATCACATTCCTGGCATTATCTATGGAAGAAGGACAACCATCATGCCTGTTTTATCGCTACTTTTTAAAACTTAAATTATTGGACAAATATTACTACATAGCTTCTTCAATTTACTTAAAACAGCAGCAGTTTCCAGGGCAAAGGCAGTTGTTAAGCTAAGCATAGCCTTTACATTTTACATACATTTTCTGATGGTTCCTGTACAATATAAGATTCACACCTGTATAGAGATACAAGGATTTCTAAGATTACAGCTGTATATGGTACATACTCTAGATCATACTGGACATGGGCTATAATCAGGGAAACTAATTGTACTTAGCAAATTAAATAAACTTTATTCTTCCTGTTTTTCTTTTGTATTAGTTTTTAATTCTGTTAATATAGGTTAGTTTTTTCTTTAATCTGTTAAAATACTGCAGAACTGACAACTGGTGCAATATCTCTTTGTAAATACCTTCTAAAAATAAAATATTATGCATTCTTCTTAGCTTTGTCCATTTAGCACAACAGAAATGTATCTTCCCTGATATGCTGAAATGTGGAATTTTTAATTGTGCACAGGAGAACTTTTACTCTTAATTCATAATTAATTCAGACAGAAAAGACGTATTCAGCTGCTTGAAAAATGCCATTTGCTTTTGCACTTTGTATAATTAGCTATGCCGTTGCTTTTTATTCTGTACGTCTCTCTCTCATATTACACATAAGGTGTCTTAGCAAATCTTAAATTTATGTAGTTTCTATCTGAAATTCTAGGCAGTTGTTAACCAAATTAAAACAATATTTTTTTACAAATGTATAGCCAGACATGATTTCAGAAACTCCCCCATACATAATCACTTAGGAGATTCATCACCAAGCAACCGCATCAGGTAATGATAAAAACAATAACCCCAAAATCAAACCCACTGTAATTTGTTTTTGCATTAGATTGTGGTATCCTCCATTTATTAATCCTTCATTTATTACTCAAGACTGAGTAATGAAAAAACAATTAAGGAAATTTGTCAGATACGCCTACTCTGGTGATTGTTCAAATGGAATGAACACAGACTAAACGTGATAAGTCCTGGCTGGCTGGCACCATCTCAATGGTGTTATTACAGCTACCACGAACTCCTGGAAACAGCCTATTGGGATGAAAGGAGATCAGCTAAGGGGTGTTTAAATACATAACATGATTTTGCAAGTGTTTTTTTTTCTGTAAAATTTGTAAATCTGTGTAATGAGCCAGCCACCCCCCCTCCCCATGCACCTTCTGGTGGCCAGAGGTTGCTCTGCAGCAGTCTGCTTGTTTCCCTTTTTCAGGGCCTCTTAAGGACTCCATATGCAAGGTTTTCTCTAGTTCAGCAACACGCCTCCTTAGGGTTGGACTTTATTTGGAAACGATTTCATTATTGTAATAAAGTACTGAAATCCCCATCATTCCATGCTCTCAGTCTTCCCTCCAGGGTCTCCCTAAACCTCCCTGCCTGGAGCTCATTTGCTCCTAGTAGCCTCTGTAGTCTTTTTCAATTTCCCTCACCCCACCCCAATGCCTTGGGGTTCCCTGCTGGAGTCTGCTTGCTCCCGGCAGCCATTCCCTGACTTGCCAGGCCTCTGCTGAAGTCTCTTCCTCCAGTTTCCCTTTGGTTGTCTCTCCCTGAGCATCTCCCCCCGACTCTGCAGCTTTTTCCTGCTCTTTATAGTGGAATCACTGCTTAGGTGTGCTTCCTGAGTAACCAGGGTTGGCTGGCCCCAGGCCTCTAGCTGTTAGCGGGTAAGATTCTCTGTTACAAACTGCAAAACCTCAACATCTATTTCAAGAACCCCATTTGTCTGCCCCCTGTGTATTAAGTCTAAGGAACAGATCCTCAGCAGGTGGAAATTGTCATAGGTTCATTGAAGATGATGGATTACACCAGCCAAGGACCCTGTCCTCCCCCCCCCGTCTCCCCCTGTCATTCTCTGCTCTCCTTTTATTCCTATGATTTGTGCTGAGGCATGTGTATATTCTTTTATTCTATGTTTAGAAAGATCACCACAGCAGTATTTATATCCTTATACTCTAGCATACTTTTTTAACCCCTTACATTATTCAGCAAATCTCAAATTCTTATGCTAGAAACGTTACATGATGTGCGCCTGATCTAACATTCATTGAACTGGATAGAAAGACTCCAATTGTCTGCAGAGGTCATCTGATCAGGCTCCTAGACCCTAACCCTGCATTAGAATCCACTATCACTAAATATGGGACTGACCAGATAGGGACAGTCCCATATTTAAGCCCTCCTGAAGGTGTCCTGACTTTTTCTTAAAAACAGGTAAATTGTCCCGTATTTTCTGTCTCTCTCCTCCCCGCCCCCCCAGTACGGGCAGGTCTGGCTGCTGGCCAGCTGTCCGACCAGCAGCGGTGAGTGGGGGAGTCAGGTGGCCGATGACGGGGGGACAGGAGGCAGCTGGGTTATGTCGGTGGCCAGCAGCAGCCTGGAGGTGTTAGCTGCCTTTCGACACCGTGGGCTGAAAGGGACAAGCTGCTTCTAGTCACAGGCAAGGGGGAAGTAAGAGATGAGCTCTGCAAAGACACAGGCCAGGTCATACCTCCTCCCCCACCTCCTTACCTGTGGCTGAAAGCAGCTCCCGTCCTTTCCCTCCCACACAGTGCTAAAAGGCTGCTGCTGACCACATTCTGGTGTGAACCCTGGCAGAAATCTGGGGAGGGAGAGTATGTGACCCTGCATGCCCCCTGCCCAGGTGTTGCCTCGGGAAGACGCGGTGCCAGGTACGGGGAGAGGCAGGTGTATCCCAGGGGCCCCGCCAGGCATGGAGTGTGGAGAACGCTGGGTGGGCAGGGAGGGTGGGGTCTGTCAGTCGCCCCCCACCCCCATGTGAGAGAGTTGTACGGGAGCGTCTCACCTCTCCCTCTGTGTGGGGGCGGGAGTAGGGGTGTGTGTGTCACCTCTCCCTGTGTGAACCCTAAAGCCTTAAAGATAAGGTAAATAAAAAGAATCCAACTACACAGTATATCTTTTTAACGTGGGCTCAGTCAGCTTGATGTTAATTTGAATGTTTGTACTGCATAGTTCTGATTGATTGCTGTTGAACTCCCTTAATATGAGTAATTTTACCAGGTGTCCCATATTCAGCATAGGGAAATATGGTCACCCTAACTATCAGTGACCCATGCGTAGTCTCTTTGACTTCAGTGTGATTCCACATGGGAACAGGGATCCATGGTAGTGGATCCTGATGCAGACTCAGGGCCATATGCTTTAATCCTCCCCTACAATATATAGACATAGTCGCGTGTATCTGGTCAAAATAGCAACTGGTCTTTTTGTTGCTGAACTGACTTTTTCCAGTGATACGTAACAATATCCCTCCTTTCAGCTTCAGCTGCTATCTTTATCTTCCTAATAATTCTTCCTTTCAAATACATCTCTCCTGCTGGTGAGAAAGGGGGCAGCAGCCAGCACAAGAGGACAATCCAGGGAGGATCAGACTTGATTTAAAAATAAAAAGTTGCAAATTAATCTTATCATTCTGTGCAAAAGCCTGGAAGCATGTAGGCAGTGGGTGGGAAATGTTCTAGAGACAAGGGATTATTCATTGTGCAGAATTAAGACTACCAAGTGTGCTTGGTATTAGGAAACCAAATGCTCTATTTCCTCTTCTAATATGTCATTTTTTTTTTCATGTTAAGTTTACATTATATTCTACATAAACCCATTTACAGCCACTTTAAACCATCTTTGGAGTGTATATTAAAGAATATGGAAATCTTTGGAAAGCAGCTGTCCATTCCAAAGCTGGTTGCATATACAAATGAAAAATTAAGGGTCACTGTCAAAGTGGACCCCAAAAAGTTGTATAGACTTCCTAGTTGTGTTTGTTTTGTTCCCCTACAGCCTTGGGCCAGTGCACGGGAAAGCTAGGTTCCTAAATCCATATTTGGGCACCTAAATAAGTGCCTGCTGAGCAATCACCACTTCTGTGGGATGTGAAGAGGAGTGGGAAGTGCTCAGCACCTCTGAAAATCAGGACACTTCGGCCAATATGGATTTAAGAGCCTAATTTCAGGCACCAAAAGTTTGAAAATTGTGGCCTACGTAAAGAGATGATGTGGGACAAAAGCTTGCCGCCTCAGCTTGTGGGCATGAAGGGCTCTGACTGCAGAGGAGCTAATGTGGGAGTGGAGTTACGAGGATCTAAGTCTCCAAGCCTTGCAGCACAGAGCGTGAGTTTGGGGCTAGGGACAGGCCGGTGAATTCATGACTAAATGGATTCACCGGTCATTACCCTGCAGAGTGTGTGAGCAGCAGTAACAGTGGAGTCCCCTTCTACCCTGAGGTCTGTAACGTAGAGAGGGAAGGATCCCTTCCTCCCGGACTGAATTGTGCTTAAAGCATAGCCCAGTTATTTGGGCTGTGTGCTGAGAACTGAATTTAGGCCTATGTGAATACGGGCTTTGTGTGAATATTAATTTTTCTACCTGATATGGCATCCTGTGCTAGTCATGGGCCCTAGTGTTCTGACAATGTCTCCTCCCTTGCAGCCTTGATTTGCAGTATGTCACTGTAATACATGAGACCAGCTATATGTGCATTAAGACACTGAGTACAAAGGAAGTGGTTTCTTTGAATAACTCTTCAAATATCAACTAATCAGTGGGGAAAATCCAGATTTACAAAATAATTAGTATATTCATTGCTTATCTGGGTGGCTGCAGCAGCTGTTGCTTTACCATAGGTATCAGGTTTGTTTGCTTCCCGTGTTCCCTCCTAAAGGATCAGCTGCTACCTAGTCTGAAACGTGCCTTAAACAAGTCAGATAAAAGGTTTGAGAGACAAAAATTCAAGGGTAATTTTTTTTAAAAGGGCTCTGCAAATACAGAGAATAAACTGGCATTTGAAATGCTTTGTCTGCCTGTAAATTACCACTGGTGCCACATTCATAGATTCTAGGACTGGAAGGAACCTCGAGAGGTCATCGAGTTCAGTCCCCTGCCCTCATGGCAGGACCAAATACTGTCTAGACCATCCCTGATAGACATTTATCTAACCTACTCTTAAATATCTCCAGAGATGGAGATTCCACAACCTCCCTAGGCAATTTATTCCAGTGTTTAACCACCCTGACAGGAACTTTTTCCTAATGTCCAACCTAGACCTCCCTTGCTGCAGTTTAAGCCCATTGCTTCTTGTTCTATCCTTAGAGACTAAGGTGAACAAGTTTTCTCCCTCCTCCTTATGACACCCTTTTAGATACCTAAGGACACATGACTCAGTGTCCTTGTATCTCTGGCTAAAGAGCACTTTTTGTGGTCTGTTCATGTATATCAAGTTAAAAAATGTGACAAAAACGTTGGTGGAGAGATAGTATAAAGATATCTGAGGGTATTTTTAACAATAGCAGCAGAAAGGAGGAATTAAATTAAAAACCAGACACATACTGTTTTTTTTAATCAGCAGTCAGAATCTGTTGCAATTGTTAATTACAGTCATTACATCTCTCTCAAAGAAACATGATATGACATACTGTGGCAAAAAAATTTATTGACCATATGAAAATGTATCAACTTCTGTAAATATCACTTGAATTCAAATGTTTAGGGCTCAGAGAATAAGTGGTCCTGGAGTAAGCAGTTGAGCTGTTGGTGGTCATGGCTGCTTTCTACAATCAGTCTTTCAGCCTTCAGATGGAGATAGGGAATGACGTCCCAAAGGATAGACCCAAGACACAAATGGAACAGTTTGGGGAGGATGGCTAAGGCTGCACAGGTGTGACTTCGGGGTTCGGTACAATGCACGAAAGGAAAGTAGATGTGCTCTTTCGGGGTTACATTTTCAAAAGTTTGCACAGGGTCACTTTTGGAAAGCGATATAAGATCTGTGGATGAAAAGGACTGTGGAAGTACCAGCTATTGTTATTAAAGGGGGAGAAGACTGGCTTGAACAGTGTCTTATTAGTAATGCAATGAAGGAAAACCTTATAAGGCTGGGGTCACACAAATGATAGCTGATAATGTCATTAGAGCTGATCAGGAAAAAATGTTCTTGGAAAAAATTCAAGTTTTTGTTTTAAAAAACATTTTTAAAATCGGTTTTTGAATTGCTTTGACAAAAACAAATATTTTTGTTGAAAATGAACATTTAAATGAAGAAAATTATTTTTGACCAACCCCCTTTTTTTTTTTTTTTTTTTTTTTACACAAATTTTGACCAGTTCTAATCATGGACATATTTATAAGTCAGTTGATGGTTGGACAAAACTGTGAGGAAAAAAAGTTTGTCATGTTTGTAATTGTTAACAGACTGCTGCTCAAGTGGTTCAAATTCTGAATGGGAAAATCTCGTGTGTGAATAGGGGAGCTTTTAATTAGAAGTCTGATAATAGAAAAGGCAGGATCTTTTATGTTGTGATTTAAGTTTCTTTAATCAAGGAAAAGGACGTAGAAACAATTGCTTCGTGTATAAATCTCAAACATTATCACCTACAATTTTATTTTTGTCTTAAAATTTAATTCTTACTCAACAGAAGGTAAATTCTCACATAATTTGCTGAAAATGCTACTTGGTGGCTTAAAATCAAATTGATCTAGTAAACTCTTTGTTTAGAGCCAAGTTCATTCAAGACAAAGTGGTGCATGGTATTAATAGCATTCTGGATTCCATTATGTCCCCTAAATGGGTTCAGCTGACCCCCCAAACTGACAGATTTTCAGCTGGATTTTGGTTTGAGTTTTGCAGCCCGGGAGCTAGTAAGACTTCCATCCTGCTCTTGCCACCCAAACAGGCATTTAGTACAGATCTCCAGTGGGACACAGGGACTGAAAAAAAGCGTCAAAATGGAGGGAGGTGGGAAGGAAAATTGAGCCAATTCGGTGTCTGTTATGCCAAGGGTTAAATCCAGAGTAACTCTAGTGAAATTAACAATTTCTCCTGCTTTATGAATATAGCTGATATCAGAATGTGACCTATTATTCAATATTCCATCAAGAAAAAGAAAATATCACCTTAAAATTAGATTTCTGTGCAACTTGGATAACTCTACCCTATAGATTACTATTTATGTGCCACTTCAAAGGGATAATTAAATCCTAAAGTGCCCTATTTAGAAAATGAAGAAGCTTGTTGTGAGCATTTGTGTTCCTGTCTTCTGTGGTTACCGAGTATAATGATTCCCAATTAGTGTATAATTTGTAATTAGAAAACATAGTCTGCTGGAAGAGAGACAGGAAATGCCAGCTTTTCTGGCAAAACTAACAGGTGTCTCGGGATAACCCCCCAGGGAGTATACCATAATTATTGTATCATACCCTGGCAAGCAGTGTGGAATTGCACCAGATAGCCTCTGCGATTTACCATTGCTGCTGGGAATCAGCAGGCTTTCTTCCTCTCCTCCCCACTGAAACAAACAGCAGGAATTTGTATTTCCCCAGTTGATCACACAGTGATGTTTAAAGATAAATTACACACTAAACAAAAAAGCCAAGACACACCCCAAATTGCCTGTTTGTATCTATCAGTAAGTGAAAGATACGTAGAGGAAGATTTTCCAAAATGGATACCTGATGTTAAACTCTTCAATCCATATATAGATATTCAAATAAGAGGTCTGGTGTTCAAAACTCTTGAGCACCTGCAACTCCTATTGACTATTGACAAGGTAGTTGGCACTTTTGAAAATCAGGCCACTGATGTAGCTATTTAAATATGACCTTCTGCGACCTGTGTTCCAGGCACTGGCTTTTAGGCAGACTGGCTTGCTAGGGATATCTCAGTGTAAGGCAGGGAGCTGTGCAGCCTTAAAACCCCAGTCAGCAGCAGGAGACACACAGGTCTCCATGCAAAAGAGGTGATGTCTGGGAGCCAGAATCCTTAAGAGGGTGCCCTCAAGGGACCACGGGGGGAATACAGGTGCAGTTACCCTGAAGCTGTGACAACGGACATTTCAGCTTTGGCTTATCACTCTGAAGAGGCAGTGGCATGGTTTGCTGAGGAGATATAGCAGGCTGCCTGCAGACATGGTGGAATGGAGACAGCTGATGCATGTTAATAGCTGTGTGGAATCCCCTTTTGCTGACCAGTGGTTCTGGAACAGGACCACAAGCACAGAGTGGGACTACATAGTCATGCACATTTGGGATGGCAGCAGTGGCTCCAGAATGTCCACATGTCATGAAGGACACCTTCATGAAGCTGTGTGAGGAGCTTGCCTGTCCCTTCAGCACCAGGACATGTGAACGAGGGTGGCCATACCAGTCCACAAGCATGTAGCTACAGTCATCTGGGAGCTAGCTACCCCAGCCTGCTACGGATCAGTAGCTAACCAGTTTGGTGTTGGCAAGTTAACTGTTGGTGCTGCAGTGGTGGAGTTTATGGAGCGCTTACTGCTCTGGTTTACCCCACAGGTGGTGAAGACTGCTTATGTCACCGGAATAATTGCTGCCTTTGAGAGAATGAGATTCCCAAACTGCAGTGGTGTCATTGATGGAACACACTATCCCTTGCCGGGCCCCCACAAGGTGCACGTGAATATGTCAAATAGAAAGGATACTCCTCATTCATTATGCAGGCCTTGGTCAACCATGGAGGAAGGCTCATGAATACCAGTGTGGGATGCACCAACAGGGTACATGATGCTAGGATATGCTGGAGATCTGTCATTTGCATATTTGGACAGTGAGCGACTTTAATTCCTCCCAGTATAGATATCAATGGGGAGTCTGGACTCCCTGTTATTTTAGAGGACCCCAGCATACCCTATACTGCCCTGTCTCAGAAATCTCAGATGTTTAATTATACCTAGAGCAGTTGGAAGGTGATGGTAGAATGTGCATTTGGTGGACTGAAGGTGAGAGGGTATTGCCTACAAACTCATTTGGATGCCATGTACATAATGCCATTCATGTTACTGTGGCATGCTCAGCATTGCACACCATATATGAGAACAGGGTGGAGAATTTTCACCAAGAGTGGGTCAAATACAGTGCCAGTTTACAGACCCAGTATTAGCAACCGGAAAGCACACCTCTGATGACTGGTGCCAGGTCTGGGACAGTGAGGGAAGAATGGGATGCCTTGCGTGCCCACATCTGTGTGTATTGCAAGGGAAAGTGCCTGTGAAAATGCGCTAATGTGGTGTTATAGGATTCAGCTGTACTATGCCTATCAATTATACATATCAGTTTATCTAGTGTTAATCTCACTTTATTAAAAGCTTTGGTTTGAACTTCCTGTTGCTTTATTGTTTCCCAAACACACACACATTGATTGATTGTGCAGCCAAATATTTTATTAAAAACAACACGAGCAGCCCAGCTGCCACTGCATTATGCAAAGTGCAATGTGCAGTCAAAATCTATATTGAGCTGTAAATGGAGCAGACAATAAAGCCCATTGGTGCAATGTCATAGAAAAATGAATTGCACATTGCCAATGTACCTCTTATCCTTCCCTGGTGGATGTGCTGGCATTGATTGAACAGGGTACATCTCCCCATACACACTTCCACCACCCCATGCAGCAGTTGGCTCATTCCACAGCCAGAATTCTCCTGTGGCTGCAAAATGTGGTAGCGGGGAGATGAGTCCAGGGGAGATTGATGTACCAGGAAAGCCTGCACAGGGGCAGGCGCTGTTGTTTGTATCTGCTGCCTGTTGGCCATCATGCTAAGTAGCTGCTCAAACAGTTCCCTCTGCTGTTGACAGTCCTGCTCCCTCATTGCCCTGTAATTCTTGACGTACTCTGTCACCACTTGCTGCTCCCTCTCTTATGCTGACCTGTAGGCAAAGTCTCCGTACATGTCCTGGGGCAGGTCATCCCTGAGCCTTCCTTCTTTCCCCCTGCTCATCAGGGTTCTTGCCCAAGGCGTCTGGGAATGTGCCTTACTTCAGCTGAGGTGGAAGGCTCTGCAAAGGCAAAGAAAGCTCTTATATGTTTGTCTGGGGGGGTAGGGGGGAGGAAGAGAAGTTCCTCCCTTTTAATGTGGTGTATCACATCAAGGCCACTAGTCAATACATCTGTCTCCTTGGTGTGCCTTTATTCCATCTCCCTACATTTTCCTCCTCAGAAGCAGCTGCATCCCAGGTCCTCAGCCCACCAAGACAATGGCAAATATTTTCATATTTATTTTATTTTCAAAAAATTCAAGCAATGTTTTTTGTCCTGGGGGGAGGATGGCACAGACCACGGATGATTTTACCAGTGATGGTCCTGACACTTTCAGACAGTAGTGGCATTGGAAGATGTAAATTTGCTGGAGATTCCAGATTGGAAGAGGGCACAACTTTTCAAGGTCTCTGATAGAAGGCCCTCTATCTATGCCAAGGAGATATTTTTTCCCATGGTGGCTGATCAGAAAATTAATGACTGGAGATGTCTGGTATAGGGTGGAGAGGGGGTTGTGGAAAGTTTGCCCTGCCCAGGAGTCTCACAGACCACCTTGAGTTTCTCTTCTATGAAAAGTTCCCAAACATCACTAAAATTCAGATGAATGTGAAGAGGATGCTGAACTGGGATGCAGAAACTTGCTTGCAGTAGATTTGCCTTTGAAGCCCCCCCCCCCTTTGCGATTCCACCCACAGCAAACAGGCAGTGGACCAGCAGAACCGAGAAACTTTTGAAGTGCTCTGGTCTTTATACAGCCTCCAGTTGTACAGTAGGAATTAAAATCTGAGGAGGATAGGATCTTCACTATGGTATATAACAATAATACCTAGCTCTTATATAGAGCTTTTTGTCTGTAAATCTGATGAAAGTAGTAGTTGCATGTTTACATTTTCCCCCCTGCTCAGAATCCATCTGTGATCTCACATGTCTGGGGAGGGAAAGAAGGGGGAGCAGGGAAATGGCATTGCTTTTGCTCTCAGCTGAAACAAAACCCACCTCACTGCATATAACATATCCCCTAACAATAATTAGATTGGTCATAAACCAGCAAACCCATCCCTCTTAACAATAACAGATGGCACTGGCATCTTACCAGCCTGGTGGTGTGACACTGCTTCCTCCAATCCCAGTTCCCTGGGCTCCTCCCAAACAAGTCCTGGGAATGTCCCCCAGAGGACTCTGTTCACGCTCTTCCTCTTCCTCTGCCCTTGGAGTCTGTTCAGACTTCTCCAGCCCTTTTTCCCCTGGTCAAGTAATAACTCGTTTCACTCTCCAAAGCCTGTGCAGCCCAGCAGTGGGTTCTGCGCTTGGGGCAGTGCTGCGAACCTGGCCAAACTCATCAGAGTAGGGGCAGGTTGATAGCGAGCTACCAGGCTTGCCATTGCAGTCTGGGATCTTCAGGGTGTTTTTTATTCTCTCCGTGTGCTGAATTGATATCTGCCTACTCCCCTCTTTGCATGCTATGAAGAAATGAAGCAGGCCATGTGAAATTTAAAGGTTGACCAGGTGTATATAAACTTGTAGGTGATTTCCGATGCAGAGGAAAGGAGTAGGTGGAAGGGCAGGAAAATAGGGCTTCGAAGGAATTGTGGGAAGGCATTGGAGGACTATCAGAACCTCTTCAGTAGCCTGGGTTTACAGCCTGTGTCCACACTGCGAAGAGGGTAGGTTAGAGCTTGGCTTAAAATGAAAGCTGGGCTCTAACCTATACCCCCATCTGGGTAAGCAAGCCTGAGTTCAAAGCACATATAAACTCAGGTAAAAGGTTTGTGTGTGTGTATTCAATTGGAGGAAGCAGGGGGTTTGGCTCATATCCAGGTAAGAGCCCAGGTAAACTCTGCTCTGAAGACATACCCAAAGATGGATGTGAATTTTCATTCAATGGCAACAAAGTGTGAGCTTAATTATTTTATTTTATTGCTGCAGCTGATGAACAATGAAATAGCATTGTGGGTTTATTAAAGGAGCATAGTTTATGAAGTCCTGTTTCCTTAAATGATCACACTATTTATTTGAATTGAGTAATGCCTAGAAGCCCCAGTCATGGATTGTACTAGGCATTATACACAGATACAATTTAAAGACAGTCCCTGCCCCAGAGATCTTACAACTGAAGTATGTTGGTGCCATTTTCCCTGAGTAAGTATTTGCCCTTTTAATTAATAATGGATCATTTTCATAGATCAGTAATTGGCTCAACACAAGTAATAACAATGTTGCTTCATTAACTTAGCATCTTTCCAGTATGTTATGTCTAAGACCTTATACTTGAATGATCCATGTGGTTTTAGTAATCAGATCTGATGCTGAAATGAACTCTGTGTTTTGTCACTTCAGAATTGTTCTACAAAGGTTAAAACCAGATCACGGTGGTAGTATATTTTCCAAAAATATTTTTTCAGTCTCTAACTTGATTATCACATGAATGATTCAGCAGTCCAAGAATGCCAAGAATCTGGGCATGCATTGATCTCTCAGTGCATTCTGGAAATATAAGTAAAATGCCACGATGTAATACATTCCCTCTGATTGTTGGAATTATTATTATTAATACAGGAGACAACCACAACACCAATGTAACCATAAATTCCTTTATTAAATCTAAGGGCTGAATGGTATTTCTGCAATTGCTTTAAACATGTCTAAAAAAAGCCTAAACAATATGCAATTTACTACATCCAAACAGTAACAAAACATTTATAAGAATTTGATTCAAAATATTATGAAAGGGCTAAACCCAGGGGTGCTTAAAGCCATATTGGTTGGCTCCAACTTGGTCAGGCAGGTATTAACAATGAATCCTTTAAGAGTTTACTTTTTATACCCTTTAACGAACAATTATTGGAACTTAGCAAAGGCCAGATGAAGCAGTTTTTTACAATACATTGAACAAATTTATATAGCCAATTATTTACTGTACCTGATAATTAATCATCTTTTATTTCTATTACTTCTGCCCAAACCTTAAACAAGATAACACTGGTACTTTGAAGGTCACTACAAGTTTAACACAACTTCTCTTCTTTCTCATGATCTCATTTTTTTGGTCATATGCTTTGGGCCTATTGCTCATGCTACTACCAACTCCGTTTAAAACCATAGTTTTCCCAGGGCTAATGTGGGCCAATATTCCTACACTGATTCTATCCAACAGAGCCATCTTGCTTTAACTTAAAAGACTACATAATAATTTGTCTTTAACCTAAACACTTGTAGCATAAGGGCACAATTCCAATTTTTATCATGTGGTGTCATTCTAGATGAGCCAAGAAATATAGCAATCTTGTGTATTTGGTATTTCATTGATAATTATTCTAGGTCAGTAGCAGTGCAAAAATATTAGTTTATATTTCTAAATAATTTTGTTCTGAAATCTTTCAGACAAAGCCATGAGAAATTATAAATGTAAACATCTACAAGTATTGTAGTCTACCTCTCTATGTTGGACCTGATTGGCTAATGCACTGTATGCCAAATGCCTCCACAATACAGGTTGTGCTCTGATTTCATGATGTGAAGAGTTGCATGTGTAAATTCCCAGTCCTCAAGCTGAGGATATACTTTTGAATATACCTTACTCTGCATACTACTTCCTTGTCCTTTGTGAGGGTTGCCCTTAGTAGAAGCCAGATCTTGTAGATGTTGGGTTCTGAACAATTCTGGAAATCTGGTCATCTATTTAAGTGCTTAAACGGGAGATGATGTTGCTTGCTGAGCTCTTTTGAACATCAGACCCTCGTATTTTAAATCCAAGTTTAGCTCTTCTCCATCACACAAACCTTTGTTTTGAAAGTCTACTTCATAAAAACAAAATCATGAAATAGAGGTTATAGCAACTCTTGTTTATACTCAGGCAACAAATGCCATGTCATTTAAAAATAACCCCGGTATTGTTTAGTTTGGTTTCCCGGTCTGAGCCTAGGAACTGTGAGGTTAAGGGGTATATGCCCCTGGGTCTCTCCTGTCTGAGCTAGTGTCACGTCTGTGTAATACTTGATATGTTGGCTTGCCATAGGCAGTATAGTTGTCATTGAATGGGGGTGGACTTAATCATAGGTCTTATCTGGAACTAACTATGATGAGTCCTTCACAAAAAGAATGAGACTCACGGTTGCATTCAGACCAGTGTTTTTAGCTTCGCAGCAGAAAGTGCGCTCAGTACACAGCTCTGAAACTTTCCCTATAGGAACAAAGGATCACCTGAGATGTGGCAGAGGGATCTTACCAAGACTATAACAGGGTTCAAAAAAGAACTAGATAAAGTTCATGAAGGATAGGTCCATTAATGGTTACTAGCCAGGATGGGCGGATGGTGTCCCTAGCCTCTGTTTGCCCGAAGCTGTGGATGACAGGGAATGGATCACTTGATGATTACCTGTTCTGTTCATTCCCTCTGGGGCACCTGGCATTGGCCACTGTGGGAAGACAGGATACTGGGCTAGATGGACCATTGGTCTGGCCGTGTACGGCCGTTCTTATGTACTTATGTAGGACAGCTGATCTAGCTGAGAGGGCACTGGGCTGGACTCAGGAGACCTTGGTTCACTTCCTGCTTGTCACAGACTCACTGTGTGACCTTGAATAAATCACACACTCTCCCCTGTGCCTCAGATCCAACTTTTGCAGATGAGGAAAATACTTCCCTACTCTGCAGGGGTGTTGTGAGTATAAAATCTATTCATGACTCTGAGGTGGTGCTCAGATACTACAGTCCGGGCAGCGGGACTCGAGCAGGCCTCTCCTGGGGTCGTGTAGTAATTTTTGTTGTCAGAAGGGGGTCACGATGCAATGAAGTTTGAGAACCCCTGATCTAGCTTCAAGAACTGACAGAAAACACGACAGAAACGTATATTAGGAAATGGGCAACTTGTAATCAGTCCTTTGCAGTATTTTGCTAGTTTAATCTTTCCAGCTAGTTAAGACCATAGTCAGGCCATGGCTTTTAACAATAGGGTGATGTCCTAAATTAACGGTAGGTAAATGCTGTTTTCCTGTCTAGCATAAGGTAAATGCACATTTTATCTAGCTAATTTATCTGGGAGATAGAGCTAACTTGTTTACTGTGTTCTTCTTTCCCTTGCTCCCTGTCAATAGGGCCATGTGGCATGAGCCTTTATTAAAATGGCCTATTTGCTAGCAATCAAGCTAGGAATATTAGAAGGAAGTGGACGATCATTTCAAACTAGTACCTTTATAGCGCTGCTAACAAGCAGGGAGCTGGCACGCTGCCTTTTTACTGGCTGCCTCACTATGTAAACTTTCTTTCATTTAAAAAATAAAGCTCTTAAATAAGCAACGAGGAAGGGGGCGGGGGCTAGAGAATTCTATAGAATCCAAGGTGCTGATGTGTTTTCTTTCTGTGTAAGAGCAAACACCTCTAGGCCCCTCTGTCCTTCATGCTAAACCCTTTTATTAATATGTCAGGAAACATGACTCAATCTGTGCCTTTGTCAAGGCACAGACAGGAAATTTAGGTGCTTGCGTTACCAACTGCCACTGTTTGTTAATTTTATTTTCCCTTTGATCTCGATAGCTCTTTGCCTTCGCACAGTGTGTTTCTTTGATTGTAGTGACTAAGAAAAGAAAACAGTCAAACTTGCCTTGCCCGTAACACTTATTTCGTACACAGATGATTTCTTGATGAACAGAATAATGGTAACTTGATGGTACTGAATGCTGAGGAAAATGAGATAATGGAACCTCTTACCTGTAGATCACTGATTTAAATCCAGCCCAGATCAGTACTAGTGATCAAATGTCATTATCTAATGATGTCTGTTTCAATCCTGTTTGATGTTCTCAGTCCTGTTCCCAGTGGAGTTGTCACACTGGAGTGGCTCATGACCGTGAGTGCCTACCTCAGGGCAGACTGTCAAAAAACCAGGCAGACACCCCAAGCTTGTGGTGGGCTCTATAATTAGATTTCACCAAGCCAGTGACAAATGTTAAGTCCCAGATCACTATACCAGTCTTACCATGGAGCCACAGACAGTCCCCTTAGACTCTCCAGTCTATCTTGCCACCCAGACAAACTGGACTTTGTGATAAAAAGACTGAAACCAAAAATCACACCACATCAGGTTGTTCCCAGTCTCAAGAGACCAGGCACTTACCCCAGATCAACTGGCCTCTGGATCTCACACCAAAGACAACACTGGTAGCCAATTCTATAGTAAACTAACTAAAGGTTTATTAGCTAAGAAAAGGAAGTGAGAGTTATTGAGAGGTTAAAGCAAGTAAAAAATATGTATGGGTGAGTCAAAGTCTATCATTCCAAATGGTAGCAGTGATGTAATAAACTGCCAGTTTCCCAAAAGTCTCTCAGGGCTATCTAGAATAACTCTGGGGAGCTCGGTCTTATCATTCAGTTATTCTGCCCTGTTAGAATCCAAACAGTCCAGAGATGAAGGCTCTTTCCTTGAATCCATTCTTATAGATTCTTCTCACAGAAAACAAGCTGACAGTGTCACTACCCACGTGGGCTTTTCCTTTAAGGACAGAGAGTGAGGAATGCATTTAGAGTCTTTGACCTCCGATCATCACAATGACCACTTGCTTTGAAATTAGCACTTTTCTGTTTGAGTTCTTAATTTGCATTCCACAAGGCTTCTTTCTGTTTGGTGGGTTATTTAGTTACAGGGGTATTTACAATATAAATGTTTGCTGTTACATTTTAACAGGATACAGGTAAGTGAAAACAATGTAAGGAACATCCCATTAATTTTCATGAAGTTTAAACACCAAAGTCTCTCTTATCCATTTAACAATTACTTTGATCTATACTACTACACAAATGAATTGACCTGGGGCTTCGGCATGAGTTGGCACCTGGTCTGCCAGTGTCACAGGAGTATCGTCTACATTACAGAATCTTCCCAATGTCCACCATAGTTGCCCTCAGTCTTAGAAGAGGAGTAGAGATATAAATAAACATGGTGGCTGAATACTCTTGTGCCCCAAAGGCGGGTTTAAGTCCATTGGAAGAATAGGATGGGGAAACTTGCACTGACACATAGCCTGTGCTGTCCCTTTTCTGTAGGAAAATAACAGATGTAAGGCACAAGTACAGTCTTGTCAGTCTTGTCACTTAAAAAAGTACTAACCATGCTTTTTTCAAACAACAGTCTCACTGAAACATTGTGCTCTTCTATCTTTATTTTCTGAAGTGAGTATTGTAAAGACCTGGACTCAAATTGGATAATGGACCAAATCTGAAGACAGAATACAAACACTGGGGAAAGTCCGTATTGCCAATGACAAGCAAAGATCATGAGATTGGCTCAAATATCATGAGATCTAAATATGTATTTTGGGTTCTTTTTCTCCTGATTTCTGGGCCTTTAGGATGACTTACCTCACATTTTCAAACTTTTCTCTACAATAATGAGGTTTCAAAACTTTTTGTAATGAAAGCTGGGGGTCTCTCATAATTGCATAGTGCCAGGACCTGAAACTTTAAGACAAATGCCAACTATTGCAAGACTTACAATAAAATCATAAGAATTGGCAATGCCAGAAAGTTCAAAATCAGATCTGGGGTTTGAAAGCCCCCCCTATGGCCCCTCCAAGCCTCATCCCAATTTGAGGAATGTTGAACTCCAGGGTTTTGTTTGCACCCTTATTATTAAGATGTGAGGACAGATTCCTGGCTCTGGCTCAAGCTGCTTTGTGCTACTGAGGCAGCACAGAACAGCTGAAAAGCTGCCCTAAAGGGTCAGCTACGGATTGCCCCAGAGTGAAGATTTGGGTGGCATAGAGCTGATGGAGGGAGCTCATAGGGGAGGTGAGACAAGAACATACCAGAGGAGCAGTGAAGCACATGGCAATCTGCCATATCCTTAGCTGGCACAGTGGTCCCTATGGGACTGCTGCTGCAGCCAATGTAATTTTGAGCAGCAGTTGTTCTGGTCCCTGCCCAGCCCAGGAGTGAGCGGGTAGAAAGCTGGCTAGGCTAAATCTACACAACAAGCTGGGGGTGTGATTCCTAGCTCGCATAGATATACTTGTACTTGCTCTCACTGAGCTAGCGCACTAAAAATAGTGCATAGCCATAGTAGCAAAGGCCACAGCAAGTGCCGACAGGGGCTAACCGCCTCGAGTACAAACCCGCCTGGACCTGTGGTTGTATACTCGGGGCGGCTCACCCGTGTCGCCGCTGCCCATGCTACTTCAGCCACTCTGCTATTTCTAGCACACTAGCCCCATGAGACCTAGCGCGAGTACCTCTGCGTGAGCTGGGAATTGCCACCCCAGCTCCAAGTGTATCTGTAGCCTTCCAGCCATCTTCCCCCTCTTGCTCTCCTCAGCTGGACTGAATGTAAATATGAAGGTCAGATCCACAGCTGAGGTTTTGGTATGAATCATAGACTATCAGGGTTGGAAGGGACCTCAGGAGGTCATCTAGTCCAACCCCCTGCTCAAAGCAGGACCAATCCCCAACTAATTCATCCCAGGTTCTAACATGCTTTTAGCTCAGAGTGGAAGGAGCCCAGCTCAGTTTTAACTGTTCAAAATGACACAAACTAATTTTAATATCAGATGGGGGCGGGGAAATGATTATATTGCACCGAGCTGGCAGCATTTCAGGGGTGAGCGAAGCGATCCTGATACAATACTGGCCATAATTAAGGCTGGTCACTAGTCTTGCTGCCATGGCTTCCACAATTTTTATAAAAAGTCACAGATGCTCAGTGCTCCTCTGCAGAACTCCTTCAGATTTCAGTTTTGTTTTAAAAGCGAGTGTCTAGTTGTTTTGGTTGCGAAGACACTCTCAAATGTGAACTGAATGGAAATGACACAAATGTTGCCTTCCTACATTTTACCAACGAATAGATCTACAAAACCATATATTTCATTAGGTATTAGATAACAAGCTTTATTTAAACAAGTCAGAATATCATTGCTGTTAGAATCTGATTCTTATTTTGTGCATTGTGGATTTTTTCTATTTGAACGAATGTCGCGTTTAATATATTTTTACATTTAAAAAATTAACATAGTTGAGGTGGTGGTGAGCAAAAGTGATTCATTTACATTTTTGAGATGACAAAGCAATGATTTTTCCCATTTTTAGCCATGACAAGCAACCAGCCTCTGCTATAATGTACAGCATCTTGACATGTGGAAGAAGACATTGTGTTAATCAATTATACACAGCACAGTGGGAAAGAGAGGGGAGTGTATTATTATTTGTTTGTATTAGGATAGACCGTAGATGCCCCAATCAGATCAGGGCCCTATTGTGCTAGGCGCTGAATACACATATAAGGTGGTATTTGCCTCAAACAGTTTACAATCTAAGTATAAAATGAGAGACAACAGGTAGATATAACAAACAGGGAGCTCAAGGTAACAGGGCGACAATTATGATTAGTGTGATAAGCAGCAGTCAGGGCACACCAACTGCCTAACCATGTAGCATGTAGTAATCCAGTCTGCCTGCCCCAAGGTGTAACATAGGAAGAATAACTTTGGGATCCATTACAGCACTTTAATCCCATTTGATGTCTAAAATTAGAAAACCTAGGGATTAAAGTAGAGATTAATCAAGGGCTACTTTGCAGAGCTAAGACTCCTTCCTAGTTCTACTTAAGCATTATCCACTGTAGGTCTTGGAAAGAAGGTGTCTGTCTTCCATAGACCAGGGCCTAATTTTTAGTGGGCAGGTTCTGTGCCCTCTGAAAGTCAGGCCCTTGCAAGTTTGGTTTGAGGGACCCAACTCCTTGGTTACTTTTTCAAGCCTTGGCTTTAGGCTGCAAATGTCAGTTTTGTTTAAAGAAAAATGTTACCAACTGTTATATGAATAGAAACCATTTCTTAAGTGTCAATGACTTTTAAAATTTTAAACATTCCCTGCAGTGCTGGAAACCCAGACACAGCCAAATACTGGTCTACAGGTCTTGCAGTAGAATCAGAAGGTGCAAAACTACAGCTGACTAGAAATGAAAAAGAGAAGCCACCCAGGCTTCTTCCTACAAAGAAAAACCTGCAGCTGGTCTGTGCCAGCCAACTCGGGCTGGAGCCTGAGCTCTGGGACCCTCCGACCCCACAGGGTCCTAGAGCTCAGGCTCCAGCTGAGCCTGGAAGTCTATGAAATAGCCCCACAGCCCGAGCCCTGCAAGCCTGAGTCGGCGAGCATGGGCCAGCCGCAGGTGTCTAGTTGCTGTGTAGCCACACCCATGGTCTAGTTTCACTGTGCAAGCTGTGAAGTGAAAAAGCTAAACACAGAATGAAAACGTACTGTGTGGGGAGGTTTTTTTTCTTTCAACCTCCCCCCAAAGTATTTCAATGTAAATAATCCAGGTGGTTGTAACACAGCTAAGGAAAATGATCACATCTGATGTTTTTTTTAGCCTGATAATGAACATCTATCTCGTGCTACATCCTTTCAGTTAGGATAGTCACCAGATCAGCAGTATTTAGGAAAAGAATAAGACTGAACAACAGCTTTTGGAGAGAAAGTGTGCCACAGACTACCTGTATAGCCTTAGACAAGTCATTTCAGCTCTCTGTGCTCCCATGTGTAAAGTGGAGGTAATTATACTTCCTTTCTCTCTCCCTTTGCCTATTTCAGTTGTAAGTGCTTTGGCCTAGGGATTATCTTTTTACTATATATCTGCACAGCAGCTAGCCCAACAAGTCCTGATCTCAGTGGAAGCCTCAAGGTACTGTTATAATACAAGCAATAATTTTCTGGTCATTTCCTCACCAAAGGTTTCACCTTTTATGTTTCAGATCATATCATCTGCTTGGCAAATTGATTAGTTTAGGTGTTGCACAGCCTGGGCTTTAACAGGAGAAAAGAGACAAAGGCATGCACATGATTGTCGATGGTTTTAATGGTACTAACTTGATATATAACGTCCTGACCTCCCCTCTCCTTTTGTATTTCAGTACAAGAAATCTCTTTTTCAAATAACCAATTACCTTGAAATCATGAAAAGCTAACAAAGACCTCAGGCTCTGTCTCATGTTCTTCTGACAGGTAAAAGTGGTGTGGCTGGCATTCCAGACCTCTGCTTTCCTGAGGATGTCAGTCTTAATATCCTTCTGAAAGATTGGCAGGTAGGTATGATCAGTGATTGCAACTTTAGAATTCATTTGAAACCAGATTGAAAAGAGCTTCATTTAATGCAAGCAACTGGTTTGTACTGAATAGGAGAGAGGCTGCCACTGCTGTGGAAACCTGAGTATGACTGGATAATTCTTGCTTTAGTATTTCATATTTTCATTTAAATACATGTAACAGGAATGACTTAACTGGTCAGTTACAACTCAGCCTCTTTTTTTTACTAGGTGATTAATTGGAATGATAGGGAAGGGGGGGCAGGTTTATGAGGAGGATGCTTACATTGAATTTTCATTAATACAAAGTCACAGCAATAGCTGTGAGTCTATATGAACAGGGTGCAGATTTAAAAAGTAAAAATGCTGTGATACCCTATAACCCCCTAGCCATGCTTTACCCCCCCCCCCCCCAATATTCCCCCTACATCCAGTGTTGGCTCAAATGCCCCCACCCCAGCTTTTTTTTAAATCAGCAGGTATCCAAACAAAGGAAAAGCCATGAAGGTTGGACCCATGCCCCCAATCACTCAGCCCATTCAGTCGATCAGTTACAGAGGCAAGCATTACAGTCAATCTAAGGATTTAGGGCCCAATTCTGTGAGGTCTGAACCATCCTCAACCCCCATTGGATTGGGCCCTTATATGGAAGTATTTGATTCTCCTGATTCAGCAGGAGAATCCCCAGTTAATGCAGAAAGGAAGGCTAGAAGAGCAGCTGGGTCAAAAGGAAAAGCAATTGGAACTAGTCAAACCAAACTGTGAAGGAAATGATGATGATTGTTAGCAGATGGTGTCACCGTGAACCAAGACATGGTGATTCCAGCTCTGAATGTTTGTGTATTATGTATCTCCAGCTTTGTGTGGAGAGGGAATCGTCTTACACCTGGCATTCTAGATCTGTGAAAACAAGAAAAATGATACCAAAGGCGAGGCATGGTTTCCTTAGCCTGCTTGCACTTGGGACATTCTGGTCCATGTCATTAAATTGTAGTCCCGTTTATTTACAGCCACAGAAGTGGCACCAATGTCTCACAACTGGACACTATTTTACTGTTCCAAACAACCCAGCAAATGGTTTGGCAGTATTGGGATTAGTGTGTTGTTCTTAGTGTTTAACTTGTAATATTCCAGCCAGGGAGTACTAAATTCCTAAATGCCCCTTTGTTTCCTGCTCCCCAGCATGGCAGGGATGCTAGGGAGCAGTGCAGTGCAGATAGGCAGAGCCAACACACACTGCTTTTCACACACCTCCCACTGGCTGAACGGAACAGCTGCAGAATGTGTAGCAGAGAGGGATGAGAATTTGTAAGCATTTTAAAGAAGATTTTAAAGCCAACTGGCTGGGGTTGGCGGGCTGAAAACATTGCCACTCAGTCTGTTCCCTCCTTTTGGCCTTGACCAGAGTGGGCAAATGTAGAAGCCTGTTTCAGCTCTGGTCCAGATGTTCCAGCTGTAGCACAGACTGTGCAGGTGTTGATATCGGACCTAACAACCTGACAAAGGAGCGGGGCAGTCAATGTCAAACAATCCTACTCAGGTGTAAATGACAGGATAAAAAGGCCCGCACGAGGGCTTACCCCATTGGTAACAATCGTGCAGCCACACCAGTGCTGAATCAGTTTCCGGTTGTAGAAAAGGCCAAAGAGAGGTTACAAATAGCTCAGATTGGACCCTCCCAAACACAGCCTGTTTGGCTTTAAATGTGTCCTTTCTTTCCTCAAAGCAGAAAGGGCAGAGCAATATTTCTGGAGCTAAGAGCAGAGTTCTCTTCCCACCTCTGCTGGTCCCTGGCTGTGTGACCTTGTGAAAGTCACTTATCCATTTTGTGCCTCCAGATACAGAAAAGATGGGGCAGGCGCAGTATCAGGGAGCCAAAGAGCACAGAGTAAAATGTTGGAGTTTAAATACAGCAGATCTTCCCAGCCTGAGAGCTGGGAGCTGTGTGAAATTAACTGCATTGCTCTTTGCCAGGCTGCTGGCTCTGGCTATGAGAAAGAATACAGCAATGAAGCAGGTTGGCAGGCTTCCATAATGCTGTGAGTATCACTTATTACAGCTGTAGCAAGCGGTTAACTGAGGATGCAGCACTTGTGCCTATGCGAGAGAACCAAACCATCCCCACCCGAGCCACTGGTATTGCACCCAGCTGAGCACAAACAGTTAATAGCATCCACTCTGACAAAGCTGAGTCGTGTTCTGTGCTCTTGCAGGTTTGCTCTGCATTTGCTCTCCTGGATGTATAAAGGACTTCAGTGACAATGCCCTCTGAGTACTTACCCTACATTTCCTGGCCCAGCTCCCAGAAGCTGGGGTTCTGAGAGACATTTCAAGGCCACTGGTGCACTGTGGGATAGAGGAGGGGGAGGCAAGTACTACCAACCAGGCTCCAGATCCATGGTTTATCAAAACACATCCATCTTTCAGCTGATGGGGACACATTTTAGAGCTTCTGAAGTGAGAGGCAAAGTAAAGTATTGAAGCGAGGAAGACAATTCTTCAGTATAAGCATGAGCTCCTTAGCAGCTTACTGCTAAATAGCTTGGCCAGCCATGGAAGGAAGATCAGTGACCCTAATGTGTCTTTAAAGGGACTCAAATGGCACACAGATCTTGTCTGAAAGATTGAGTCCTCGCTCCCCCCAATAAAACCATGCAGTGATTTAAGTTCACCATGCCTCACTCCTGCTCTCATGGCTCACACCAGGCATCTCACCAAAGTCAACACGGCGACTCACGCGAAGAAGGCGAGTGGGATTCGGTCCTAAATGTGTGTCACTCTGCACTGACCAGAGTTCAGCACCGTCAGTGAAATGATCGCAGCTGCACCTATGCCAGAGGTCATTAGATGGTCAGAGATCTGGATTTAAACCATTATAATCACAACAGAGCCCATGACAATGTTATTTCAAAATGTTTTGTTTTAAATTGTGGGACTGCAATAGATACTTTATGGCTTAGCTGATAGGGCTGGAGTGAGAGGGCTGATACTGTCAATGAATTGCCACCTGCGAGGCATCATGGTCTAGAGGACCGAACATAAGATTGGGAGCTAAAATACCTGACCTCTGCACCTGACTCTGTCTTTGACTTCCTATGTCCTTGGGCAAAGCATGTAGGCATAAGCAGCTACTGATATTGGGTGCTGTACTTGAGAAATCCATACCCTGACTTTTGTTAAGCACCTGCAGCTCCCTGTGACTTCATCTGGAGTTGTGGGGATTTGCCTCTTCTTAAAATCAGGCTCAATGGATCCATCCAGAATCAGCATCAGCTTCTGAAAATGTGGGTCTTAGTCTCTTGGGGTATGTCTACACTACCCGCCGGATTGGTGGGCAGCGATCGATCCAGCGGGGATCAATTTATCGTGTCTAGTCTAGATGCGATAAATTGACCCCCGTGTGCTCTCCCGTCGACTCCTGTACTCCAGCTCGGCCAGCAGGCAGAGTCGACAGGAGAGCGGCAGCAGTCAACTTACCGCAATGAAGACACCACGGTAAGTCGATCTAAGTACATCGACTTCAGCTATGTTATTCACGTAGCTGAAGTTGCGTAACTTAGATCGATTCCCCCCCCCAGTGTAGACAAGGCCTCTGTGCCACAGTTTCCCCATCTGTAAAATGATGGTGATGCTTGCTTGCCTACCAGACGTATTGTGATTTGTTTAATTTTGTCATCCTTTTAACTCAAGTGATTTGTGATCTTGTGCATTTCCTTGTTTCCTTCTGAGTCAGGTATTTCTTTGATGCCATCCTGTTTGTTTATAAAGAATGTACCAAAAGTCCTGTTTCCCTGCACACAGTAGGAGACAGTTTCTTTGCTCACAGTCCCATGCCCCTTTCCAGCCAGCCCTTAGCCCAAAGCTCTCTCAGCTTTATTCAGGATTATGCTCCAGTTGTTTCTCTGGTGCTTTCTTGCTGCCTCCTCTGTGTGCTTCTGTGGTGTTTTCTGCTCCTCTCTCACACACACGCTATCCAACAATACCCAGCCCTACATTTGCATATCTCCCCCAGTGAAATCCCTCTGCTCACAGAGCTCAGATTCATGTACGGGGTCTGAGGTTTGAGCAGGGACTCCTATTGCTTCAGGTATCTGTTCCATAAAGGAGCTTAATTGCTTTTTATATTTACCCCAGGTGAAGGGTGGCAGTGAAACCCATCAGTTTCAAAAAGGTTTTCACCCAACCCCAGCATAACATTAAGGACAATTTGAAAACCTAAAGTACTAAATGTTGTTTGTTCCATCCTCCATTTTTTACAGTCTCCCTTACCTGCTGCGACAGGAACCCATCACAGAAAATAATTTCAGCTAACAAGAAATATGCAAAACAAAAATTATGTGGTCTGTGTCACGGAGTGGAGGGACGTCAGGGCCCTGCACCCCTCTTCCTGGGATTCACCGTGACTCTCAGCCAGCCAGTAAAACGAAAGGTTTATTGGACAGTAGGAACGCAGTCTAAAACAGGGCTTGTAGGTACAGCCAGGACCCCTCAGTCAAGTCCTTCTGGGGGGCAGGGAGCTTAGACTCCAGCCTTGGGGTTCCCTGCGTTCCACCACCCAGGCCAAAAACTGAAACTAAAAACTCCTCCAGCAGCTCTCTCCCCCCTCCCCCCAGCTCCCCCTCTCCTTTGTCCAGTCTTCCAGCCAGAAGGTGTCACTTCTCCCACCCCCCTCCTGGCTCAGGTTACAGCTCAGGGATCTTCCTTCAAGGGAAGTCCCCCATCCCCAATGTAACTCCCCTGCAACATTCCCAGGTCAAATCCGCCCCGCTCCCTGCTCCATCACAGTCTGCTCTTTACTGAAAACTAGATCACGAGGAGAATTTCCTTCCTGTTGTTTGTTATTGTCTCCCTGCTCACCCTTCTTTCCTGACCATATCAACAACACATGCTAGGCAAGGTCTACACTACCCGCCTGAATCGGCGGGTAGAAATCGATCTCTCGGGGATCGAATTATCGCGTCTCGTCGGGACGCAACAATCGATCCCCGAATCGATGCTCTTACTCCACCAGCGGAGGTGGGAGTAAGCGCCGTCGACGGGGAGCCGCGGAGGTCGATTTTGCCGCCGTCCTCACAGCGGGGTAAGTCGGCTCTGATACGTCGAATTCAGCTACGCTATTCACGTAGCTGAATTTGCGTATCTTAAATCGACCCCCCCCCCAGTAGTGAAGACCTGCCCTTAGAGTACGTGGAGCTAGCACCCTACAAATAGCAGTGTGGACTTTGCAGCATGGACAGCGGCATGGGTTACCCACCTGAGTACAGACCCAAGAACTCGGAGGGACTTGTGCTTGGGCAGCTAATAGAGGCGACTGCTGCTCAGGTAACATCCTTACTGCTATTTTTAGCACACTAGCTCTGCTTGCGCTAGCATGTTTGTCTCCCCAGGCAGGAAGGCATGCTCCCAGCTGCCACGTAGACATACGCGTAGTTTCTTGTTTCTATGGAGGTATTTATTTATGGCTATAAAAATAAAATGTTAAGGACTACTTGAAAGTTAGATCAAGGCTGTGGCTTCTTTCCCCTGAAAGAATTTGTTCAAATAGATTATTGTATCAAGTTTATCAGGAGTGACCTCCCAAATCTCAGTGTTGGGTGTAAAGGAAGAAAACAATGGGGAAAAATTGCAGGGAAGTTTGCCATTTTTAAAAGAAAAAGAAAAAAAAGACGTTGAATGCTTTAATTCAAAAGAACCGTGTGAAGCTAGAATTGTACAAGAGTGATGATGTCTCCCACTCCTCTGCCATGGGACCTCCACCCTCAGTCCCAAAGAAATATTTGTTTTTAGTTCCCATACTGTGCCTATAAGCGGGCTTTGGAGGAAACCCTTCACTGAAATAAATGGTGGGGGTGGGGAGTACTTTTGTTCCTTTAACCAATTACATCAGCATCTTCATGGGGAAAGCACTACAACTCCTCATACCTATTGGCCAATATGCAATGTCCCTGATTTGCTTTGTTTAATGTAGTTTCCTCTCTTCAGGGCTGCTGGATCCCCATGCAATCCCTTTGGGTTGAATACTGTGTGTGCTCCTCACCCTACCTCTCCCTAAAATAATAAGTTTAAGTTGTAAAAAAAAAAAAAAAAGTTTAGAATCTGCAGGATCAGCAATGATATTTTCCAAGTAAATTTTAGGCCCAGTCTTGAAGCCAGCTACTCTCTTGAGAAAGGGCTTTAGAATACTTCAATTCTTCAGCTCTTCAAAGGGCTTTGTATAGTGCAGGCTGGCCTAATGTGAATTCCCCATAATCCTCTGCCCATACATTTGAATGCTGACCTATATGGCTTTTCTAGTTGCATCATACAGATATTGACTTCTGCAAAGGTCAATATTAAAAATGACTTAACGGGACAAGATATCAAGATATTGACCGAAAACAAAAGTCATTGTCATTGTTAACATGTGCACCTCATTACCCAAGTCAATTGATGGAATTCTCTGTAAATTTCATTGTGAAACAATGCTGTAATTAAGTTCCCTGGGCTTTTTTGAGGAAGGGATTAGTTAGGCAATAAAGGAATTGCATTGTTGAAAGGAACTAGAGTCTTGCTTTGTGTGGAAAGGCATGGACATTTTATTTATTTGGAAAGCTAAAATATTACTTTTCCAAACATTTCATTGATTGTTTGAAATAAGTTACATACACAGGGGCAGATCCTCAGCTGGTGTGAAGGGGCGTTGACTTCAATGGAGCAGCACCAATTAATGCTAGCTGAGGATTTAGTGCATTTTTTTAATGCCTTGTTGGTTTCTCTGGTTTCATGAACAGCTCACACTCACCTCAATTATATTTTGTGATTTGTATCAAGTAGCACCCAGAGAGCCCAACTGAGATAGGTGCTGTACATACATGTCCTAGGAGCCAGTCCTGGCAGAGAGCTGGTAGTCTAAGTAGACAGAGTTGGGAGAAAGTAGTAGTATTATAAATCTTAGCGTTAGTCCAGACCATACACACTCAACACTGCTCTAAAGCAGGGGCCACTTTTGAAAGAGTGGAAGCTGACTAAAATTTAATCTACATTTGATACTCTGGAATTCGCCCTAAGAAGTTACCTCACCTAGAGAACTCTTAAATGGGTCATTTGCTGTTCCGTTGGGCATGTCTTAATTTCCACTGCCACCTGGCTAATACAAGCACATCTCTGTTTGTCCTGCACCATTGTACCCACTGGCATTTTTGCAATATCTTGGACTCAGGGTGAGACATTCAAAAGCCCCATTGACTTCAAGGAGCTCGGAGTTAGGCCAATATGGAATGTGTTTGAAAAGCCCACCCTGTATTTATTTAACCAACAGCAGAGCTCCTCAACTATCACACATCAGGCAATGTTTAGCTGGCGGGGCTGGAGCTGGAGGGTGGCGATGAGAGCCTTTGTGTCAGCTGTTTGTAGCAAGGCCCAGTTAGCAACGCACCAGAAATTATTTCACTCTGATCTGTGTTCGGTGGTTTATTTGGAGTGAGTTTGTGCTTTGTCCTTTTTCTATTGGCTGTGTGGCCAATGAGAGCTGAGTAGGAGCTGTTTCCCCATCCTGTGAACGTTTTTGAGATTTCAAATATTTTTCCATTCTACCTTGGGAAAAAACCAAGACCTTTCAAAAAAAAAGCTGAGTAGTTGGGGCATTCACCTGAGATGTGGAAGACTCAGATTCAAGTCCCTGCTCAATTGAACCTGGGTTTCCCACATCTCAGGTGAGGGCCCCAACCATTGGGCTATTGGCTATGCAAAAGGTCTTGTCTTTGGTTTGGACTGGAAATTTCATTCTGGACCGAATGCTTAAAGACGAAAGTCTCATTGAAACTGGTCTGTTCCCACAAAAAGTTTTGGTTTCAATTAATCAGAATTTTTTCTTCAAAAAATTCCCAAACTTCATATCCAATACACACCATCCTACTGCTGGCACCCCTGTGCTGTTTTCTTTCACGTTTCTGATATAGAAAGCTATATATTTACATTTAATAAAAAACATTGCTTGAGCCTAGTAATAGGGTAAATGCAGAATTACATATTACAATAATTAACACAACTTTGCACTCTGTCTGAACCAGTAGAAATTATGGCTATTGTGTGATAGATAAGGCAGTGTGCTGAACAGGTATATTTACGGTGCTCCTCTAAGCATGCATGCTACGTTGATGCTGTCATTCGTTTCTCTCTACACAAATGTAGTTATATCAGTCTTCTCACCCCATCAGTGGCAGTGGCTGGGGCTAGGGCAGGATTTTATTCTGTGATAGTAGATTTCCTTATAACAACAGTCATAGAACTATCTTGAGCTTGCTCAACATAAGGATAGCTTTGTGTCTTACAGAGCAGCTGCAGATTTAGGCCAGAAGGGAAAAAATTGATTTCATTTCCCTACAGATTTGAGGTGTTCAGCATAAAAAAAGAAATTAAGAGCTTCCCATAAAGAGTGAAGTTGGTGCCTTGGCAGGAATTTTTCAGAGCCCCTAGCACTGCCCTGCAACAGATAATCCCCTGACACTATTACAAGCAATGCCATTATGGCTGTCAGCTTTAATTAAACACACTCCCATTTACTGTGTCATTGCTCAAGGGCCAGCACTAATTCATCATGCAGTTGAGTTTCATCAGAAGGGTTCTCTAGATTTTTAAAAACAGTTTTTAATGAGCTGGTCACAGGAAGGTTAGATCAATATTTTAATTTTTGTAATGGAAGAAGACCTGCTTCAATAAAGGAGTGTATACAGCTTTTACTGGCATAACTAAGCAAGAAAAACCACACCTCTTACTGACATAGTTATGTCGGTAACTTTTTAAGTATAGTCCGGCCCTCAGTTATTTTTGACAATGGGATTAAGGGTCCAAAATCACTTAGATGCTTTTGAAACTTTTACCCAATAATTGAGGGGGAAGCAAGGTCCAGTGGTCTGAGCACAAGACTGTGAGCTAAGAACTAATGAGTTCTATAAAATATTTTGCACTTCTACAGCACCTTCCATCTGAGCACCTCAGTGCCATATCTGTCACCAAGAGCAATCTCCTGTAATATCTTTGAGCAATCTTATTGAATTAAGGTTAACCAGGTTTGGAGTCTATTGTATTATAAATGCAAACTATATTTATTATTGTGGGATTATATGGAGTGGCAGATTAGCCACTGGGCCAATGGGACCCGTCCCTAGAGGCCCCAGCCAATTGGGGGTCCTGGAAAAATGGGCACTCCCATGCCCCAACCCGCTCCACCTGGTGCTCCAGCCAGGGAGCGGGGTCAAGGTGCGTCCCGGGGGCTTTCCCCACTCCGCCTGCCCGCCTGGCACTCCTGCTGGGGAGTGGGGCAAGCCCCCACACTCTGACCCTGCTCCGTAGCAGGAGCATCGGGCATGGGGGGGTGGGGCAAGCCCTCATGCCCCAATCCCATTTCCCTGACAGGAACTCTGGGGAGGAGGGACAGGGGAGACTGCAGGTGAAGGGGTGGGGAAGGGCCCCCACTTACTCTGGCCCAGGGCCCCACACAACCCTAATCCGCCTCTGATTATATGTACTGTCTCTATGGGGAGACATGGCCAATGTAAATCCTGGGAAGTGTTATGATCTTCAAAGGACTATTTTAAATATTGTGCCAGATAAGAAGGAACTTTTGGGATAAGCAATGTTAAGTGGGTTTGCTAGGAAATACCTGAGGAAGGTGGTGGGAGGGAGACATGCAAATTCCCACCTCCAGACCCAGCCTTTTGAAGCTACGCCCTGAGGAGAGAAACATTGTCTGACTGATTATCTATTCACAGTCTCAAAAGATCAGACCTGACCTGTATAAAGAAGAGACCAACTTGTCATGGGGGTGCTTGTTCTGAGTGGAACTTGTAAACACAGAAAACCCCTTTGCTGAGATTTGAAGGACTGATCACCTGCCAGAGCTCTTGCTGGAGTTGGAGGGGTGATCGCTAGTGACCTCATTAGCATGCATGTAGATTCTTTTATTGATGTAATATGTTTTCTCTGTAATGCCTTTCTAAGCAAGTACATTTATTCTTGAGGTAGAGAGCTGTGTGCTAACTTCTAAATGTGGGCAATTACGGTGTTTATAGTCTCTAAGGAAAAAGCAAAGTGTAGGCACTGGCCATTTAGGTCATCTGGTTTGCTGGGGGAACTCACAATGGAGACAGGGAACTGTGCAGCCTGGAAAAACCTTGTCAGGAAGGAGAGCAATGTGAGTCACTGCCCAAGAGAGGTGAGAAGCCGGGAGCCTAGAGTGGGTGCTGTTGCTAGATCACAAGGAGGAAATACCAGTGCAGTTGACCTGAACTGTGACATTTTTTACAGGTGTTAGTGAATTAAGCCCTACAGTACTTCTTTGAGGTATGTAAACTGTATTATCCTTGTTTTCTAGTTGGGACAACTTACTATAAGTAAGTAAGTACTGTGATAGAACCAGGAAGAGAATCCAGATCTCCTCATTCCCAGTCCTGTGTTTTAACCTAGACAATATTTCCTTCAATTCCAACATTGACTTTTGGGCAAATCACTTAGACCCAGAATCTGCAACCCTCACTCATGTTCAGAAACATCTTACTAGACAAGTGGTCCCACTGAAATCAATGGGGACTACATATGGTTTAAGGTAATCCTTCATTGGGCCTGATTCTCCTCCCTGTTAGTCCAGTTTTACGTCGATGTAATTCAGGGTTGGTCGTAAGCTTATTCTTACCATTAAACAACTGTATGCCAAGGCCAGCAGTGCAGTTCTCGTCAATGGCACAATAGGAGAGTGGTTTCGCACCACTGTTGGAGTCTGGCAAGGCTGCCTTCTTTCACCCACACTGTTCAACATCTACTTGGAGTGCATAATGACTGATGCCCTAGAAGATCACATATGCACAGTCAGCACTGGAGGGTGAACAATCTCAAATCTTCGGTTCGCTGATGACATTGATGGCTGGGAAGGCAGCGAAGATGAACTTGCTAACCTTGTGAAACGATTGGATGAAACCTTCACAAAATACAGCATGGAAATCAGTGCAGAGAAAACCCAGCTGATGACAAACAAACGTGACAGGATCAGCTCACATATCATTGTTGGTGGACAAGAGCTGGAGACAGTGAAACAGTTCAAATATTTGGGGGTAATCATCACTGAAGAAGGATCAAAGGCAGAAATTCTGGCAAGAACTGTGCAAACAACAGCAGCAGTGGCAAAACTAAAGCCAATTTGGAGGAATAAGAACATCTCCCTGGAATCCAAACTGAAACTGCTGCACGCATTGATCATCTCCATTTTTCTGTATGCGTGCGAGATATGGACCCTTATGGCAGAACTTGAATGGAAAATACAGGTAGTTGAGATGAGATACTTCCGTAAAATCCTGGGCATCTCCTATTTCGACCATGTCACTAATGAAGAGGTCCGCAACATCATCACCCAATGCGCTGGTCATATGAAGATCTCCTGACAACTGTGAAGAAGCGCAAGCTGAAGTGGTACGGCCATGTAACCAGATCATCTGCCCTATCCAAGATTATCCTCCAAGGGACAGTACAGGGGGAAAGAAGAAGAGGTAGACAGAAGAAGAGATGGATTGACAACATAAAAGAGTGGACAGGAATGGACTTTGCGGAGACTCAAGCACTGACGGGTGGGCACAATTGATTGATTGCTCATCAATAACGGTGCCCCAACGACCAATGTGATTCTGGGAGTGATGATGATGGTGAATTCATGGTAAGTCAATGGAGTGACATTAGCATAAAATTGGCATAGCAGACTGGAGAACTGGGCCTAATATAAGGATGGGAGACAAAAACTGGCCCTTAAGCCCCGTCTGTTTCCCTATTTGTGAGGTAAGGACAATGACATTTTCTACTACCCAACAAGAGGACTGTGCAAATTAATTAATTCACGTTTGTAAAATGAGTTGAAGATACAAAGCCCTGTGTAAGGACGAAGAATTATTATTGTATTGTATTACTGTGTTGAGATGCTGGGATCTGTTCCATCAGCAAAAGTCCCCAGGAGACACAAAGCTATTTCAACTTGAAAGAAATTAGATAAGAAAATGTCAGGGAACTAAATCTAAGATATGACCTACATCTCTTTTGCATGCATATTGTATTGTGAGAGCCCATTTCATGTTGCCTGAGGAATACAGCCTCTAACTGCAGGGAATAGTACACATGGGTAATCTTCAAAAATATGGAGTGATTTGTTTTTTAGTACTGCCTTGGCAGTCATGACATTGAGGCTTGAGTGAAGTATCCAGGCAACAAGCCAGCCTTTGTGATTAGGAGTATGGTACCTGACTAAACAAATATTTCACACAAAGATCTAATGAGGCTGGTGCCAGGGAAAATGCACATTTTAAAATTTAAATAGGATATGCTTTTAAAATGCATTATTCCTTATCAATCCTGATGTATCAGCCAAAGCACAGCACATGATTCATGGGAGGCTATAGCCAGATATAGTTACAGAACATCTGCTTAAGAGCAAAGGGTGAACGTGATCAATATAACTGTTGCACTGGGGCAATAGAGGGCTTCATGCAACCGAAATATCCCTTACACACTCCTTATGTGTAATGAATCCTGCATAAAAGTGCATAGGACATTGGAGAATAACAACCTAGGAGCTGGTATTGGTAACGGAGGGTGCTCAGAACTCTGAATCAAGCCTGTTTAAGCCACTTCTGTGGGAGATCCATTTTTAAGCAAATGGAAATAGTATACAATTTTGAGTTTTTGCCCTCTGAGAAGTGCACAAATGAGCAGAATTTGTCTCATACTGCACAGAGATTACATTTCCACTGAGATCCACTATAGATGATTTCCCTCCAATAGAATTCCATGTGAGTGAACTGGAGACATACACTTAGAAGGGATAGTGCTGTATAGTGGAATCCCACTTGAGTCAACCACAGATCTAATGGAATACATCCACCAGTGCTAACTTCCATATACTGGAATACCATCTGATCCAATAAGATACAAAAGTTCACTGTTTACCTAGTTGTTTAAAATTGCAGCAGGGCTTTCTCTTTCTCTCATCCCCATTCTGCCTCAGAAGAAACAATCCAATAATAATTCACTAAATCTGGTATATTGAAAGGAGAGAATTTACTCCAAGCCATGGAGGTAAATTTATCTGTAGGGAAGTATATAGCAGTTGGAAGCATTGCTTGTGTTGGAAATGTTTGTCTGATCAATTTTTTGGTGGGAGTTTCTGGTTTGCATTCAAATGCAGTAATTCTGTGAACTGATTTCTGCCTCTCTTGATTTCTTTTAATCTTTTTTTCAGAAACTAAAATGCAGCATTGTATATTTAACCATACAATAGTTACAGTAATTATTTCATTTGAAAAGCTTGTTGAGCAAACACACCTTTATTAAAGCTGTACCAACAGCACAAGGTGGCTGACTTCAGGTTACTTTGCTTATGAAAACCAATAAAGTCCCTATGTAACTTTGCACTCTGCCAGTTAATTTCACGGATGTTTATAAAGCAAGAAAAAATGAGATTAAATTAGATGTTCCTTTTGTTTCCTCAACATATCTAATTTATATGCAATGACAGGATAATGATAAGGATGTGCTCTGACAAGGTCTTGCTTAATATTTCTGCTAAAAAAACAGAGGTATTCGGCCAAATTTATTGGAGGGTAATTCTATTGATTTAAATCGAGTTCCACCAGGAATGAATATGGGCCATTGGGTTTTAAATCTTAAAACGTGAAAGGATTCCTTTTCAAATTATAAAGAAAATGTTCTATTCAATAATATATAATATGGTGCAAATTTTCAAAAGTGGACTTGAACATTGTGCTGGCTATTTTGCATGCATAAGCTATTTTTCCATGTAAGTTTTGGCAATGGTAAAAACTTTATCTCCCTATCCATCTTTCATGCACAAGTGGAGTTGGTACTCAAAATACAAGTTTTACACAAAAATACAGAAGTATCCAGTATGGTGGTTGCAATTTCAGAGGTCAAATGGAGGCAATTTTGGAGATAGACTTCTAATATACACTCTGCGTGTGAGTTAATAAGTAATGTTTCTGAGTGCTTTAAAATAGGCAACAATTTACTCAGAGGTGGGCCCAAATCAAAATGCCAGATCTGGGAGTGTGTCAATATGGGAGAGTGTCAGATACCCAAATCAGATCTGAATTTTGTGGTTATTTTCTGTCTATAGAATGGGCTGATTTAAAATCTTGGATCCAAACATCTCTAAACTTTTGAGCTTTCAAAAAAACAGATTTATTTTTGTTTCCATCCATCTAAAATATTATATTGTAACCAAAGAAGTATGGAAAGGAAATCAATAACTTAATTGAAATAAATATCTGAGATGACAGTCCAGGGAAGGCATTAAATGTCTCTGCACATCCACCTACCTCCTTATCAATTGGATGCATTGGCTGACCCAGAAGACACCAAGCCATCTTTTCACCCAGAGGTTTGAATTCTCCAGACAGGGCTGAGGAGCAATAGTGAGGCAGTGTGCAGATACTCAGACTGTCTCTGCTCACGCTGTACCTATTGTGTGAATAAAACAGTGGGCTTTCCAATGCAGGTTGTCAACCTTTCCTGAGCAGTGAAGGGCGGGGGGGAATAACACGTATAATTGATGAACTGCCCATCCACCAACAGAGAGAAAATAGGCTAGAAGAAGGATAGCATTTGGGGGAGGTAATGAGCCATTCACTCTAAAACAAGCGTGCAGCTGAGTGTAGATAATATGGATAAATACTCTCGATGTTTAAAATATGAGAAACCTTGGTAAACAGCATGCTGTAGTGAATCAGATGAAGGTTGCACCTCCCTATTATCCCCAAAGCAGCAGTCGATATTCCCCCGAAACTCACGCCCACATTAAAACATTCGAAAAAATAAAGTGCTGTCAGCTGTGCAGTTTCTTGGGCGTCTCAGTCCCAAGCCACAGTAACATGCAGTTTCCTTTTGATGTTTTTCGGTTCTTAAAGAAAAAAGCTTAAAGAAATCTTTTAAGAACTCTGACATGTAGCCGTCTGAACTCCCCCCCACACACACCCCGCAACACTGTAGTGTTTCTGTTCAGTTTGGATCCAAAAGCCTCTGTAAGATTAATGATGGTGGGCATTGAAATGAGAGTAAAAGATGTGGCTTGTGTGAGTCGTGAGAGAATCAGCAGGTGTGCTCTGCAGCAGCAGCATTGTCCCAGTAGCTCACAGTAAGATGGATCCCTCAGAGAACATGGGCTCAGGAGGGGAAATTACAGTCCAGTATCCATTTAAAAATTACTGATGTCAGAATCAAAACAACATTTTACCAGATGGAAACTGCTGTGGTTGCCAACGCCAGACGTTGTAGTTCTATAGTCTCTGCTCACCCAACTAATAAACAATTCTCTTAAATTAGTCCACATTGTGTAATGACTCAGACCTGATGGAGCATTTGAATGGGCTGATGAATATTCTTTAAGGTTAACTAATGCATGTAACCTCACCGCTCAGCTTAAACTGTTGTTCGTTGCACTCTAAACACAGTTTCATCCACTTCCAGAGCATTGTTTGTCCTACAGTGTTTTTAGTGGAGCATTTAAAAATGTACCAGGGTATTCATTATGAGAAGGTACTGACTGGAGGGCAAAGAAGTGGCTGCCTCTTGTGTTTGCTCTCCCGTATGCTACAAGAATGTTATTATCCGATGATAAGCACAATCTTTTCTTCCCGTAACATTTAATCATTTAACAATGCTCAAAAGAAAGCATTCAGCTCTGGAGGACACATTCTGTTCGGGAACTAACAGATGTTATTTGCCTTTTAACCAAGTGTGTTTTCAGTAACCACAACACAACAAGAAGTTTCTTCCACCTTCCCTAGCCATGAATCACATTCTGAAAGAAAAAGGCAAAAATATGCACAAAATTGTGCATGTAAATAAAAAAAGTCTCTTGCTAGCTTTTGCAATTGTCGCCCTATTTGTAGGTGCAAACTCTGTAACTGCCTGTGCAAATATTGATGCATGTGCATTTTCACCTGAAGAACTTTAGGCCTTCTTCTTACTGACTTAATCTCAAGGAGAAGTAGGTAAGAGTAGATTAACAGAATTTTGTGGTGCTGAGATAGTGTTGTGACCCTGGAAGCCCCTCAATCCCAAATGGCAGAGGTCTCCCGCACTGTAACTCACATCAGGTCACCCTACACACTCATTGCCCCAACACACTGTTGTCATAAGTATCTCAAAGGCCTCATGTAAACTGTCATCTGTAAACTGGTGACATACTAGTCCCAAAAATCATTGCATGATGTATGAGAGGTTGTATAAAAAGAGTTATAGATGTGCGCTGGAAATATGTTCTTAAAATGTGTTTGGGAGGCAGTAGATAAGCCCAGCCTGCCCTAGACAAAGGAATATATATTAACCTGTCTGACCGGTTTGGTTACAGGCGGAGGAAAATGAAAGTACATTTATATATAAGGTAAACAAAGCCACCAAGCTAAACAAGCAAGGGAGAAGACTGTTTAACAATCATGCCAGGGACAAAATCTGCAACCCAGGAAGCATTCCTGGCTCTTGAGGCAGAGAAAGTGGACTGGGTGGGGGGCAACATAAGAAGAGCAAAAAAGGCCTTTTAGTTATCCATCACTGTAGGGTGACCAGATAGCAAGTGTGAAAAATCGGGACAGGGGGTGAGGCTAATAGGTGCCTATATGAGAAAAAGCTCAAAAAATCGGAACTGTCCCTATAAAATCAGGACATCTGGTCACCCTATCACTGAGGGGTTATAGGGTACAGCATCCTTTGAGCTATGGAAGTTGGATTGCCTAGTCTGGAGGTCTAGAGATTCCGGTAACTCCATGTAAGTAAGAAAACCGCTTAGGCAAAGATTGTAATCTGCTAAAATTAAGTTTTACTCACTAGAAAGAGTGTTTTATTTCATTTTATTTGTAACCATACCTGTCTCCTTTATTCTTGCTTAGTATCACTTAAATCTCTGTTCCTTATTAATAACTGTATTTTTGTTTTATTACAAAACCATCTCAGTGCTGTGTATTAAATTGGAGCATGAGTCTTCAGCTAGGGTGATCAGATAGCAAGTGTGAAAAATCAGGACACTTTTTGGTGGTGGTGGTGGTGGGTAATAGTTGCATAAATAAGACAAACCCCCTAATATCGGGACATCTGGTCACCCTATCTTCAGCTAACCTAACAGGCTGATGTGTGCTCTGTCTCTTTGAAGGCACGGAGACATCTCTGGGGAACTGAGGTTCACTGGTTGTTACCTGCAAAGCAAGGATCAACTGGCAAAGTCTTGAAGAGTTTGCTTGCAAGGCAGAGTGGTATCACAGTGGCATACATTTCTGGGTCTCCTGAGCATGATGTCACAGATGGATCTGTTCTCTATAGGGGATGTGGAATCCTCTCTGACCATGCCTTTCTACTCTATTCTGATTCTTAACCCTTCCCAGCACTATACTATCTAGGGCCTTTGACCATTGCGTCTCTTGTGCCCACCTGCCTAAACACTTAAGTTTCTTAGCAAAATTAAATTAGTAATGAGACTCCATTCCAGGAGGCTTTGAAAGAAGGGTTTTGTTCCTTCGAGACATTACTCTGTAATACTTTGATCTTCCCTCTGCACCACCACCATCACTTTCTTTTTAATCTGTTTCCCAGTGTTTCTAGAATGAAGGCATTTAAGTTTTCCAATACTCACTCTTGCCCAAACTATGGAATTACTGAAGATGTCAGGTCTTTGAAGCTACCATATCTAGATGACATGTCCAGTTGGAGATACAGTAATACCTCTAGTCCTACACGAGAATGTGGTATGGCTGGGTAACCTGGATATCTTGACAGTGTCATAATGGGTAGAAAAGAGCCTCCATGAAAATGCAAGGAGGAGGAGGTCCGTGATGGTTCATACAGCAAATACCCACTCACCATTACTAAGGTGTGGAACATCTTTTTCTCCTCTCAAGTAAGGAGGCTGGAAATGCAGCTGCTGCTTCATGCTGAATTCTCCAGTGAGCTCAGCTGCCTCTCTGCTTGGCTTGCCACATATGCTGCCCTCATGCCATTTGCTGTCTCTTCTGCTCAAATTCAGTGTGTCATGATGGAGTGGTTCAGATGATTTCCAATAACCTTCTGGAAGGTGTTATTGGCTGCCATTAAGTGGATCTTTGATCTATGAACATAGACCTATTTAAATTTTATGGGTGTTGTAATCACCCTTCTTTCAGGCTAAATGGAAGATACAATTAAGCCCCATTGATGGATAGAGATAGCCAGGGCCGGCTCCAGGCACCAGCAAAGGAAGCAGGTGCTTGGGGCGGCCAATGAAAAGGGGCAGCACGTCCGGGTCTTCGGCGGCAATTCGGCGGCGGGTCCCTCACTCCCTCTTGGAGCGAAGGACCTGCCACCGAATTGCCGCCGAAGAATGAAGCGGCGTGGTAGAGCTGCCGCTGAAGTGCCACCAATTGCGGCTTTATCTTTTTTTTTTTTTTTTGGCTTCGCCACTTGGGGCGGCAAAAAAGCTGAAGCTGGCCCTGGAGATAGCTGAACACAATAGAAGCTACCTCCCAAAGCAATCAGCCACATGGCAATACTAAGCAGAGTTAAGCCATGTGGTTTCAGGGGTTTCCCTGGAACTAGTTTCAAATGGAGGGGCTAGGGCATTCATTGCTTGTAGCTGTGTGTGTGTATGTGAAAGATGCAGAAAGTCAACAGAAAGCCAGAAGAAAGCGAGAGAAGCAGTTGTGTGTGTGGCCATGGGAGGAAGCCAGACAAAGCTTCTTTTGGCTCAGTACATGCTTCAAAGGCAGAGCTGGATTTCTGATCAAGGAAACTGCTGCTGCTGTTTATTTCTACTGTGTTCAGAGAAGCGGGACTTTGTGTACATTATTTGCAAACAAACAGGATTGTGCCACAGAATCATCTGATGTGTATAATCCGTATTGCTCAGATCACAGGGACAATATGCTTAGCCAGGCAGCTTGCTAAGTTCAGAGACAAAAGGCCTGGACTAGTACTTGTCATCACTTGGATCTCCCCCCTCCCCTGCTGCTTCATGACCCTGCTGTTCCACAGCAGTGGAGCTGCAACAATAGATCTGTGGATCTAAGGTCTGTTGTACGCTGGATCCCTGCCTGCCAAGACATGGATCCACAGATCAATGGACCTGTGCTTAGCCTCCAGTTATGTGGAGATGTCTGAGGAGAGTGAGTCAGTTTCCTAGGCAACATCCATGAACACCAGTCCAGGCCTGAATCTTGAATTGAAATATTGACTTCTATCAATAGGTATGTAAACATGATGAGGGGAGGGTTATGTCTCACCAGATCATAGTTAGTGTCCTAGAGTGATACCCTACCCTGACTAAATAATGATAACAAAGAGGAGGGAGATACTATTCTATAGCATAGGTAGATTAGAGGGCTATCAGAAGGTTCAAATAATTTTTTATATAGAAAAAAACTAAACATCACAATTGCCTTGTGAGGTAGGTAAGAAATATATCATCGAAATGCGGCAACCTCTGGCATAAAGCACAGCAGTTGTTTAAGAGCATACAGCACCACTGCCAACATTAAAAGGGAGGAAGCAAAGGATACCAATGCCAAGTTGAACTTGTTGGGGAAGATCATTCAAATTGCCTCCACAACTTTCCTTGGGGGTTGTTCTGATTGGTGTAATGGGGGGATGATGTCAGTTGCAGTTCAGCACAAGAGCTCACTTGGTTGTTTCCCTGAATGGTGCCCTAATAACCCCTCAGAGGCAGGTCTAAATGAATATGCTTCCTCTGAAAAGTTAGATGAACACTGCACTGTGCGTGTCCACATATAGAGGCTCATTATCTTCCTCTTTATCATCTCATCTCTTCTTTTAGGCACCCAGTGAGAAAATCTCAGCTGGCTATGATGAGTCATAGGACATCAGCACATTCAAGCTGCGATTCCCACTGCTGTTGCAGTCACCACTGAAATCTACCATGTGGGGCAAGGAAATCAATTGTGATTGACACGAGGCCACCAAAACCTCGTGAGCCTTTGCCATTTGCTGTTGAATAGTACACTAACATTATATGAACTCTCCTTAGCTGTCTGAATGATTGCAAATGTCCACCCCCAGTCAAATTTGATAGCACTGAACCCCCCACTTTAGCAGATGAGGCTGCTGGTTGCCATTTTACAAGTCAATAACAAATCAAGAGGCCATAATCCTTTCCATCCTTGGTGTAACTCCTCTGCTGAATCCAACAGAGTTACACCAAGAGTGAATTTGATATATCTTACTCTATTGCTGTATCCTGTCACATGGTCATATTTTTTTTTTGTTTTCATACCCTGGTGCAAATTGAAAAACATTGTGTATGTAGGGAGAGATTTTTTCAGAGGCACAAAGGGGAGCCTGGCTTTGCCTGTGTGTATAAAAACTCTGCTAAACAAAGGATTTGGCTCTACTGTGCCTTCTGCTCAACCCAATCGCTAGTTAATTTGATCCTCCACTGAATTTGACCAGAAACTCAGGTACTAAATCCTCTGTGTTAAAGATAATCCATCCTCTGCCCCTCATTGGGAACAAAGCTGATAGTTTTAAACAGGTGTTAGTAGATAAGTTGATCACCAGCTATAGAAAGCTGGCATTTAATTAATAAGGCAGAAAAAATTCTGAATATGGGAGAAGAAATAAGATACCAATGAAGACACTTGATAGTAAAAACAAGAGTATAAGTAATGGTTGTTTTATTCAGATATTGTCAGTAACTTTAAGCCAAGTGAAGTGGAGTGAGACAAGTTTATATGGCAAGGAGTAAAAAAAAAAAAAAGTCTCTTCTAAACTTATCCCAAGTTTTTTAAGCTACTTATATCTATACACTTATCTATTGCCGAAGAGTAAAATTCATACATGTTAGCATGCATGGTACGATATGAGCTTTAATGATTCCTTAAATTACTAGTGCTTTATATTATCCGTTTTTGTGCTGTAATGGTCTATCACAGACAAAACGTTTGGGGTGAAATCCTAGCCCGATTTAAGTCAATGGCAAAACTCCCATTGACTTCCATGGGACCAGGATTTCACCCCTTATGTCTAAAACTTCACTGAAGAGAAGCAGCTTAAATTGCCTTTTCCTGGAAAGACATCCGATCTCAATTTTAAGATATCTGATCTTGCTTTTAAGATGTCATGTGGAAAATCTACCATATCCTTTTGGTAATCTCCAAGGATTAATTACCCTCTCTGTTAAAAATTTGCACCTGAGTTTCAGTTTGTATTTTCCTAGCTTCAACTTCCAGCCATTGGATCTTGTTATCCCTTTGTCTGTAAGATTAATGAGCCATTTAGTATTAGATATATGATTGACTTGACTGTGATCAAGTTGCCTCTGTGATATGCTAAATGGATCCAGAGCCTTAAGTGTAAGGCATGTTTTCCAAACCTTACATCTTTTCTGAACCTTCTACAACTTTTTACTTTTTTAAAGTGAGGATTCCAAAAGTGGACACTATTCCAGTAATTGTCTCACCAATGCTGTATATCAAGGTAATACCACCCATAACAGAGGTAATATCACCTCTGTTACTCCTGATTGATATTCCCCTGTTCATACATCCAAGGATTGCTTTAACCCTTTTAGCCACAGCATAGCACTGGTTGCTCATGTTCTCAGTTGATTATCCATTATGACCTCTAGGTCCTTTTCAGAGGCACTGCTTTCCACGATATAATTCCCTATCATGTAAGTGTGACCTATGTTCTTTGTTCCTATTGTGACAGACCCAGACCAGTGGGGTACAGGAGTCTGGTAGAGGGCAAATATACTGCTCACTGGATGAGTAGTTTTCTGTTCCCTGAGTGACCAGAGCAGGGGCTGCACTAGAATAATCAGGAACCTGCTAGAACCAGTTAAGGCAGGCAGGCTAATTAGGACACCTGGAGCCAATTAAGAAGAAGCTTCTAGAATCAATTAAGGCAGGCTAATCAGGGCACCTGGGTTTTAAAAAGGAGCTCACTTCAGTTGGTGGGGCGGGGGGGAGAGTGTGAGGAGCTGGGAGCAAGAGATGCAAGGAGCTGAGAGGGAGAGGGAGAGGGAGAGGGAGAGGGAGAGGGTGTGCTGTGCTGTGCTGCTGGAGGACTGAGGAGCACAAGCGTTATCAGACACCAGGAGGAAGGTCCTGTGGTGAGAATAAGGAAGGTGTTTGGAGGAGGCCATGGGGAAGTAGCCCAGGGAGTTGTAGCTGTCATTCAGCTGTTACAGGAGGCACTATAGACAGCTGCAGTCCACAGGGCCCTGGGCTGGAACCCGGAGTAGAGGGCGGGCCCGGGTTCCCCCCAAACTTCCCAATTGACTTGGACTGTGGGTTCTCCCAGAGGGGAAGGTCTCTGGGCTGTTCCCCAACCCACATGGTGAATCTCTGAGGCAAGAAAATCGGCCAATAAGCGCAGGACCCACCAAGATAGAGGAGGAACTTTGTCACACTATATGTATGATCTTGCTTTTAGCTGTTTTAAAATGCATGCTTGTTTGTTTTTTTTACCAAGTGATCCAGATATCTCTGTAACAGTGACCAGCTCTTCTAGTTTATTTACCACCTCACCAGTTTGTGCCATCCTCAATGTCAAGCTTTATCAGCAATAATGGTATATTTTCTTCAAGTCATTGATGAAAATATCATAATAATAGTGATCCAAAACCTGATCTTTGCAGGTCAGCAGTAGAAACCCCACCCATGGATGATTCCCCACTAAATAATACAATTTGAGATCTATCAGTTAGCCAGCTTTTAATCCTTTTAATGTGTACTATTTTGATTTTGTATAGTAATAGGGTTTTTTTTTTTAATCAGACTGTTGTGTGGTACTAAATCAACCCCCTTACAGAAACCTACACAGTATATTGTGTCAGCACAGTTACCTTTATTAACCAAATTTGTAATCTTGTCAAAGTTTTACAAGACTTATTTGACAGGAAACCATGTTGACTGTTACTAATTATATTTCCATCTTTGAGTTCCAGGTCATCCATTACCTTATTTTGCCTTGGATCAATATCAGGCTAACCAGCCCATAATTAGCCAGATAATCCCATTTACTCCTTTTCTGTAATCTACTCTTGTAATTTTGTTTAAATTGTTTCCATATAATTTAAGAATGTACAAGAAAAGAATTCTTAGCCTCACTAATAGAAAGAAAAATAAAATCAATCGCTTGCTCAAGGAAGAATTAGGGCTTAGACGATGTGTTATTTGTTTTAAGAGCCTGTGATTATTTTGGTTTAGTAACAAATGAATGACAAGGGTTTCAGATGAAAACATATTGACCTGTTGCACTGACAGAATGAAATCATGATGGATGTAGAGGTTTTGTTTGAAAACCAGGCCTGTCAAAAGCCATCCATCCAAAAAAAATGGAATGACTGCACTTTCGCTCCACTTTCCAGATGTTCCAGATGACTATTTTTCTTATGATGAGAGGTGATTTGAAAAATGACATTACATTGTAAAAAAAAAAATGGCTTGAACATATATCCAGGAGATAGAAGGAAAGCAGCAGAATATCCATGAGGAAAAGGCTTCTATTTCACTCATCCAATAACAATAGCTGTGCTGATGGATAAAGCCTTAATCCCCAAGTACATGAAATGTGCTCTTTCTTTTATGCTGCACATAAGTGAAGGATCAGGTTACACTGTAAAGCCGTGCAGTTAAGGTTTAGCTAGATAGGAATTTAATCCAGGTCACTGTCCCCACAGTCAGGTGTCCTCTAAATTACCAATCTCAGTGGACTAACTAATATTTTTTGGTGGAATAAATGCAACCGTTCTCTACAAATACACATGCAATTGTATTGGATCTTGGAGGAAATATGTTTTCCATCATGGCAAATGATTCTCAGTGCTTTTTCACCCTCAGTCAATAATCACTGCGTTCCTTTTATATTGTAGGTAGGTTTTATAGTGTTGCACTCTTCAAAATAATTTCATGATAAAGCCATTTCAGCATCAAATGTGTTAATGGCATTTTTAAACAGACATGCTGTTTATCATCTCTTATTTGGTACTGAGCTCTTGATCCTCCCTCTCTGGTCCACTTCTATTGCCCATCCGTCAAATTTATCAACAAATAGGTTTTTGCTTTCTTCCATGCTGCCCCATGTGGATGGGAGGAGCTTCCTGAAAAAAGCCACTACTTTGTCATCCTTCAAATCTCTCTTCAAAGCTCACATCTGCCATGATCCCGGCAGAACACTCGACAAGGGCTAGGCAGCTGGTGTGCATTGACCGCAGCTTATGACTCATCATTAGCTCACTGTTACCTTGTGCTTCCCACACCTATTTGTTGTATCCACCTGCTATCTCGCATCATACAGTTAGATTGTAAGCCCGTTGGGGCAGGGACTGTGGTGTTAGTTAATATTTAGAGCCACTATTTAGAGTGGCCACCAGGGGGCTTATAGTGAGGCGGTAAGAGTCTGTGGACACAGGAAATAAAGCCGTTTCCTGCATGTGGGGTCTCTTACTAGACAAAGCCGTTTGGCACTCCATGGTCATTCTTTCATGAGCTGTTGTATTTTTCTTTTCTCCATTTTACTATAGCCCTCTCTTGATCCCTTTGTGCTTGTACTGGTGTGGGCAGGACTTTTTTCTGGGCAGCCTGGAGTATTTTCTTCCCAATGTCTGTGGCTTCTACAGTGAGTTCCTCCTTAAAGTGATTCCTGAGAAGAGTCTGTTGGTTCTTTACATACTGACTTTGGAGGACTATGTTTTTGGATGCCTCTAGTGTGAGATTAGGATAATTTTGGACTCATTATTCAATTTCTGACATCATTATTCTGGGGGAACCAGGGTCTGGATGTGATATGAGAGAAGCCATAGGTATCTGCAAGCTCTTAAAGGGCTCAGAGGAGAACTGGGGACCATTGTCAGAAATGACTTGCTCTGGAATCCTAAAACTGACGAAGATGGTGTTTTATCCTCTCCATAACTGCACTTGATTTGGTGTTGAGCCACCTGGCAACATCAGTGAATCTTGAGAAATAATCAGTTATCAAAAGGTAGATTGTATTGTCCCAAAATTTAAAAAACAACCAGTCTCAACTTCCTGACAGGACTGTCTGGTAGAGCAGATGGTAGGAATGGTTTCAGTGGATTGGTTCTTATGTAAACACAAATACCACAATAGGGCCCTGATCCCTAACGGGTATCTAGGCACAACCACTGTATTAATAAGACTTTAGTAAACTAATGATTTACATTCCTGATTGTCCATTGTCTGCCTTGAATGTGCCTTGTCTGACAATCCTAATATACCCCCACATGCTCAGAGGTCCGAAGGCCGTAATGGGGCAACTCAAACTGAATTCAATAGGTAGGAAACCTACACCCAGACTTTTGTCCCTCCTAAAAGGCCTGATTCTGCAAAGTTCTGAATGATAGGAGCACACTCAGCTCCCACTGACATCATTAGAAGCTACAGGCTCACACACAGAAGCTGCTCAGCACCCCCACAGGATGTGGCCCACCACCTCCAGGCCTTTTGCAGTTGTTTCTTCCATTTTATAGACTGTGGCCTGATCAATTTCCTAGAGAGGAGGCAGAAGGGAGAGGCAAGACCGAAAGGGAAATCTAGCTAACCAGGAAGACTATACTCCTGAATCCCCTCTCACTTACCTGGGGCATAAATCAGAAGTGACGTTACTGAAGAAAAGGGGATGGCAGGACCAGGTCCAAAATAATTAAAATAATAATTTCAAGGCTTATTAAACAAGAAAGGTACTGTGCTCCTGGAGAGAAGCTCAGAGCAAGGATAACAAGATCCTGAGCTTTTCATCTACCTCTCGGTCACTAGTTCAGTATAAAGCAACAAAGAGTCCTGTGGCACCTTATAACAGATGTATGGGAGCATAAGCTTTCGTGGGTGAATATGAAGTGGGTATTCACCCACGAAAGCTTATGCTCCAATACGAAGTGGGTATTCACCCACGAAAGCTTATGCTCCAATACATCTGTTAGTCTATAAGGTGTCACAGGACTCTTTGTTGCTTTTTACAGATCCAGACTAACACGGCTACCCCTCTGATACTAGTTCAGTATAGATGGCTCAGGTCAATGGTAACTGAAAGCTGTTAACATACACTGGGTGTTTTATGGCCTTGTCAAATCCAGGTAGTGAGCTTAGTGGATGTGTGCAGATATCATATAAAACAAGCAAGCCCTGGCTGGGATGATTTAGTTGGGGTTGGTCCTGCTTTGTGCGGGGGGTTGGACTAGATGACCTCCTGAGGTCTCTTCCACCCCTAATCTTTTATGATTCTGTGATATGACTGCCACCATAGATAAGAGTTTCAATAGAGAGGCCAAGGACTATAGAAGCTTGAAGACTAAATTATCTCTTGCTCCTTGATTTTGTCTTTCCAGAAGCCAGGTCCGAGGGTCAGGCCAGAAGCCCAAGCAGGGCAATGTTATGCCTGTGGGACACTTGAAAAGAGGGTGCCCCTATCAGGAAGAGAAGTCTATCCCCAAGGGGAAGAGAGCAGGGAAACCCTAAGGTCCCCAACCTGGGAAGAGAACAGGAAGGTGGAATGCTTGTTTCACCTGTGGGGAACCAGGGCATGTGAAGAGGTAGTGCCCCCACAGACACAACAGGAGCCCAGGGAAGGGCAGCATCCCGACGGGGGATGAGAAAGGGGACCCAAGCCAGGAGAAGGGCAAGGGAAACAGAAAGGAACAGAAAGAGATGCCAGCTACCCCGAGGGGGGTGCACCAAAACAGTGGAGAAGGCCAAAGGAGCCGCGCAGGAGAGAAAAGAGAAATGGGAGAGAAAGAAGGGTCCCTTAAACATCCAGCTGAAGGATGTGGGGACTTATAAGGAGAGCCCATTGAAGGGAGCTGGGAACTCAGACCCTGGGAGAAGGGGTACTGGGAGAGCCAGCAGAGCAAGGGCCAGGGCTATGGGAGAGGCTGAAAGCCACCGAACTGGCCTTGCTAATAGCGCAAGATGGGGCAGAGGCACAGACAGGGAAAAATAGGAATACCAGGGAGGAGAAGGACAACTTACTCCTCCTAGTGGAGAACCACAGGAGAGGGACACCCTGCGAGCACAGCTGCGGGGAAAGCAAGGGAGGCCATACACTCCACCAGGCATTCGGTCTTAAGGGGGAGGGTGTGTGATGGCGCATTGGCCCCACACTAGCCCATAAAGGGTTAATAGGACCCTAGGGAGGCTGTGCAACGGGCAGCCAATTGGAGAAAACCGTAGGGAGGCTGCGCAGGAGACAGCAAATCATAGGCCTACTCGACCATATAAGAAGAGCCACAGGGCAGAGCAGGTCAGTCACTCCCTGGAACTCGGGGAGGGAGGAGGAGGACGACGACTGGGACTGCCTGCCTTGCAGGCAGAGGGCAGCTAGCACCTTGGACAGAGCAGTGCTGGGCAGGATCAGGGGAGCAAGAGTGCACTCCAGGCTGACTGCTGGCACGCTGAGGCCCTGAGACAAGGCCGGAGAAGGTTCTGGGGCTGTGGGGAAGTGGCCCAGGGAAGTAGACTTCAGGTTGGAGGGGATGCAGCACGTGGCTGCCATCTACAGAGTCCCTGGGCTGGGACCCAGAGTAGTGGGCAGGCTGGGTCCCCCCCCCTCTGCCCCCAATCGCCACTGAGGAAGTGGCTGGACAGTGGACTGCTGGTCCCCCTGAAAGAGGGGAGGACCGCGTGTGACACAGCCAGAGGGCTGTGTCCTGACGTGGATTCTGCCGTCCTTGGGGTGACGGGTCCAGAAGCAGAGGTGATGGCGGGTGAGACACCACTTGAAGAGGGTGCACTGGCGAGTAGAGCTGATCCCTGGGGAGATCTAGCAGGAGGCGCTGCACTGGTGAGTCCCACTCTGTCACATATGGTCTTTCCAGAAGAGAATAGAGGCACTCCAGAGGGGTGCTGTAGAGATGCTTGTGTGGTCACTGCCCATTCTATACCTGTTCTGATCAGGGACTTCAGTTTCCAGAGCTCACCTCCAGTCTTCCGTGGGTACTAAATTCTCTTTAAAAAAGAAGCACGTGTCAGTTTCCATTCGCATCACTGTCTGTTATTGATGTTGTTGATTTTACTTTACATAGTTCACTACACTGAGCTTGAATAAGGGCAATTCTTCTGATCATACAGCGATAAACCCTTATTTGTTGTAAGGGCTTAGTTAAAAGGGAACCATAGAAGTACCATTTGTCCTTCCATAGTTACTATTGTATGAACATTCTGGTTCATAACTCAGGTGCAATGATTAGTTGCAGACAGAATCTTGGCACCCTGGAACTGCAGCCCAGGAACATATTTACCTTACAAAATTTGAAAGAGGACGTTAGGCCTTGAGAGAGAACTGAAAATAAAAATAGAAGCCAGGACAGCACTGCTGCCTCGTTGGAGGAGCTCATAACAGAGGTTGGTTTTCAAACTTCAGACTTATCAATCGGCCTGTGAACTAGTTCCCTTGCAAACTCTGGGAACAGGGCCTGATCCTGAGCACCTGCAACTCCCACCAAGGCCAGGCTCAGGGTGCAAACCCAGTGGCAGTCTGGGGGTATACAAGGAAGGCAAAGTCAGGCCCTGTGATGAAAGGACACGTAATCAGTCTGGTGTGGAGGAGACTAATGAGCTCTTCTGGGCCTATTCAGCCCTAATGAGGTACACCTGCAAGGCTTGTTCAGCCTGGAGGGGGAGGAGCTTAAAAAGGTAAACCTGCCCCAGGAAGGGGCAGTGAACAGAAAGAAGGCTGCTTCACTATAAAACTGCTGACAACAGAGACTGGTCAGCCAAGAAGTAGGCAGCCACAGGCTGCACGAAGCTGTACTGACTGGTGGCAAAGCAGGCACACCCCACGTCCCCTTGGGCAGAAGGTAGGCCCTGCTAAGGGGCAACGGACTGTGACAGACTGAGCTCATAGAGCTGAATTCCACAAGACTGCCTGAGAGACATGCCACCTGAGCCTTTATTTGTCTTCACCCAGATTCTCCTTTTTTCCAAGGTTAGAAAAGAGGAGAAGCTTTTCTTTTGCCTGTGTGTTTGTCTCTGAGAACCCCCACATGTGCCCCCAACTTGGAGGAAGAGAGTATAAATGATGGATGGGGGGTCCAGGGAGCCCCTGTCCCCCACTGACCTCCAAATGTTTGAAGCCCATTTTGGGGAATCTTGCCCCTGTCTCCACAGGTGCAGAGGGTCCCATATGCAGAGTTGACTGCCCTAGGGCAGAGAGTGCTCCCTGCAAGTTGCCCTAGGGAGCTCCCTGTGAGCCAGGTTAGACCAAGAGAAGGTGGGGAAGATCGCAATCCACTGCTGTGGAGATCCATTGCCCCAGCACAGAGACTACTGTGCTCCTATTCCAGAGACAGCAGATCTCCCCATCAGCAGCACCTTTGCATTTAACTTGGGCTGATCTCTAGGCAGAGGATTTCTGCTGAAGGTGCACATCAAGCTGTTCTCTTCAGTGAGCATTTAATGTAATGAGGTACTTCAGCATGCATGTAAGGCGTTTCAGGGGGGCAGCATAGGTGGCTGTATGCCACTGTTGTTTGGATTCCATGGATGAGGGTCCAAGCATCCTTGGAGGTGACTCTAACTTACAACTCCTTGGGCCCCTACAGACAGTTGTTGCTGCCCGGAATAGCTGGACATGAGAGTACTCCAGCCACACCCAGTGCAAGTCTATCTGAGGAAGGATGGTTGTGTGGTTAAGGCAGTAGACCAGGAGTTAGGAAACCTAGATTCAATTCCTGACTCTACGATAGACTTGGATCCTAATCCTGCCTGACGTCATGGGGCGAGTGTGATGATGGATTAATTCAGGTTTGTGTCTTGCTCAAGTACCACAGTGATGGAAGCTATAAACAAAATCCCCTAAACATATGGGATTTGGTGAGGGCATAAACAACTCTGGTGCCTCTATCTTTGACTTGTGGTCTATTGCAGTATTTTTGTAGTATAATTGCCAGTGACTAAGGCTAGTGATCGAGTGTCAGTCTAGGCCTTGGATTTCTGGGGTTTTGCTGTCACAACCTGAGGATAAAAATGTGTGATGTTGCATGGAGGGTTGGGAGCAAAACTGGATTAGCTACGTGGTGGGTCCTTGAACGGTCCTGAGAGAAGAGGTTCAAAGGGGCCAGGTGAGATGGGGGGGAGGTGAACCTTACTGGTCCTCCTACAAAAGTAGCATGTGCTCCCTCCAGTCACGTGAGGGTGCCTGAGGCTTAGCTAACCAAGCCCCCTTGAGACCATAGAATACCAGCAGGCATGCAGGCCATCTCCCCCACCTAATGCTCCAGGGGGTAATAAACCTAGATACTGCTCTGTTCTTGAATGGGAGTGCTAGTGAGGTGCTCCGGGGTAATGGATCTAGATACTGCTCTGTTCCTAAATGGGAGTGCTAATGAGGGAGAGGCTCCCTGCCGGCCCCCACCCCACCCGTGCACTTGACCAGAGGCCAGCATTTTGTCCTCAGTACTCCCACCTTAGGGCCATTTTAATAAACCTTTGTGTTTCTGAATGGCATGTGCAAAGTGTTTGCAATGAAACCTGAAATTTGCCTGGTTTTGGGTTTAATTACAAAGGCCCTGTAACTCTCTCCAGGATTGCTGAAAGGTTCGGTCTTTCAAGGGATTTTGGGCTGACTTATGGTTTTTACATCCAAACCACACGAAATTCACCATGTCACATGACTGGATGCAAAACCAGTTGAAATTCAGCTGCTTCAATTGCGTTTCACACAAATATAGGGTTCAAACCCCTAACACAAAGCAAAACTATGGGAGGTACAACTGCATCCAAACAAACAAATAGTACTAGCCCCACTGAGGGTACATATACACTGCAAGTAAAAGCTCACAGCTGGCCCGTGCTAGTTGACTGGGGCTTGGGCTAAGGGGCTGTTTAATTAACATGTAGATGTTTGGGCTCTGGCTGGAGCCTGGGCTCTGTGAGGTGGAAGGGTCCCAGAGCTTGGGCTGCAGCCAGAGCCTGAACATCTATGCTGCAATTCAATAGCCCCACCAGCCCAAGTCAGCTAGCACAGGCCAGCCACAGGTGTCGAATTGCAGTAGGAACGGTAACCTGAGACGCTCTCCCACTGACATAGCTTCCGCTTCTCGCCGAGGTGGAGTAATGATGCCGACGGGAGAGCGCTCTCCTGTCAGCATAGCGCATCTTCACCAGATGCGCTATAGCGGTGCAGCGCCGATGTAGTGTGGACTTGCCCTGAGTCACACAGGTTTAGCTACTAGCGTTTCTGATAAACCAAAACAATAATGATGATTTTGTGCTCTCATTTAGTGCCCTGTGACTGGTACCACAACATGCACTGAGAATAGTGATTATTAAGACACTGACCTAAATTCTAAACAAGAAACTGGTGCACTTCACATACAGCTAAAAATACTGCTTTGAGCAGAACCAGCCTTAGCACTTTTGGGTAGGCTGGCAAAAGAGTCTTTCACCTCAGTCCCTGGGAAATATAACTGACTCCTAAGCACCATGGTGCACTGGACTGATGACACTGGGCTTTACTGGTTTCCATGTTCAATGGGCTTTGCAAATAAATAGTCGAGAGTTACTTTTTTTAAAAAACACTATAAAGCTGAGCTCCTTCCTGGCACTTCTAGGTCCCCTGCTCTAGGACTAGAGGCTACAGCTGGAGGCTTCCTGGGCCCCACATACTGGCATTAGATTTGGGGGAAATCTGCAAGCTCCTGCTGGTCTTTGTTCTTGGAGGTTTTGTGGAACTGCACTGAGGGCTTAGTGGACCCTGGAGTGGGAAATCCCACAGCTTATGTGAGTTTGCCACACATTTGAGCTGATGGCTATTGGGTGAACTTTCCTTGGAAAATCAGACAGCTAATAGTATGCTGAGGCATCTTCATATATACCCTGGCAATGATAATATGAATGCTAATACCCGTTCTCTAGCTCTTTACCTCTTCAAAGCTCTATGCCAACATTAGCTAACTGAGTCATGATTGGAAATAAGCATAGTACTAGGGTGAAATAAGCTACCTGCTATATCCTCAGTCAGAACACAATTTATTTTTGCTGTTCAGCACTGCGCATACGTAACTCTATCACCACCTTTGTTATGGACTAATCCTGCAGGTTGCTGAGCACCGTCAGCTCCCCCTCTCTTCAGCTGAAGTTGCTCAAGTTGCTTGGCGGCTACAGAATTGAGCCCAAAGTGAGCATGCTCAACTTAATTACTTCAGGTTGCACTCTTGCCTTAAGCATATGATTAGCAGTTCTGTGCCAGCTAAAACACGAGCCAAAAACAGTCTGAAAAATAATAAGCTGGCTATAAATACTGATCCCTTTAAACAAAAATGATCTGTGTCAAAACAGCTTTCTTAAATGCTGGCATAGAAGCTACTGGTGCTAAATTGTTCTTATATAGATCGATCTATATATAGGCTATTTAATGGTATTAGCATAATACAAACTCCCAAACACAGAAAAAGCATTTAACTGTGTAGCCTTACAACAAAGTGTGTTTTGCTTCATTAAAAAAGGAGGATGGATGGGATTGCAGTGAGGATTTGAATGTAAATGCATTAGCAGATGCTGCCTGATCCTCCCAACAGAATACATCAGTTATAATAAACTAAGACCAGATGGCTGGCTACAGTGGAGGGAAATATGATAGACATCAAAAATGCTCCCCTTCTATCTATCTTTGTCCTCAAATCCTAAAACTCTTACAGCCTGGTCTTTGGCTGGTGTAAATTGACAATATACTGATCTAAACCAGCTGAGGATCTGGCCCATAGATTTTTGTTGCCCTTAAATTATAAGGGGGAATATGTCTTGTAATGTAAAGCCTCATATTGAGTCGATTAATTAGGCTGCACCAAAAGAAGCAAGAGTTAAAATCCAAATCAATAAAAGATTTTCCCCAGTCAGGGCTGGATCCTGCTGTTTTTATGCAGGCAAAACTCGTGCCCATTTCAAAGAGTTCTGCTGCCTGCCTCTGAACTGCAGGATTGGAGTTATCTTTCACTGAATCGTTTGTTGTAATGAAATTGTCACTTAAGTAATTTACATGATCATCTTACCTCATGACCAAAAGATAGGATGTGGATTAAAATAGGGGATGTTGTAGGAATACTAATTCAGCCACATTTTTATCATAGTAGTAAATAATACTTCAGTGTTAATATAGGGCTTTCAATTCATAGACCTCAGTGCACTTTACAAAGGTGGCTAAATATCATTATCCCAATTTTAGTGATGGGGAAACTGAGGCATGGTGCAGTTAAATGACTTGCAATGGTCACATGCCAAGCAAATGTGGGAGTAGAACTCCTCTTTAGACTCCATTCTGCTGGGCTGTCCCCTGGATCACACTGTCTCTCATTATGAATTGCAATGGTTTGCCATATTAAACGTCCGTGAAAATAGCTTTTTAATTAAAAAGTTTTCTTGCAGTGGTGGACACTCAAGCCCAACAGCATTGTGCTAATCTAGTGAAAGTGAAACACGTGTGACACTGGCAGATCTAGCTTCATGAGCAAAGAGCACAGGAACAATGTTAATGCTGAAAAATAAGTGAATTTCAAAATGAGAGTTTAGCTTTCATCTGACTGAGCATTAGTACCAACAGGATTTTAAAAATGACTTGTTTCTCTTGAGTGTCCCTTTTTTAAAAAAAAAAAAAAAAATCATACTCCCACAAGTGGCAATACCCTATTCTGACAATAAATGAAAATGTTTATCTTTGTGCTCCCAGGTGGGTGTGCATGTGTGTGGTCTTCCTTCTTATTGCTTCCTGCTCCCAGTTACTGTTTGTTGCAGGTTGGGGGCGGTGTACACACTGGGTGTGTGCAGTTACTTGGGGCCTGCAGCTACGTATCTGCCATTTGGACAGTAATTATGTATTTTTCAGACTGTTGCAGACTTAAGTGGTTCCTGGCTATCACATGTTTTGACTGATCACCTACCTGCATGTCTGGCTTTGATGTCCTTGTTTTGGGATGGCTGTTCTGGGTGCATCACAGTGTAACACTCCCTCTCTGAAGGAGGAGAGAGGAAACTCTATTTTGTAATATCTATATCTCTGATAGGCCAAAATAGACCAACTACACTTAAAAAGGGGTTCAGACGCCTAGCATAAGAACTGCTAGAAAGGTGCAGTTTGGGTGCAGCAGGAAAAGCAACTAACAGGAGGGTGTTAAATAAGCAGGTGGACCTATTAGTTGCTTCTCTTGCTCCCTGAAGGCCACACTCGTTTCCCACACGAATGGAAGTTATACTGCCTATCATTACATCCATTTTCTGACCACCATCACTGCCCCAGGAACGGTAGGCGGGCAGGTTAGCTACGTAAAATACAGTGAGTTTAGTGAAAGGGAAATATGAACTCTGATTCACTAGTAAACATACAATAGGGAACAATCTTGGTATGGCAGAGAGATGAGCTAGGTAGTTTGGTTTTTTGCCATCTCTACATTTTATAATTAGGAAGGCAGACTCTGTCTTGAGTGGTTTAATAGCTCAGGTGTTGCCTAGAATAATAACTGTTGTAGAGATTACAGAGGGAATCATGCTAGCTGAGTTACTTTAAGATTGCTTTACCATCTGCAGCTTCAGTACCATAGCCAGAGGCTAACGCAGACCTAGTTCTGTAAAATGAGTCGAGTACAAGGCTGAAATTAGGGCACATCCACGATCTAGTCACCACATTACTATCGCATCTGAAATGCTTGGGAAGCTAAGTACTGGAACCAGTAAACCACAAATGTCTTAACTGTAAAAATCGATCTGTGGAGCATTGTGAAATGCCCTAGAGGGAAGTTATATTGGCAATGGGAAAACTGAGATCTACACTGGAAAGAGAAAAGGCTACAATCGGAATAAATCTTAGTAGCCAAAATAGAGAGAAGGACAATGAAATGAACCAAAATGAAATCAGTTCCCCACTTGGACGGTTGGTAACAGAGGAGGGAGGAAGGATGGCAAAGGGTTAGGGAGCTAGCTTGGGATTCAGGAGACCCTGATTTCACATGTGACTTTGGACAAGTCACTTAGGGCCAGATTTTTAAAGGGATTTAGGTGCTGATACAGGCAGGCACGAGCATTTAGACAACAGTTTCAAAAGCACCACTCAGCAGCCACCTCCCCTCCTGAGGTGCCTCAGGGCCCTAAGCTCTTAGGCTGCTTTGAAGATGCCAGCTAAGTGCTGCTGCCCCTCCCCCCACACACACCACTCACGAGCTGCTCAGAGCTCTAGCTCGAGCTGACGCCCCAGAGGCCCTGAAGTGGGATTCTCAAATGAGGCAGGGGAACACCTGTCTCGCCATTGGGGCCCTATCCTGTCAGCGTGTGCCGAACATGCCTAAGACTTGATATCCACACAAGACAGCCAGGGCAGAAGGAAAACTGAGGGTGAGCGTGAGAGGTCTGGAACATGAGCAGGAGACAGACAGCCAACACTGTAGGAGCTGAAACCATCTATCTAAGCAACTGACCTGGCTTAGAGGCCTAAGAAAAGGGTTTGCAGCTGAAGATCCCAAGCAAAGGGAGATGCCTATCTCTGGCCCATCAGTCAGATGCTCCAGGTCAGCCACTTATAGATTCATAGACTCTAGGACTGGAAGGGACCTCGAGAGGTCATCGAGTCGAGTCCCCTGCTCTTGTGGCAGGACCAAATACTGTCTAGACCATCCCTGATAGACATTTATCTAACCTACTCTTAAATATCTCCAGAGATGGAGATTCCACAACCTCCCTAGGCAATTTATTCCAGTGTTTAACCACCCTGACAGTTAGGAACTTTTTCCTAATGTCCAACCTAAACCTCCCTTGCTGCAGTTTAAGCCCATTACTTCTTGTTCTATCCTTAGACGCTAAGATGAACAAGTTTTCTCCCACCTCCTTATGACACCCTTTTAGATACCGGAAAACTGCTATCATGTCCCCTCTCAGTCTTCTCTTTTCCAAACTAAACAAACCCAATTCTTTCAGCCTTCCTTCATAGGTCATGTTCTCTAGACCTTTAATCATTCTTGTTGCTCTTCTCTGGACCCTCTCCAATTTCTCCATCTTTCTTGAAATGCGATGCCCAGAACTGGACACAATACTCCAGTTGAGGCCTAACCAGCGCAGAGTAGAGCGGGAGAATGACTTCTTGTGTCTTGCTCACAACACATCTGTTAATGCATCCCAGAATCACGTTTGCTTTTTTTGCAATAACATCACACTGTTGACTCATATTTAGCTTGTGGTCCACTATAACCCCTTGATCCCTTTCTGCCGTACTCCTTCCTCCTAGACAGTCTCTTCCCATTCTGTATGTATGAAACTGATTGTTCCTTCCTAAGTGAAGTACTTTGCATTTGTCTTTATTAAACTTCATCCTGTTTACCTCAGACCATTTCTCCAATTTGTCCAGATCATTTTGAATTTTGACCCTATCCTCCAAAGCAGTTGCAATCCCTCCCAGTTTGGTATCATCTGCAAACTTAATAAGCGTACTTTCTATGCCAATATCTAAGTCGTTGATGAAGATATTGAACAGAGCCAGTCCCAAAACAGACCCTTGAGGAACCCCACTCGTTATACCTTTCCAGCAGGATTGGGAACCATTAATAACTACCCTCTGAGTACAGTTATCCAGCCAGTTATACACCCACCTTATAGTAGCCCCATCTAAGTTATATTTGCCTAGTTTATCGATAAGAATATCATGCGAGACCATATCAAATGCCTTACTAAAGTCTAGGTATACCACATCCACCGCTTCTCCCTTATCCACAAGACTCGTCATCCTATCAAAGAAAGCTATCAGATTGGCACTTAGCACCTAAGCCCCTCTCCTTGGCATTTCTCTCATGGCTAATTTACGTGGCCCCCTGCTCAGCTGGCTGGCTTCTGAAAAATCCCTTTCTTAAGTGCTTGTCTATTCCCATTCACTCTAAAGGGAGCCTAGGTGGCACAGAGTCACTTAACTTGGAAAAGTCCACCAGGGCAGGCCACCTAGGGCTTAGGCATTGCTTACTCAGACAAGCAACACCGTAACAAATGTGCCCCTAAAATGGGGATTACAACACTCCCCTATCTCACAGCAGGGTTAAGACATGCAAAGATTGGACCAGGGACCATATAAATACCTCAGACCAATAGAAAAATCAATGGCTCTGGGGAACGGTGTAGAAAATACAAGCACTTTGGGCAGAGACTTTCAAAGGCATGAAAGACAGCTAGATAGGCAAGTCACATTGAAAGTCAGTAGCGACTGGGTGTCTAACTACCTTTTAAGCTTTTAAAAAGCTCCTCCTTTGTTCTTTTATTAAAGAGAAACAGAATTGTTGACAGTACAAGTTGTTTTTTTACATAAGTATTAAAGAAGAGGGTGACCGACATAAAGAAGTCAGAGAGTACAGCAGAGATGAGGCAGATGAAAAGGTTACATGGGATATGTGGGGGGGGGCCGCGGGGGGGGGGGCAGCGAGCAGAATCAAATTAAAAAGAGTAGTAGGACAAAAGGATCACAGGAGATTTTCATATTCTTGGTATCGCTCATAGTCTGCACTTCGTCAGCTAGGTGGCCAATGCCATATCTACATTTCCTTGGTTCTTGCTTATCCCACAGGGTGACATTTCATAAGTGATATGAGTCATAAGTCCTTAAGGGTAGGATGTTTTGGCCCTCCCTCCTCAGCCTTGACCCTGCTCCTATGTAAGTCAATGGCAAAAGTAAACTACATCAGAACTTGATGGTCTGAGGATTAAGGCCAATTGTAATGTGATTGACTTTCCTGCGTTCAAAATGCTTCATAGAATTTTCTGTACAGGCAAGATGGAGATTCTGCTTGTAGGTATGTGTCCCTCTTGGGAAGCTCCCTGTTTTAATCATCTATTGATTGATATAGGAATACCATATATTATAAGCTTCTAGGGAGTATGTAGTGAACTTTTCCATCATTGTAAATTGATCATCCAGGTGTAAGGATGCAAAGAAGGGATGTCCAAATGATCCTTCTGAGAGAAGTAGCAATGTTATCCATGGTATGTGAACATGATATTGGGAATGAGATGATCAATCATTCCAATGAGAAGGAGAAGCCCAGTGTATCCTTTAAGCATCTAGTATATCTAGAGGTTGAAATGTGAACTTCATTATATTTGCTAATGAAAAGGGTCTTGTCCTGGAATGCTCCAAAGCTTTTGTGGGTACTCTTGATCAAGTCAAGAGATGACCATGACAGCTGCAGCTTTATTAAAACATCAGAACCAAACAGGCTGCCTAGGGTTTATTACAGGGAGCATCATGCGTTTAGTTATTGCAGCATTAGCCATTACACTGTCAATATCAATGAACAAGTTCCAAGTTTGGAATTATTCATTCCTAACCCGGATGGGATGTACTTAATTTGGGATTAAAAATATTAATACTCTATAGCAGGGATGTCAAACTGAATTACCTTAGGACCAGTGCCAGTCCTCAAATCCTCCCAGCGGGCCAATAATGTCACTCATACCCCCCAAAACTCCGCCCCCCCAAACTCTGCCCCCCACCTGCCTAAGGCTCTGGGAGGGAGTTTGGGTGGGGGAGGAGGTCTGGGGTAGGGGATTGGGGTACAGGCTCTGGGAGGGAGTTTGGGTGCAGAAGGGGTGAGAGGTTGAGCTCTGGGATGGAGTTTGGGTGCTGGGTGCAGGCTCTGGGCTGGGGCAGAGGGTGGGGGTGCAGGAGGAGGGGGGAGGGGTACAGGCTCTGGGAGGGAGTTTGGGGGTGGGGGTGCAGGCTCTGGAAGGGGGCCAGGGGGTGCGGTGCTTACCTGGGGCTCCAAGTCAGGGTGGGCTGGGGGGCCTCCACACGCTGCTGCCCCCAGGCACCGCCCCTGCAACTTCCCATTGGCCCCAGGGGCGCTCGGGGCAGGGGCAGCGCATGGAGGCACAGCCCTGCCCCGGGGCCGCAGGGAGGGGCCGGCAGCCACGTGAAGCGAGCGCGCAGGAAGCCGCTCAGCTCCACTGCGCTGCCGGTGGTGGGCAGGGTCCCGGGCCATTTTAAATCACTCGGGGGACAGGGGGGGGGGGGGGGGGGAGAGCGCCTGGGGGCGGCATGCGGTGCCAAGAGAGAAACCACCCCAAAATTGCTGGAGCCCCGCAGGCCACACTGGGGAGGTTCTCGGTCCGCAGATGGCCCGCGGGCCAGGACTTTGAGACCCCTGCTCTATAGAGATTCTGATCCAATGATCTCAAAGCACTTCACAAACTTCTGTGCCCTTTTAAGGGAGGTAAATATTTATCTCTATTTTGTGAGTGGGTAAACTCAAGTACAGGGAGGTTGGCTTCCCTGAAGTCACAGAGCAAGTCAGTGGCGGGGCTAGAGACCATACATGGGAATCCGGATTGCCAGTTCCCAGCTCTAACTCTTACCTGCACAAAATTCTCTGTTACACACACACACTCTAGGACACCCACCTTTACCCTTCCATGGGCTCAGGGCGTAACCTGGTTAATTTAGGTGCTCCCACCCTTTCCTGCTTCCTAGGGCTCTGGGTGTAAGTACCCAACTTTACCCTACATTTGTTGCCCACACACTCTAGGACATCCCGCCTCTACCTGGTTCCTAGGGCTCAAGGCATAACCCAGTTGATTTAGGCACCCCATCCTTTCCCTTCCATGAGCTCTGGGGAAAACGCACCTAGCCTTACCCCATTCCTAGGGCTCAGAGTGTAATCTCCTGCAGGTTTATGGGGTCTTTTACCAGTGAAAGATCCCTTCACAGTAATATCCTTAACCTCTATTTATTAACAATCACCAAAACAGAATGCACACGCTAAGCATACAATGCTCCCCACTCCCAATAAGGCAGATGAACTTTTCTTGATGGCCAGTCAGGATCAGGTCATCTGGGGGACTACAGCTTCTGCACAGTGTGATTGGCAGGGTGTTAAGGTCTGGCAGCTCTGATCTTGGGGCTGTGTCCTGGAGTTGGTTTCAAAGAACTTTTTTGGACCCCGATTTATATAGTGAAACTTGAGTCCTGCTTAGCTATACTTTAACCAATCATCATTTTACTAAAATATTACTAAACAATTTTCTAACCAATCCTAACATATTGTAAAACAATTATTTAACCAATCATATCCCACCACCTTAATTGATTTACACCTAGCAAAATTAGTTATGCAACAGACAGAAACAAGCAAAGAACCAGACAGAGATCGCACAGATAAACAATAGAGAAGTGGGGACCATAAAGACAAAACAATAAAGTAGGGATTTCACAATGACAACTGTTGATAAGTGTTTCGTGCCAGACAGAATGCTATCAAACTAAGTTTTCTGTTACCATCTTAAGATCTATTTCTTTATCTGGTGATGGCGGGTGCTATTAGGACAGAATTGCCTTCTTAACAGCCTGATATTACATTGTTTTAATGTAATTTAGATGGAATGTGAGGATGTGACTTTCTGCTTCTTGGCTCATGACTGAAGAAAAAGGCCTCAGACCTTACAGTATGGCTACAGGAAAAGGCCTAATCCTTACATAACCACTAGGTAATATTCTCTTCCTTTTTGGTGGTTGTCTCTCTGAGGATTTGACTTCTCCAATTGTCTTTTGTAAACAAGAGATACATAAAAATTTCCCTTTCGCATTCCAGTCTAAATAAAAGCTAACAGCCTCATTAGACAATGAGTATTGTTGCTATCAAACAACAATACACTATGCCCTGGGAGGTTTCTTTAACCACAGCACACACTATCTATTCTAATTAAGCTGAGCTTTAGGCCCATTGCAAGGGCACTCAAGGTTGCTGTTTTTTTTCTGATAAGGTCTTCATAGTACACCAGGAGCTCTGTATTTAGGTTAAGTGTATTACAGTATCAATTTTCTATAAGCCATTGCACTTATCCACCTGGCTTAATCAATGGTGTTGCTCTCCGAATTTTAAATAATCATTTCTTCGCTTGAGCCAAGAAATAAACCCAAGCGGTTTGAAGATTTGAGGCATTCAGATTGTAAATCAATATGTAAATATCCCCAAATCCTGCCATTTGTAATGCTGATCAGTACTAGATTTGTCAAGGATGACTGTCTGATTTCTACATGAGACCATCTACTGACTTAAGATATCTTCTCCAACAACAATGGAAACTTGGTCACACTTTATATTAAAGGTGCATTTATAAATAGTTTACAAAGGGTTAATATGTTATGGACTGGAGTAGTATGTGAACCACAGATGTTATAAGCACATCAATATCTATCTATTTTAAGGCACCAGGTTTATAGCATTTTTGTGGGGTCCAGGAGGCAAAGTCCTCTATGCTTGGGAGTCCGGGGGCAGAAGACTACCAGGTAGGAGAGAGACAACTGGCATACCTCAGTCATACCTGTTGCATAGGGTTGCAATGCCACTCAAATTTGGCCCAGCCACTCCTACAATTCTATGATCATGTCAGACAGAGGACTGGAAGGGACCTTGAGAGGTCATCTAGTCCAGTCCCCTGCACTCATGGCAGGACTAAGTATTATCTAGATCATCCCTGACAGATGTTTGTCTAACCTGCTCTTAATCTCCAATGATGGAGATTCCACAACCTCCCTAGTCAATTTATTCTGGTGCTTAACCACCCCTGACAGTTAGGAAGTTTTTCCTAATGTCCAACCTAAACCTCCCTTGCTGCAATTTAAGCCCATTGCTTCTTGTCTTATCCTCAGAGGTTAAGAAGAACAATTTTTCTCCCTCTTCTTTGTAACAACCTTTTACATACTTGAAAACTGTTATGTCCCCTCTGTCTTCTCTTTTCCAGACTAAACAAACCCAATTTTTTTCATCTTCCCTGATAGGTCATGTTTTCTAGACCTTTAATCATTTTTGTTGCTCTTCTCCGGACTTTCTCCAATTTTTCCACATCTTTCCCAAAGCATGGTGCCCAGAACTGGACACAATACTCCAGTTGAGGCCTAATCAGCATGGAGTAGAGTGGAAGAATTACTTCTCGTGTCTTGCTTACAACACTCCTGCTAATACATCCCAGAATAATGTTCGCTTTTTTTGCGATAGTGTTACACTTTTCATTCATATTTAGTTTGTGATCCACTATGACCCTCAGATCCCTTTCCGCAGTACTCCTTCCTAGGCAGTCATTTCCCATTTTGTATGTGTGCAACTGATTGTTCCTTCCTAAGTGGAGTACTTTACATTTGTCCTTATTGAATTTCATCCTATTTACTTCAGACCATTTCGCCAGTTTGTCCAGATCACTTTGAATTATAATCCTATCCTCCAAAGCACTTGCAACCCCTCCCAGCTTGGTATTGTCCACAAACTTTATAAGTGTACTCTCTGCCATTATCTAAATCATTGATGAAGATATTGAACAGAACTGATCCCTGCAGGACCCCACTCTTAATGCTCTTCCAGTATGACTGTCAACCACTGATAACTACTCTCTAGGAATGGTTTTCCAACCAGTTATGCACCCACCTTATAGTGGCTCCACATAGGATGCATTTCCCTAGTTTGTTTATGGGAAGGTCATGCAAGACAGTATCAAAAGCTTTACTAAATTCAAGATATGCCAGTTTACCACTTACCCCACCCCCCCATCCACAAGGCTTGTTATCCTGTCAAAGACAGCTATCAGGTTGGTTTGACACAATTTGTTCTTGACAAATCCATGCTGACTGTTATGTATCTCCTTATTATCTTCTAGATGTTTGCAAATTGATTGCTTAATTATTTGCTCCATTATCTTTCCGGGTACAGAAGTTAAGCTGACTGGTCTGTAATTCCCCAGCTTGTCCTTATTTCTCTTTTTATAGATTGGCACTATATTTGCCCTTTTCCAGTCTTCTGGAATCTCTCCTGTCTTCCATGACTTTTCAAAGATAATTCCTAATGGTTCAGATATCTCCTTAGTCAGCTTCTTGAGTATTCTAGGATGCATTTCATCAGGCCCTGGTGACTTGAAGACATCTAACTTGTCTAAGTAATTTTTAACTTGTTTTTTCCCTATTTTAGCCTCTGATTCTATCTCACTTTCACTGGCATTCATCATGTTAGACGTCCAATCACCAACCTTCTTGGTGAAAACCAAAACAAAGAAGTCTTGAAGCACCTCTGCCATTTCCACATTTTCTGTTGGTTTCCCTCCCCCCGCCCCATTGAGTAATGGGTCTACCCTGTCCTTGGTCTTCCTCTTGCTTCTAATGTATTTGTAGTATGTTTTCTTGTTATCCTTTATGTCTCTAGCTAGTTTGATCTCATTTTGTGGCTTGGCCTTTCTAATTTTGTCCCTACATACTTGTGTTATTTGTTTATATTCATCCTTTGTAATTTGACCTAGTTTCCACTTTTTGTAGGACTCTTTATTTTATTTATTTTTAGATCACTGAAGATCTCCTGGTTAAGCCAGGGTGGTCTCTTGCAATACTTTCTATCTTTCCTATGCAGTGGGATAGTTTGCCCTTAAGAACGTCTCTTTGAAAGACTCCCATTTGTCTTCAATATTTTCCCCCTTACACTTGCTTCCCATGGGATCTTTCCTACCAACTCCCTGAGTTTGCTAAAGTCCATCTTCTTGAAATGATGTGGGGATGCGAGGGGTAAACCAGGCCAAATTTGAGTGGTGATGAGACCCTGTACACCAGGTTACAATGCCACTCAAATTTAGGGCAGCCAAGAAGCTAACCTGGGCCCGCCGTTCTGGTTATACCTCTGGCTCAAAAACTGAGCCTGGGTCTGCTTTCCAGAATGTTGGTGGAGCCTGGGCCGCACATCCTACGTAACCCAGTGCCTAAGTTGCCCCCCATATTGTCTGTGCACCTCACAATCTCTAATGTATAAGTCCTCACAACACCCCATTTTACAGATTGGGAACTGAAGCACAAAGCAGCTAAGTGACTTGCCCATGGTCACATAGGAAGTCTGTGGTAAAACAAGGACTTGAACTCAGGTTTCCCAAGTCCTAGATTAGTGCCCTAACCACTTCTTCTCCATAAAGGGTATTATAGTTGGTTATTAGCCATGGTTCTAAGGCGACCTGGTCAAAGAATAAAAACTTAGTTCTGCAAAAGATTTCAGTATTTCAAAGTTGTTTTCATTTAGAAGGGTTTGAAACTGACCCACTTTCATTTTTCAAAATATCTGACAAACTTGATAGGAATTTTGGGGGGGAAATTGCTATTGGAAATGTTATTGAAAATGTCATCTGAATGAATGTTGACATTTTAAATTTGCCAGAAGCCTGGTTTTTGATAAATGAAAAATATTGTTGATGTTTTTGACAAACACTTCAGTGAAAAAGGTGGCAACATTTTTCACTAAAAAGAAGTATTGACAATGTTTGTGGAAAATTTTCCTTTTTGAACAAAGTTTTTTCATCAAAAAACACGTGTGTCTTAGTTCAAATATTTTCAACCAGCTTTAGTTATTTGTAGTGTTGGGTGAATAACTACCTTTTTTTTGGTGGCAGCTCCTAATAATAAAAAAAATTGGTTTGAGTCAAACCGAATCTGAAAATGTTTGGAATTTTTCAGAATTGAAAGTCTCTTTTGGGTCTGTTCTAGGCAAATAATTCAAACCTGGGTCTTCCAGTTCTTCAGTGAATTCTCTAACCATTGGGCTAAACCTTGGTGGGGGTGAAGGCAGCAGCACCATCACCTCTTCTGCCGCATCCTCTGACTTTTTGGTGAATGGCTGAAATGATCTGTATCAAATTTGCAAATAGTTTGGAGTGAAACTGTATTTTTTTGTCAAACTATTAGTCAAAAAAATTTCACCCAGCTCTAGTTGTAAGTAGCTTATGACCTCTATGACAATTGAGTGACCATTTTAAACAACATCTGTTAGTAATTTATTTCCCTTTTATTTATAAATGTTCCTTGACTAGAAAGTGTCCAGAAACCCCATTAACATATTTTGTGTTGCACTTTCTCAAACAATGGTCTTATGACTTCCAGGGAGCTTTATTGTTTAAAATGTTTGCTGACTGGAAATAGACAATTTGGCTCTATAGCAGGCAAAATGTCATTGGAACGATCTGTACAGTATGACAGAGGCAAGGATAGCACTACACATTTCCTTTGGCTCCCTGAGAACCAGCATGTTTAGATTAACATTTTCTGAGGAAAAGTTTGACTTAAGTGGGGTTTTGTCAGTAAAGTGAGTTGATAATTTGGCTCCAACGTACATATAGCTCCTTTCCCGCACTACTGAATTATTACTGTGATGGAGCAGTAGCTACATCATACTTAAGGGCATGTTATAGATTTCAGTTTAATAGGAGCTGTGAGCCTTTATTTTGTAAAGTTTTTATTGGAATGGCAGAAACTAAAACATAAATATAAACTCTGAGCCCTATTTTTCATGGTGTTGGAAACATGGATTGAGAGAGAACAAGGAGAGTTCAAAAATCACCCCCTTTTGGTAACTTTTCCGTCTTGTCTCACTTTTTCTTTTCATCCCTTTTGAAAGAAATCTAAATCTAACTCCACGATCTGTCCTCTGCCCACAACAGTGCTGCTCACATGCTGATTCCTTGAATAGTGTTTTAGACATTGGTAGTGTTTGCCTATTGAACACTTCAGAACTTTGGAACCATAATGGCAAACTTGTGCACCAAGCGAAACCCACCAAATTTGACAATGTGTCTGCTGCAGTATGAACATGTTCCCCACACTGTACAACAAGTGAAATCCTGGCTCCACTGAAGTCACTCGTGTCTGGGGGTGCCAATGGGTGGGGAGTGGAATAGGTACTGTATATACTCGTTCATTAGCCTGTTCATTTATAAGCGGCCCCCCCAAGATGGATAGGTAAAAATAGCAAAAGCAGTATAACCCTTTCATAAGCCGACCCTATATTTCAGGGGCTGGCAAACTTTGGCTCCTGGCCCATTAGGGTAAGCTGCTAGCAGGCCTGGATGTTTTGTTTACCTGGAGCGTTCACAGGCACAGAGCCCCTCAGTTCCCAGTGGCTGCAGTTTGCCGTTACCAGCCAATGGGAGCTGAGGGAAGTGGCACCACTTCCCGCAGCTCCCATTGGCTGGGAACAGCAAACTGCGGCCACTGGGAACTGAGGGGCTCGGAGCCTGCAGATGCTCCAAGTAAACAAAACGTTCCGACCCGCCAGCGACTTACGCTGACAGGCCGGGAGCCAAAGTTTTTCAACCCCTGCTATATTTTAAAAACTGGCATCACAAGAAACACTCAGAAGTTTTGCTAGAATTATTTTAATGTAATCTAATGAAAAACCTGTTATAATTATAACTGAACAAATATGTATTCACCTTCAAAATTACAGTCAATATTTAAAATCAGTAAATGGATATTTAAAACAAGTAACTTAGAACAATATGAGACTTTAAAAAGTCTTAAAATCCTTCAAAGTCTAAATCAGTCTCTGATTCACCATAGTAGCAGTAACTTCAAAAAGGGGAACTACACAAAAATGAGGAAGCCAGTTAAACAGAAATTAAAAGGAACAGTCACAAAAGTGAAATGCCTGCAAGCTCTATGGAAACTTTTTTAAATGCCATAATAGAGGCTCAAATTAAATGTATACCCCAAATTAAAAAAAAACATTGTAAAAGGACCAAAAAAGTGCCACCGCAGCTAAACAACAAAGTAAAAGAAGCAGTTAGAGGCAGAAAGGCATTCTCTAAAAATTTAAAGTTAAATCCTACTGAGGAAAATAGAAAGGAGCATCAACTCTGGCAAGTCAAGTGTAAATATATAATTAGGTAGGCTGAGAGAGAATTTGAAGAGCAACTAGCAAAAGACTCAAACTGTTTAATTACACCGGAAGAAGGAAGCCTGCCAAACAGTTAATGGGACTACTGGATGATCAAGGTGCTAAAGGAGCACTCAAGGAAGATACGGCCATTGTGGAGATGCTAAATGAATTCTTTGCATCTATCTTCACTGCAGAGGATGTGAGGGAGATTCCCACACCTGAGCCATTCCTTTTAGGTGACAAATCTGAGGAACTGTCCCAAATTGAGGTGTGAAGAGAGGATATTTTTGAACAAATTGATAAACTAAACAGTAATAAGTCACTAGGACTATATGGTATTCACCCAAGAGTTCTGAAGGAACTCAAATGTGAAACTGCAGAACTACTAAGTGTGGTATGTAACCTACCACTTAAACCAGACACAATTTGTTGGGGAGGAGTCAACACAGCTTTAATAAAGGGAAATAATGCCTCACCAATCTATTAGAATTCTTTAGGAGGGTCAACAAACATGGACAAGGGTGACATAGTGTACTTGGACTTTTAGAAAGCCTTTGACAAGGTCCCTCACCAAAGGCTCTAAGCGAAGTAAGCAGTCCTGGGATAATAGGAAAGGTCCTCTCATGGATCAGTAATTGGTTAAAAGACTGAAAACAACGGGTAGGAATAAATGGTCAGTTTTCAGAATAGAGAAAGGTAAATACTGGTGTTGCTCATGAATCTGTATTGGGACCAGTGCTGTTCAACATATTCAGAAATGATGTAGAAAAAGGGTTAAATAGTGGTGTGGCAAAACTTTCAGATGATACAAAATTACTCGAGACAGTTAAATCCAAAGCAGAGTGTGAAGAATTACAAAGGGATCTTAAAAAACTGGGTGACTGGGCAACAAAATGGCAGATGAAATTAACTGTTGATAAAGCAATGCACATTAGAAAACAATCCCAACTATACATACAAAATGATGGAATCTAAATTAGCTGTTATCACTGAACAAAGGGATCTTGATGTCATTGTGGATAATTCTCTGAAAACATCTGCTTGATGTGCAGCAGCAGTCAAAAAAGTGAACAGAATGTTAGGAATCATTAGGAAAGGGATGGATAATAAGACAGAAAATATCATAATGCCGCTATTCCATGGTACACCCACACCTTGAATACTGTGTGCAGTTCTCAAAAAAAGATATACTGGAATTTGAAAAGGTAGAGACTGGCAACAAAAATTATGAAGGGTGTGTTGTCAGTTGTTGGCTGCATGTGTGTTCTCTCTGTCTGCTGTGCAGATCGCGATCAAACTGCCCAAAGACACCGCAGACTCAGTTCACTTGACCAAGTTTATAGACAACAAAGCACATTCCTAGCTCCTCGGATCAATGTCTACAGTTACACTAGCACATGTATGCCTGTTACAATGGACTCTGACCAGTGAGCAACAGGACCTTCCATCACCACCCCCAGGCTGGACAAAGACACCCCCTTCGCGACCTCTCTTAGAATCATAGGACTGCAAGGGACCTCGAGAGGTCAGCTAGTCCAGTCCTCTCCATTCAGGGCAGGGCCAAGTATTACCTAGACCATCCCTTACAGGTGTTTGTCTAACCTGCTCTTAAAAATATCCAATGAGGGAGATTCCACAACCTCCCTAAGCAATTTATTTCAGAGCTTAATCACCCTGACAGTTAGGAATTTTTTCCTAATGTCCAACCTGAACTGTCCTTGCTGCAATTTAAGCCCATTGCTTCTTGTCCTATCCTCAGCAGTTAAGAAGAACAATTTTTCCTCCCTTCTCCTTGTAACATCCTCTTATATGCTTGAAAGCTGTTATGTCTCCTCTGTCTTCTCTTCTCCAGACTAAACAAACCCAATTTTTTCAATCTTCCCTCATAGGTCATGTTTTCTAGACATTTAATCATTTTTGTTGCTCTTCTCTGGACTTCCTCCAATTTGTCCATATCTTTTCTAAAATGTGGTGCCCAGAACTGGACACAATACTCCAGTTGAGGCCTAATCAGCATGGAGTAGAGTGGGCATGTGAGACCACACAGGCAAGCTCAGAAATACCAGTTTTAGAGCCTGATCCAAAGTCCACTGAAATCAACAGGAGTCTGTCCATTCACTTCTGTGGGTTTGGAATCAGGCCATCAACGATTTACAAATGCAAGCTGCAATTTATATGTGAACCTTCCAGTTGCTATGCTGAGCAAAATAGGTGCAATTTTCTTTTAACAACTTCTAAATATAACAATCATGTTTAGCACAACTTTAAATGCCACGTAAGCTCTGTGTGTGTACACACACACACACACACACACACACACACACACACACTATCCCTTTTATCCTCTTGAAACTCAGAGGTTACCCTTATGTATTTACTCCACTGGGGTTGGACATGACAGAAACAAGCCCTTGTTTGGAAGGAAGCTTGTGAAAAGATTTCACTGATGTTTTCTGTTACCTAGATACATACATATGCATTAAAGAGACACTGTCAGGTGCCTTAAACTCCTGATTTAGGCTTTGTTAAAAAACAGAACAAAACACAAGATGTTTTTTGGGAAAAATCTAACAATAGAAATGTTGTCAGGCTTTTTTTGTTCAGTTTGGGTTTTTTGCATTTCAATGAAAAGTGTTATTTGTGCCTAAACCTTCCTATATAAGGTTGGCAAACCTAAGCTGAGTGAAATGCAAAAAGGAAAGAATAACTTCTAAGATCAAAATGGTGACATGTAAATTAGATTTCTAAATCATTCAGTTTTGCAGAGTTACAGTGTTGGCAGTGACAGCTAGAATGAGCATCTTGGAAGGAAACGTTTAAATTGTTCATATACCTTAGTGTTCTAAATTAACGTGCATCAACTCAGGAAAAGAATATGAGCATCATTACGGACAGCAATGAAGGCCTCTGCTCAATGTGCAGCGGTGGTCAAAAAAGCAAACCAGATGTTATCATATTAAACCAATGGTGCAGTCTCATCCAGAATACTGTGTGTAGTATTAGTCACCCCATCTCAGAATTAGAAAGGGTTCAGAGAAGGACAACAAGAATGATCTATGGCCAGGGAGAAAACTCATAAAGAGAGACTGAAGGGATTGTTCACCTTAAAAAGGAGACAAATAAGCGAGGATATGATAAATGTATATAGTACATCCTAAAGAAAATAGATCAGGAACTTCTGTTCTCTCTGCCTTATAACACAAGAAGGAGGAGGAGACATTAAATTAAAAGGGAGTAAATTTAAAACTGTGTGTGTGTGTGTGTGTGTGTTTAAAAAAAAAAAAAAGTTTCCTTTTATCAATGCACAATTAGACTGTGGAACTCATTGCCACATGAAATCACTAAGGCCACAAACTTTGCAAGATTCATAAAGGGACTGGACATTACTATGGATAACAGGTCAGTCTCTAGGTTTTATCCTGGTCTCTAATAGTTAATGTCGGCGGTGGGGCAGATTACCCCACATCTGCCTACTCCTCTGAAACATCTGGTACTGTTGGAGGCTGTATACTGGACTAGATGGACTGTGGGTCCAATCCAGTCTGGCAATCCTTATGTTCCTATGCACCATATCATTAAGTAAATTGTTCCAATGATTAATTACCCTTACTGTTAAAATGTGCATTCCCAGGTGATCCAATGACCCAGTCTAGTCAGTGCAAAAAAACTCTGCTGGCCCATTGGGGGTTAGGAAAGAGAAGACAGTTCCTGGCGTTCCCTCATCCCACTCTTCCCTTCTCCCTACATTGCAGGGGAACGAGGCAGAGCTTAGTCTTTGAGCTGCTCCAAGTGGAGCTTTTACACTACAGGCAGAACAGATCAAAAAAGAATCAGAATGGGAAGTTCTTGAGCACTTCACAACCAGGCAAAATATTGCTACAAAAGTGTCCTGTGTTTTTATTTTATTTTATTTTATTTTGAAAATCTGGTCACATTATCTGTGGGAATCAACTCAGTATAAAGAAGAGTCAGTATAAGGGGATTGCTCACTTTAGAAAGGAGCCAAATAAGAGGGAACTTAAATTACACAAGTAGGAGAGTAATTAAATTATACAACACCTCTGAGTTTGGCCCAAAGGGTCTACTCCTGTAGAACTGGACTCAGTGTGTCCTCACAGGCAAGCCTATGCTGTGAATTTCATTCTACAATGGATGGCTTTATACAATAGCACACTATATCTACCCCAGGGATAAAAATATAGAGCTAACTCTGTACTCCTGGGGCAACTGACGCTCACTTCGAACTGAATGGGAGTTTTGGATGCCCAAGGAATACGGGATTCGACTCTTAATGGAAGTAGATGGAGTATAAGAGTCATCCAACTGGAAAAACTTCAGTCAGTCCTTGTGCATAAATTATGCTCCAGTTTGAGCTAACGGGGGAGCCACATCTCAGCAATGATCTTTAGGAAGTGCAGAGGCTGTCGTGTGAGCTCAGGAGCTTCATGATGCTTGTGCCTGTCTAAAGCTTTCAGTTATTACACTGACATCACTAACCTTTTTTTAATGCTTGTATCATAGGAAAAGATCTGCTATGTCCAGGTGATACATCTGTGTGTAATTTTCCATTGAAAGTCTAGTAATTTATTTAGGCTATAACTCTGCCTATTAGGTTTAAATAAACATTTCCTCATTTGAAAAAAAAAAAAAAACTAATTAAAAACTCCAGGGCTTGTTTGCCTTCACTAACTCCCAGCCATAAACCACACTGGCGTCTGTAGTGTAATGAAATAAGACTTTATACACCTGTATCTTTGAAGGTGCGTAAATGTTGTGCAATATGAATGTTCTAACCTGTTTGATCATTTGCTTTAGGCCAGTGTAGATCTGGAAAAATTGTTTCATGCTACTTTAAATGTTTTTTTTTTAATGTGACAGGCTTTACCACCACAATCAAATAAATAATCATCGTTTTCCATGGGAATAATCAATTTACAGTAGATGTTGCAGAAAGTTCCAGTCAGACTGATAGATAATATTCATCTTTATGGGTCTGTCTCCTCAACCCTTACACACGTCAGGTAGCCTTTATTAACATGAGTCAATGGGACCAATATGCATGAGTTAGTGCTACTGCTCTGAGTTAGGGTTACAGAATCAGTCTTTGCATGTGTGTAAATTTTCAGATTTTAATGCAATTTGATCATTAATGGACTTTGGAAACCAATATGTTCATAATAGCAACCTCTTGCTACACCTTGACCAACTTCTGAGAACTAATGGTCTGTTCTCCCATCAATTCACATGTCCCATGGACATTGCCCAGAAGAATGCAAGTACATCAAGGAGAGAATGGGGATAGATACCTAGAGCAGTAGCAGGATTTGGCACTACATTAGACATTTTTGACAGTTTGTAAGAAAAGGCCTGAATGGTATGATTGATTAATTTCAGATTAGCGTAAATGCAGTCTAGACTAAGAAAATCAAAGCAAGTCAACAGCAGTTTGCTGCTGATCTACAAAGGAAAAGAATGAAAAATGCCATTTAATAGTGTGCATGGATGATCGCAGCAGCAGTATGACCTTTGATAGTCTGGTCTGGTTACGGACACAATACATGGAAATATTCTTGGCTTGTACTGGAAAAATGGCAATGCTCATGGGGAGAAGTGAGTGGAGAAATGATTAAAGCATGGGCCTGGCAGCTGAGTGATGTCTGTCCTGTAACTGACTCTGCCATGTACTTGACACATGACCACAGCCATCTTACTTAGAGCCAGACTTTCAAAAAACAGAGAGCCAAATGTCTGTGTGCAGTCTCATGAATGAATCAGGGTGACAGTTACAACTTGTATGCACAGGTTAATTCCACATGCAATCATGGCAATTGTAGGTAAAAATACAGATGGACAGTTGTGCATGGACCTTGCACTTCTTTACATCTTTTCTGAGAACTTGGCTTTAAATCTCTCTGCCTCAGTTTTCCTACCTATAAAATCACAAGGTGGCTCAGGTGGCAAGCACTGTTGAAGTGCAAAGCTCTATTTCCAAACTGAATACAGTGAATTTGGACTGGATAACTTGCCACATAAATATATCCATTAAGCATGACACTGTGTCTGAGCGTCTCCAGTTACACAACCAGACCTTTTTCATTTTCTATCTTCTGAATATAGCAACTCGGCTCTCCTCGTCTCATGGTTTTAGTGGGCCCATCACCATGTTTGTATATAACTAACTTGGGGTGGATTATGGAAGAGGGGACTTTTTATTATATCAGCAGCCAGGTTTTGGGGGCAGCATTCATCAGCCTTTTCTTACCATACTGTAGCATATTTATATCTACCTACCCTCACCATGTTAGTGATCACAGTAGGTTATAATGGAAAATTATTTATTATTCATATTCTGGTCATGCCCCCAAATGGATCAGGACACTATAGCCCTAGATATGTACAACCATATCAAAGAAACAATCCCTACTCCAGTGAGCAGGCTATCCATTGGAAGCATGCCGTAAGCAGGGATGGAGCAGCTGGTGGATGTCTAAAATGTCACTTTGCTAGCTACTAACAAGCCATTTCTGTCTGCCACTTAGTCTCAGACTCTTTGAGAGACTCGCAACCTCCCTCATCCCTTGAAGTCTGTTTTTCAGCATAGACAGCCTCTCTCTGACTAGCTATCTTTTACACTCAGCTTTGATCACTTTTGTACTGCCTTTTGACATAATTCTTATCCTGATATGCTTTACTTCTGCAGTTCCTAATATAGCTTTGCCTAATGAGACAAAAGTCAGATAGGCAAAGGAAAAGACTGATTTGCTGAGTTAACAATTTCATATCCATTCATCTTCAGCTAGAAATAGACAAATCAACAGGACATTGGCAACAGGGCTGGTGAGCCCAAAGGGATCATTCATGCTATAGTGTAATGTAACATTTAGGGCCCAGTCTTACTGTTGACTTCAGTGGAAGCACTGTTAGACCCTCACAGAAGGGAAAAAAAGTACTTTTAGTGGGAATTGCAGGTGCTTCCACACCTCACAGCAGCAGGCCCCAAGGGAGGAAAGCACAGGATAAGCAACTGGGTAAGGGCTGAACTAACTTCTAGCCCCAATACAGTCATATTTATATGGAAGGATGAGTGAATGTTGACTATATTAACAATAACATGTTTGGTCAATCTGTTTTTTACTGTATGAAGAACATATATGAAATAACCAATTCAGTACTGTTAAATGTATCAGATGCATACTCCAAAATGCACCTCCAGGCCACACATCAAAAAGCTATTTGAAGGGAGAGGGAGGACAATGGTATATGAAAAGAGGAGAAAGATCATCTACTTGAGGGTACAGATTTCCTTAGACAGCAAAGCTGTCATTGGTGTTCATTTCATGGCCTCATAAACACTTAATCAATATAATGCATAAAACACTTTTCAACTGACCAATTCACCACTGGCTCTTCAGTATAGTTTAAGGAAAAATATGTAAGCAAGGGAATTCTACTTCATATATTTTTTTATGAGTGGGCTTCTGCGACCCAACCCTATGTTTAGGGACATGCCCTTAAACGAGAAAGACACTGGTGGACATTTGACAATTTAGAGGCCATATGAAAATGTAAGTAGGAAACCTGCTATGGAATTTGAACCCTTAGTTAAATCAGTCCCACAGTAAAGATCTGGTAATCTTAGATCTATATTACATTCTAGCTATTTCAGGAGGCCCTGTCCTCCAGGGGCTAGACCCATGCAGTGGGACTCGGGAGACCTAGGTTCTGTTCCTGTCTCTGGTTTGTTAAATGATCTTGGATAAGTCACTGTGCCTCATTTTCCCCTCCATGTGTCAAGTGGGGATAATGGTACTTAACTCCTAAAGTGCTTTGAGAGCTATGGATAAAAAGCACTTTATAGCTGAATGCTTTCTTCAGGCTTGGTGATGGTATTGAACACATTGTACATATTGAAAGGAGCAAAAAATTTGCTGAACTTATCCTAAAGAAACAGTGTATTTGCCTAGAAAAGGAAGTTTAACTGGCTAACCTGACTGATCCCATAATCTAAAGATTAGGTCAAGACTCTTAGCAGCTGCATCTTAATGTCATATTGTCTGTTATGAAAAGGTCTGGAGTATGTAAATAATCCTGGTAGAGATGTGGCAGATTGCAGTGCCAGGGAGAGGGCACTGGCACTAGTGCCAAAATCAATCCATAGATTCCAAGGCCAGAAGGGCCCATCCTGATCATCTGGTCTGACCTTCTGTATAACACAGGTGTCACGGAGTATGGGGGGACTCAGGGCCCTGCACTCCCGGCGTCCTGTGATTCACCATGACTCTCAGCCAGCCAGTAAAGCAAAAGGTTTATTTAGACGACGGGAATACAGTCCAAGACAGGTCTTGCAGGCACAGACAACAGGATACCCCCCAGTTAGGTCCATCTTGGGGTCCTCGGGCACCCCAGCCCCCCTCCGGAGGTCAGAGCCCTCCCTGCCTCCCAGTCACCTCACCAGCCAGCTTCCCAGACTCTGCCTTCAGCGACCCCTCCCACAGCCCTTTGTTCAGTTTCCCGGGCAAAGGTGTCACCTGGCCCCAGCCCCCTCCTGGGTTCTCATGTTACATGCTCAGGTATTCTCCGTAGGTCAGTCTCCCATCCCCCAATGCAGACTATCCTAGCCACACTCCCCTATCAGCATTCACAGACCACATTAAGAACAGTCCCAGTTCGTCACAACAGGCCAGAGAACGTCTCCAAATTTTATGTAGCAGATCTTTTAGAGAAACATCCAGTCAATTTTAAAATTGCCAGTGATGGACAATCCAGCATGACTTTTGGGAAATTGTTCCAATGGATAATTACCTTCACTGTTAAAAACTTACACCTTATTTCCCGTCTGAATTTGTCTAGTTTCAACTTTCAGCCATGTTACATTTTTGCCTGCTAGATTGAAGAGCCCATTTTCAAATACCCGTTCCTCATATAGGTACTTATAAACTGTGATCAAGTTACCCCTTTAACCTTCTCTTTCAACTAAATCTATTGAGTTCCTTGAGTCTATCATTCTACACTTACCTGTGGAGCGATCGATCCAGTGGGGGTCGATTTATCATGTGTAGTGAAGATGTGATAAATCAACCGCCAAGCACTCTCCCATTAACTCCAGTACTTCACCGGAGTGAGAAGTGGAGTCGACGGGGGAGCATCAGCAGTCAACCTACCGCAGTGAAGACACGGTGGTAAGTAGCTCTAAGTACGTCGACTTCAGCCATGCTATTTTTGTAGCTGAAGTTGCATAACTTAGACCGATTTAGCTCGCGTGCCTCCCCCCATCCCCCCCCAGGTAGACCAGGCCTAAGGCATGTTTTCTAATCCTTTATTCTTGTGGCTCCTCTCTGAAACCTCTCCAATTTATCAACTTCCTTTTTGAATTGTGGATACCAGACCGGGACACTCATACCAATGCCAAATACAGAGGTAAAATAACCTTTCTACTCCTACTCGAAATTCTCCTGTTTTTACATCCCAGGATCACATTAGCCCTTTTGACCATGGCATCAGACTGAGAGCTTGTGTTCAGCTGAATATCCACCATAACCCCCCAATCTTTTTTTTATTCATCACTGCTTCCCAGGTTAGTGTCCCCCATCCTCTAAATATGGCTAACAGTCTTTGTTCTTAAATGTATACATTTACATTTAGCCCTATTAAAACACATATTGTTTGCTTGTGCCCAGTTTTCCAAGCGATCCAGATTGCACTGTATCAGAGATCTGTCCTCTTCATTATTTACCACTCCCACAGTTTTTGTGTCAGCTGCAAACTTTATCAGTGATCATTTTGTTTTCATCTAGGTCATTGACAAAGATGTTAAATAGCATAAGACCAAGAACCAATAAGTGCAAGACCCCACTAGAAACACACTCACTCAGTGTTGATGCCCCACATGCAATTACATTTTGAGACCTAGCAGTTAGCCAGTTTTTAATCCAGTGTACCATGCTAACTTCATAGCATTCTAATTTTTTAATCAAAATGTTATGTGGCACCATATCAAAACCTTACAGAAATCTATTGTGTTAACACTATTACCAACCAAACTTGTAATAATCAGCTAGGCTTACTTGCTCCACTTTTGGAGACACGTTAGCAAGGGGAATAATACTAGAGTTTGTTAGGCTGTATGTCGGGGAGGGGATAGCTCAGTGGTTTGAGCATTGGCCTGCTAAACCTAGGGTTGTGAGTTCAATCCTTGAGGGGGACCACTTAGGGATCTAGGGCAAAATCAGTACTTGGTCCTGCTACTAAAAGCAGGGGGCTGGACTCAATAACCTTTCAGGGTCCCTTCCAGATCTATGAGATAGGTATATCTCCAGATAGACTGTGCTGAGCAAAGAAGAACTAGATGTCATGTCTTCTTGCACAATCACAATCCTGACAGCTTTTGTCTGCCCAGACTGGCTGTTTGCCCCCCAAGGACCAAGGCTGCATGTTATGTGGCGTGTCTTCCAGCACAAGAAGTGACCTGTCAGCTCCTCTGGAAAGATGCCCAGATGGCTGTAAACTTGAATCATTCCATTGGGCTAGGGGTTCTCAAACTGGGGTTGTGACCCCTGATGTGGTTATAGGGGGGTTGCCAGCTGTCAACCTGCTGAGCCTCTGTTAAATTAAATTACTCACCCCATTTTTAATTTCTAAGGGAGCGTCGCACTCAGAGGCTTGCTGTGTCAAAGGGGTCACCAAGACAAAAAGTTTGAGCCCCAGTCCACTAGTCCTTGAATAACCCTCCCTTCCTCACCCCCACTAATTGGCCCTGTTCAATGGGTGACTTTGATCCAGCTCTTCTATGCTTGTTACCAAAAATAAAACGTGTGACCAGACCACACGCTCCCTTCCTGCCCGAGCCAGCCGCGTGGGAGGCGATGGGGGTCCCGAGCTTTGCTGGCCGGAGCGCAGCGCAATGGCCAGCAGTTGCCGGCGGAGTGTGTGTGAGCCGCAGGGCGCTCCGTGCCCGGGCGCCGCAATTCCCGGCTGAGCAGGGGCTGGCAGTGGGCGGACAAAGGGGCGGCGGCTTTCTCCTGACGCCATTTCCGAGGCCCGGGGTATATAAAGGAGGGGGCTGCTGCTGCAGTGCCCTGTCGGGATCTTCGGCAAAGGCGGCGGGGTGCTCTGGGGAGAGGCGGACACACACACGAGCTAATCCCGCCAGCGGATCTGCGCCGGCCCCGGGTCAGAGCCCCGCGTTACCTGCTCGCCCTAAGCCGTCCGGCAGCGCTGCAGGGGGAGGAGCGCATCGCCCCCTCCCGCACCCGGCCAGCCTTCACTCCGGCCTGCCGGCGCCATGGGCTGCAGAGGAGGCTTCGCTGTCCTGCTGCTGGCGGTGCAGGGTAGGTGTGGGGCGTGGCGGGGGCTTAGCTGGCCCCGGGCAGAGGGAGGTGGCCCGGGACGCTCGTCCGCAGTGACTGTCCTTTCAGCACCAAGGACAGCGCGCCTCCGCTTGCGGCGGCTGGGGCAGCCGAGAGCCGCTAGGGTCGCCCGAGCCAGCCGCAAAGGTGTTTCTAGCCAGCGCTTCCCCCCAGCCTTGCCTGGTCGCAGACACCCAGGGGTGTCTTCTTTGGGGGCACTGAGACAAGCCTCTGCGTGGGTGGGAAATGAAAGTGCCCCGAATACCTCCCCGATGCACTGAGTACACCTGCAAGGTCATCTCCGCCCGCGGGGACTTTATAAAGCCCGATCCAGCCACCAGCTCGCCCCTCCATTGCTCTGCTCGCCCGTCTCTCTCGAGCTAGCAGCAATACGATCGGTCTCTAGCCCCTAGCTCAGAGCTAGCGGTAGCCGGACAGGTACTGGCTACCGGGAACGGCTTGATTTCATGAGCCTTGGCGTTGGAAGAATTCTGCACAGGCTCAGCCACATGAGGCTGATCATTGCAAAACGTCTGGTCAGATAAAATCTCGCCTGCAGTCCCGTCTGCTTCACTTTGGGGGCCTGTTTAAGTCAACCTCTAAGGTTGGATAGGGAGAAACCCAAGCCCTATGGTTAGAGTCCGCCCGATTACTGCTGATTGGTGAAGCCCATAGTTAATAAGCTGGTGTGGTTTATGGTCGAAAATCAAGCCCAAGATTCCACCTTCCTGCTAACATTCTGGACACAGCTGGAGCGCTCTGCCTGCGTTTCCCCAGCCGTTCCCCGGTTCTCTGGAAATGTGCCAGGAGATGGAGACTAACCAGGTATCCTTTCCTTCTTTTGATGTTTACAGTCATTGCCCTCCCGGTAACCAATCCAATGAATAAAGGGGATGCTAAGGTAAGCTCTGAGCCCGTGTTGTTAAAAATCGGAGTGCTGATGTCTCTCTTGCTGTTAATTCAAGAAACCTGAGGGACCTCCTTCTCTTTTATCTGTCCAGAAGCATTATTGGAAATAATACTTGAAATGTTAATAGGGAAGCATGAATCATTTCTTATTAGGGCAAAGATTTTCCAGCTGCATTATCTGGATTTACATTTTATGCATAATTCAAACTGTTTTTGTTTGTTTGTTTTTGTTTTTTTGTCAACCCCTTGACAAGTTCAGCAACAGACAAAGGAGAGTGTGAATGGTCAAGGAACTAGCTTTCTAGTTACATTGCATTTTGACTGATTATAAACACATCGTGAGCCATCTTTGTTGAAAATGTAAAGACTTTATGCAGGTGCACACATGCATGTTTAGAGGACTCACTTTTTTCTGGCTGTTAATATTTCTTCAGATATCTTGACTTGCTTAGTGATATCTTTCTATATGCACACCCACATGTATGTATGTATGTATGTGTACATAACAGAGAGATACATATGTGAGTATGTACGTATTTGCACATACATATGCATGTATACTTATACATGTGTATAATTACCTACTTATTTATGTACATACATCTACCTATCAACCTACCTAGCTGTGAGAGAGGTGCAGTCAAAAATTCTCTAACATTATTCTTTCAAGTATGTACCTTTTCAAATTAACTTCTCTCTCAAACTAGCTAATTACACTTCTCTAATATTTGCGAAAGGAGCAGAAATGCCAGTCCTCATCCCCTGCCTGTTGAATGTGTTTGTTAATCAAAATCTTCTCTCAAGGATAAGCCACAAAAGGCGCTTTCCCTTTTCCTTACAGAGGGGGGGAAAAGCGCCTGTCAATCTCCGTGCTAGCTCCCTTGTACTCCACCATTCATCATCACTGTTACTTACAGTGCAAGTACTACAAGAAAAAACTCCCCCTCCTTTGTCTACAGACTGGAACCTGGAGAGCTGTTGCAGCTGCTTTGTTTAGAACTACTAGCCTGCTAGCAGTGCTGTGAGCTAAGCTGATGGCTCATGAATGCAACAAGGCATTTGCTATTGTCTCAGTCTTTTTTGCTGGCTCAAATGACTGTAATTGTAAAAGGTTACATGGGTAGGTAAGGACTGCTTCAGTGGTTGCCATCTGAGGAAGCCTATTAAACCCATAATTTACCCTCTACTGTAACTGGTGATTTTCTGAGGCTGCTTTGTGATGGCTTCCCCAAAGTTAAGTGCACCATCTGTGTGAAGTGCCCATTTTCCAATCCTTTAAGATTAAAAGGCTAAATCCAGCCTTTGTGTAAGTAGATGTAATGATGTGGAAGTCAGTGGGGTTACACCAAGTCTGAATTATTCCCCAAGAGCTCTGTTTGTTCATGATCCCAACTCCTGTAGTGGGACCTGGTCCAGCTCCCAGTGATTTCAGTGGGGGTCTTTCTATTAACTTTAGAAGGAATTGGATCAAGACCCTGATGAGTAATTAGGCTACCAACACACTAGTATGAGCCAGGCAAAATTCTAGTTTAAGTTACAGAGTAAATAGAAACCTCATCAACCTGCCCATGGTGCAAGACTTCGAGGTTTCAACACAAAGCCTCCATTGTAGGATTCTGTCTACCATGTTGCCCTGTGTTCCCAGTTCTTGACGTTGGCTGAGAGGTGGAGTAAAATTTACGCATGTGCAGGTGGGGGCAATGGGAGTTTGAGCACTGAAAGCTGTTCCTCCATAGCTAGGTATATTTTCTTAACACAAAATTACTTCCACTGAGAGTCTGACCATAACTTCTTAAAACATTTGAAATACTCCTGGTCCTTCATCAGTTCCAGGGCCCCAGAAGGCCAGTATTTCCCACTTAAAGGCCTTTATTGTTGCTGAAAATATTTCAAAGGTTCTCATCTTTTGTTCCACTCCTTATAAGGGCCTGAACCCTTCAATGGGATTTTCTTCTGTGTAGATACAGCAGGATGGGACCTTTTCAGAGTTTAATTCCATGATCTTACTTAGAATAGATCTAAGGAGAATGTAATGTCACAGTGGAGTATTAGAGCCTGAACCTGCAGACCTTACTCAGGCAAAACAATCAGTGGAATCAATGAGTTTTGCCTGAGTGGGGACTACACGATTGTCACATTAATAGCTGCCAAGTTCTACCCAGATGTGGCAGCATTTCCGTGGTGAGTGAAGTGAGGGGTTTGGGGTGCAGAAGGGTGCTCCGGGCTGGGATCGAGGGGTTCAGAAGGCAGGAGTGGGATCAGGGCTGGGGCAGGGGGTTGGGGCACAAGAGGGGCTCAGGGGTGCAGGCTCTGGGCAGTACTTACCTCAAAGAGCGGCATATCCCCCCTCTGGGTCCTATGCGGAGGTGCGGCCAGGCGGCTCTACGCACTCCCCTGTCCACAGGCGCCACCTCTGCAGTTCCCATTGGCTAGCAACTGCGGCCAATGGGAGCTGCGGGGGTGGCGCTTGGGGCGGGGGCAGCGTTTGGAGCCCCCGGCTACCCCTAAACGTAGGAGCTGGAGGGGAGACATGCTGCTGCTTCTGGGAGCTGCGTGGAGCAGATGACGACCCTCTCCCTGGCTGGAGTACGGGAGCAGGGCAAGCCCCAGCCCCGCTCCCCAGTGGGAGCTCCAGGGCTGGATTAAATCGGCTGGTGGGTCAGATGTGGCTCCCGCGCTGTAGTTTTCCAACCCCTGATCTAGTCCAATATTTCTCAAATGTGGCTACCAGGGGCTTTTCTTGCGGCCATAGCCTCCTGGGCAGTGATTAGGGGTTGGGGAGAAGCAGAGGCCCTGCCCCCGGCGCTGCCAGCAAGGGTTGGGCCTGCCCCCCTTTGGAGACACAAACACTAGAGGAGCAGGCAGCCAGTGAGTCTCTCCCCCCCCCCCCCCACTTCCCAGGGGCAGTGAGATCAGACTTCCCACCTGGGGTGGGAGGTGGCAGGCTCCAGCCACGGGGCTTTGGGCTCTAGCTGCTGAGATTCAGGCTCTGTCCCAGGACTCCATCCCCTGGCCAGGTGGTGGCAGGTTCCAGCCCCAGGCTCAAGTCTGCCCCCCTCCACCCTGGCCCCTGCTGCCGCCTCTGGCCTTGGCTCCTGGTCACGTGGCAGTGGGCTCTGGCCCCGGACCCACCACCCCTCCCCCATTACTAGGGCCCTACCAAAGTCACAGTCCATTTTAGTCAATTTCATGGTCATAGGATTTTAAAAATCATAAATTTCATGATTTCAGCTATTTAAATCTGAAATTTCATGGTGTTTTAATTGTAGGGGTCCTGACCCATAAGGGAGTTGTGGGCGAGACACAAAGTTATTGAGGGGGTGGGGTTTGTGGTACTGCTACCCTTACTTCTGCACTGCTGCTGGCAGTGGCGCTGCCTTCAGAGCTGGGCAGCTGGAGAGCGGCGGCTGCTAACCGGGATCCCAGCTCTGAAGGCAGAGTCGCCTCCAGCAGCAGCGCGGGAGTCAGGATGGCCTAGTATGGTATTGCCACCCTGACTTCTGTGCTGCTGCCTGCAGAGCTGGGCCCTCGGTCGGCAGCCACCACTCTCCGGCTGCCCAGCTCTGAAGGCAGCAGCGCAGAAGTGAGGGTGGCATGGTAAGGTGTTGCCACCCTCACTTCTGTGCTGCTGCTGGCGGTGGCTCTGCCTTTAGAGCTGGGCGCCCGGTTAACAGCCGCCGCTCTCCAGCCACCTAGCTCTGAAGGCAGTGCAGAAATAAGGGTGGCAATACCATGACCTCCCTAAAATAATCTTGTAACCTCCCTGCAACTCTCTTTTTGGGTCAGGACCCCCAGCTTGAGAAATGCTGGTCTCCCCCGTGAAATCTGTATAATATTGGGTAAAAGCACACAAAAGACCAGATTTCACAGTCCATGATGCGTTTTTCTTGGCCGTGAATTTGGTAGGGCCCTACCCATTACCCCCGGCCCCCACTGGCTTCTCCAGATCCTGGCTTTGGCTGCGCAGTGGCAGGCCCCAGGTTCCAGCCACAGGCATCAGGCTCGGGCTCTGGTATCTGGCCACAGGGGTTTGAGCTCGGGCTGCCAGCAGTGTGGCGACAGGAGACAGCCTCGGGGTCACCCCTCCCCCCCATCACTCTGGGCCCCTGGTGCCTCCCTCAGGTCCCCATTCAGGGCTTAATTTGTCCCTGAGCTTGCCGGGGCTGAGTAAGTCTGCTGTGAAAAGTGATATTTGTATGTTTATTAATATCACTTTTCACAACAGACTTAGTAGCTAGCTGTGAAAAGTGATATTAACATACAAGTATCACTTTTCACAGCAGCAGACTTACTAGCTAGCAAGTCTATTAGGGAAAAAAACGCAAAAGAAACAACAACAAAAAAGACAAGAACGTGTAAAGCACCTTATTTGTTTTTCTATTCTGTTTAGGTCCAGTAAAGAATAGAGACAACTGTACATTATTTTATTATTGAGGCTGCAAAAAAACCCTACATAAATAAATTAAAATAATTTGGACATGTATATGTGAATATTTCTTTGTTTTTCCTAAAGTTAATTAAGTATTTTAGGAAAAATTGTCAGAATGGCCACCAGCAAGAGTTGGTGGCTGCACTCTAAGGCCACCAAAAACTTTGTGGGACCCCCAGATCTAGTCTGACCTGCACATTGCAGGCAACAGAACCTCACCCACCCACTCCTATATTAGACTCATAACCTCTGGTTGAATTACCAAAGTCCTCAAATTATGGTTTAAAGACTTCAAGTTACAGAGAATTCACCATTTATTTAGTTTAAACCAACAAAGTGACCTGTGCCTTGTGCTGCAGAGGAAGGCAAATACTCCCAGGATCTCTGCCAATCTGACCTGGGGGGAAATTCTTTCCCAACCCCAAATATGGCAATCAGCTGAACCCTGAGCATGTTGGCAAGACCCACCAGCCAAACACCTGGGAAAGAATTCTCTGAAGTAACTTAGATCCTCCCCATCTAGTGCCCCTCTATGGCGTTTGGGGAAATTGGCTACTAGCAGTCACAAATGGGCCACATCCCATTGTAGGCAATCTCATCATGCCATCCCCTCCATTAATTTATCAAGCTCAGTCTTGAAGCTAGTTAGGGTTTTTTGCCCCCCACTGTGCCCCTTGGGAGGCTGTTCCAGAACTTCACTCCTCTGATGGTTAGAAACCTTCATCTAATTTCAAGCCTAAACTTATTGATGGCCAATTTATATCCATTTATTCTCGTGTCAACATTAGTGCTTAATGTAAATAACTCCTCTCCCTTCCTGGTATTTATCTCTCTGATGTATTTATAGAGAGCAATTGTATCTCCCCATAGCCTTGATTTGGTTAGGTTAAACAAGTCAAGCCCTTTGTGTCTCCTCTCATAAGTTAGGTTTTTCCATTCCTCTGATCATCCTAGTAGCCCTTCTCTGCACCTGTTCCAGTTTGAATTAATCTTTCTTAAACATGGGAGACCAGCACTGTACACAGTATTGCAGCTGCGGTCTTACCAGTGCCTTGTATAATGGCAATAACACTTCCCTATCTCTACTGGAAATACCTTGCCTGATGCATCCCAGGACTGAATTAGCCTTTTTCACTGCCGCATCACATTGGCGGCTCATAGTCATCCTGTGATCAACCAGTACACCCAAGTCATTCTCCTCTTCTGTCGCTTCCGACTGATGGGTCACCAGCTTATAGTAAAACTTCTTATTGTTAGTCCCTAAGTGCATGACCTTGCACTTTGCATTATTAAATTTCATCCCATTTCTATTATTCCAGTTTTCAAGGTCCTCCAGATCTTCTTGAATGATATTCCACTTCTCCTCTATACTGGCAATACCTCCCAGCTTTGTGTCATCCGCACATTTTATTAGCACTCTCCCACTTTTTGTGCCAATGAAAATCTTAAATAAGATTGGTACCAAGACCGATCCCTGAGGAACTCCACTAGTAACCTCTCTCCAGCCTGCTAATTCATCTTTCAATATGGCCTGTTGTAGTCTCCCCTTTAACCAGTTCCTTGCCTTTCAATTCTCTCATTCCCCACCTCTCCAATTTAAGTAATAATTTCCCATGTGGAACTGTATCAGGTGCCTTACTGAAATCCAGGTAGATGAGATCTACTGCATTTCCTTTGTCTAAAAAATCAGTTAGCTTCTCAAAGAGATCAGGCTGGTCTGGCACAATCTGCCTTTTGTAAAACCATGTTATATTTTATCCCAGTTACCATGTACCCCTATGTCCTTAACTAAAAATTTAAAATTTGTTCCAAGATCTGGCATACAATTGAGGTCAAGTTAATGGGCCTGTAATTTTCCAGATCACTTTTTTCCCCCTTTCTTAAAAATAGGTACTATACTAGCTATTTTCCAGTCATAGATTCATTAAAAATCCTTGCTATTGGGTTTGCAATTTCATGTGCCACTCCCTTAATAGTCTTGGATGGAGATTGTCATCCAATCTATATCTGGGAAATTAAAGGAATAGGGAAATTTTCACGAGTAAAGACTACAGGTTAGGTCTGCACACTAGTGTAAACACAGCATTGGTTTGAATCCAGCAATCATCCCTCACTTTCTCAATCACTTAATTCAAACACAAACACACTACTGTGTACTCAGATGTTGGGGTTTCCATGTGCAATGGACTCACAGGCACACGGCACATTTGTTGCACTTGTATTTTGAAATCTTCAGCCTTGTCTCTCTTCTCACATCAATATTAATCAGACGTAACTCCAGAGACACCAATGGAGTTACTCTTATGTGAGAGGAGAATCAAGCTCATTGTCTCATTTCTGTTCAACAAATCAATGAGACAAAAATGGTGCAAAATTCTCTTCTCATTTACATTGATGTAAATGGGAACCTAGAAACACAGGAACGGCCAGACAGGATCAGAACCAAATCATCTATTAGTAGTAGTATTACAGTAGCAGCTAAGAGTCTTAGTCCAGTATCCTGTCTCTGACAGTGGCCAACACCAGATGCTTCATAGGAAAGTGTAAGAACCCCACAGTAGGCAATTGAGGGACAAGCTGCTCCCCATACTGGTCTCCTCCTGGACTCTAATAGTTAGTAATTGGCTTAGGTCCTGGAGTACAAGTTTGAATAGTCCTTCCTAAATTTGTTATTAATTATAACTTTGGATATTCTTGATATTCATATAAATGTCCAATCCCTTTTAGAATATTGCTAAATTATTGGCCTCAAAGACTTCCTGTGGCTATGAGTTCCTCGGGTTATTCACATGTTGTGTTCAAAAGAATCTACTTTTATTTATTTTTTAATTTCACACCTTTTAATTCCGTTGATTGCCCCCTTGTATTCTGAGACAGGGAGAACAGAAACTCCCAATCTACCTATTGTGGAACTAATGTATGTATATATGTATGTGGAATGTAAATATTTGTAGGATTTGCCCTATGATCTTTTTCACTTAGCTTGGGTAATAAATAAAGCCAAGATGAGAGAGATTTTAATCTGTATGTTTGTATCTTTCTAGGTGATGAAGTGCATTGTAGAGGTCATTTCTGATACTCTGTCAAAGCCAAGCCCGCTGCCAATCAGCCAGGAGTGTCTAGAAACTCTCAGCGGAGGTACAGAAAGACACTCAGTATTTCATGAGACCATGGAAAAGTATCTGTTAGTTAGGAAAAATCTATTTACCAATTCAGAGACTTTAACCTTTGGCAATGAAGCTCTTGTGCTGCAGTCATAGCATTGATTGTCCCGAAGCTGAAGTCCGGGGTCACTTGCATGAAATTAAAAACCTAAGTCATCATTTTTTTTTTTTAATTGAATTGATTTTTGATGGGTCTGCAATTAAGAGCAAATTCAGTAAATAAACTGACTAGCTAAAGGAGCATGTGACCAGAACGTTTGCTTTGCTGCACCTATAACAAGAATCTTCTGTTGCAGATGAAAGGATCATTTCAATCCTTCGTCATCAAAATTTGCTGAAGGAGCTTCAAGAACTTGCAGTTCAAGGTACAGTTCTGCTACAATTAAAGTGGCAGGAGGGTGTTATTACTTCTGAGTCATATAAATGTTCTACAGATAACTTTATAAAACTGAAAACTTTTCTATCAGGGTTTCCAACAAATAAGACCATAAACTCAGAGGGTCAAATTCTGCCCTCAGTTACACCTGTGTACATCCAGATTGACTCCACTGAAGCCAATTAAGTTACTTCAGGTTTACATCGGTGTAACTGACCGTATAATTTACCCAAGAGAGCCTACTCTTTTATGGATAGCAGATACCTAAGGGAAACACTATGGCTTATTTAAACTAAAGCAACCTTTATAGTTAGAAATACAGTTGAACTTTGACCAAATCAATGTCTGCTGATTCTTAACTATAAGATCCAGAGCCAAAGCTCATAGAAGTCAGTGGGAGTCTTTTCCGCTGTTAAATGCTGTATTTCGGTCATCATTTAGACTGGAGGACTTCAGAGCATTAAATATTAATTCTTATCCCTCTTAACAGCAGGTAGGGAGAAATGAGGCTCAGCTGCAGAGAGCCCAAAGCACTTGGGTAATCTGCTGGTGTGTAAGCAGGAGTGTTGAAATCCATTAGCCCCAACCTGGGGCTATGCTGGGGACCTGCAATGCTGTTTCCTCTGTGGAACTTCATGTCCTCTGCACCTGTTGCTTGGAATGTTGGGGCTAGTGGATTCTGTGGCCTCTCCCCCAAACCATCTGCATCACTGTCCTCTGGAACCAGGCTCAACCACCGAGAGCCAGAGCATTTGGGTAATCTGAGTTCTGCTCCTGGTTCTGTCTGTGTGACCTTGAACACACACATTCTGAATAGTGCAGAGCAGGCATGGTTGTCACTCTGCCTCTGTCCTCCCATGCAGCCACAAAGCAGAATTTAAGTCATACAGATAGGGCTGACCAGTTCCCCCTTCTCAGCACATTACCTGTGTGGATGAAAAGCTGCTGCCTGCTCCCACTAGTAGGTACAAGTGTTGTACCACATTTGGGTCTGAGCTCAAATCAACATAGCAGGAACAGAGGCAGCATCTAATTCTTGTATTCATTCATTCATTCATTCATTCACTGTCATTAAGGGATATTGAATGTTGAGGCTCTGGAATTTCATTGCCAGTGTTTCCCACAGCCCTGGTAAGAAGTAGAAATGTGGTCTGCTTCGGTTGACCAGGAATAACATGAACTAACCTCAGAGAAGCGAAACCAGGAAGTCAACAGACGGGGCGAGAACAAACAAAAAGGAGAGTGGAAGGTCAAGAGATTAGGAAAAGTATCTGGTGCGTTAAAGAGCCTCAGTTATATTCAAACACAAACCAACCCCATGTGGGCCCCAAAGCAGCTTAAAAGCAAAGTGTAAACTGTGCAGAGGGGGCAAAAGCAGCATTGACCTGCCCATCCTGCCTACCACGGAGGTCTCAGCCAGAGCTCACCAAAGAGAGGCGGGATGTGGGTGAGCCAGGAGCATGACCAATGACCAAAATGGTCCACTGGCCCAAATCCCTACTTGTGAAGAGAAGTAATGGGTTACCTCCACTCATGGCCCAGGAGCAGCAGCAGCAACAGTCCAGCTGCATGGACACCCTGACTGATGGACTAGGTGACTCAGTCCCTTTGGCCCTCATTTACCCTACACAGAGCTTTTACCCCCATGGGGTGCCATTCCCCACGGTTTGACCAAGCCCCTATTAAATGCTCATTCACTCTTTGGAGCTGTTGTACAGGGTGAGCCGTTGTTATGCTCTCAACTAGAGCTACCCCTGCAGTGTTCTCCACTGGGGTCTTTTCTTTCACTCACAAAATTAGGCCATGTTTAAAATAATGCAAGTTAAGCTAGATAAAGGCACTTCCTTCCCCCCCCCCCCCTTGTGATTATTCTATCACATGCTGCCCTCCCTCCCCCGCCCCGACTACTGGGATCAGATCAAAATGTAGCTCATAGATCTCTAGTGGAAAATGGTTCTTGCAGAATAGGGAACCAGCAGGAGGAAGGGGAGGGGAAGCACTGGCCATGGAAAGCTCTTGCCTACCTCCCTCCCTCTTCTGCTCATCTGGCTGAGGTAAAGTGGTCTGGAAGAGCCCAAATTGTTTTGCCTGTTCATAGAGGTGGAGAAGGATTGGTCTGAAAAAGCTGGCCTGTTTCCCTCTACAAAGATTTGGAGGCAGGGGCTAACTTGGGATTGGAGAGGCCATGCCTGGAGAGAGAGGTGGTTGTTCTGATGGAACCGCACTGTAGAAGAGCTGAGTGTTATGATCTGTCACTCAGGCACTGGCTGGCCTCAGGAATTCTGAGATCAATGCCTGTGTTTGCTTCAGACTTCCTGACTCTTCTTTCTCCAGTGGGCAAGTCACCTCATGTCTCTGAGCCTCCCATCCCCCTCTGTAAAATGAGGGTAATCAGACTTCTTTCTCCCACCCTTTGTCCTCCTTGTCTATATGGATTGGAATCTCTTTGGGGTAAGGCCTAAGTGTTTGTATGGCCCCTTGCACAAGGGGACTGTGATCGTGGTGAGGCTGGGACTTTAGGGCACTATGTAATACAAAGAATGTCATAATAAATGCCACTCCTTGCTGCTCTTCTTCAATGGCATGAGTTGTAAAACACCCTGTGTGAAGGAATCCCTATTTATCTTCTCACTGGGGGGATCAGGCATACGGGGCCTCTGGTGGCAGCTGATACATCAAAGGGGAGAGGAGCATGCATGGGAGAGGGGCAAGTGTGTGGCACAGTGGGGACAGCAAGCACTGAAAAGGGAACAGGTGCGCATGTACTAGGTGCTCTTGTATGATGGTAGAAGTGGGTAATTCACGGAAGGAGAAGGGTGAGGCTTCTATGGGACTATTCAGATGCTTAAAATAAGCACATACCTAAGTACTTTGCTAGACTGAGGCCTCACTGCAATTCAACAGCTACTTTTCTGTCTCCTTTCACCCCTAAGTCTCCTTCAGCATTACTGTTTTCCAAGTGTCTCTTCCCATTAAATGTCTGTTTGCTGAGGGGTTATCTGTCTCCAGCTGTGCTGGCTTGCACATGATGTACTTTGCTGAAGCATGGTTAATACAGTTGGTTCATGTAGCTCCTAGTTAATGCATTTTTCTCGTTCCAGCTTCTTATTGTCAGAGTTTAGTATTAAAAGTGTACTGAAACAGTTTTCCTGACACAATTCTTTAAAATATAGTGGGGAATGTTGCTTTTTGACCCCCTCCCTATTTGACACAGGGGCCAGTGAAAGAACCTGGCAGCAGAAGAAAAACGGTGGCTTTGAAGATGAACTTTCAGAAGTCCTTGAAAGCCAGAATGACAAGAACATGCAAAGAGGTTAGTGTCAGCCTAACCCCCAGGAAATCCAAGTAGTACAGTAAACAGGGATGTTCTTTCTAACAGCCTTGATGCATACAATCTGCTTCACATTTTAGCCCTTTTTTTGTTGTTGCTGAAATAGACTAGCGACCTTGGGTTTGCTTGGAATTAGTTAATGGCTTAAGAAACATTTCATTTCGCAGCCATAATTACTGGAAAAATTCTAAATCATAATGGATACTGATTTGCCATCCTGCTGCCATTTTCAGTATTAAAATGAGTAACAGGTGAGTCCTACAATGAAAGATGTGACAGATCCCATCCTCTTTAATAGTCCATCTTAGCTCTATGTATCGGACTAGGTTTTCATGCGACACCAATCACCATTGTATCTGAGCACCTGCAGCACTAATGGCCAGCTCATGTATCCCTTGAAGCCAATGGGAGTTTTGGATGCACAAAAAATGTAGGGTCCTAAAACAGACCAAACTCAGCTGTGATTATTTTCCCCCAGTCCAATCCTATTGGTTAACTGGAGTTGCCCCAGTGGAAGTAAAAGGAGACTTTAGGTCATTCTCTCTAGCTCAGAGCCTTCTCTTTTCCATATCAGAAGAAGGTAGTGCCTGTGGGATTAGTTTGCTGCAAATATAGTTCAATACAGAATGGATTCCAAAGTAAAATCATGTCACCATCTAACTTAGCGAGTATGATTTCTGGAAGAGCTATTTGTATTAAGCAAAATAAGCAGTCATGGGATAAGAGGGAAGGTTCTCTCATGGATTGGTAACTGGTTAAAAGATAGGAAACAAAGGGTAGGAATAAATGGAGAGTTTTCAGGGATCTGTACTGGGCCCAGTCCTATTTAACATGTTCATAAACGATCTGGAAAAAGGGGTAAACAGTGAGGTGGCAAAATTTGCAGATGATACAAAACTACTCAAGATAGTTAAGTCCTAGGCAGACTGCGAAGAGCTACAAAAGGATCTCACAAAACTGGGTGACTGGGCAACAAAATGGCAGATGAAATTTAATGTTGATAAATGCAAAGTAATGCACATTGGAAAACATAATCCTAACTATACATATACAATGATGGGGTCTAAATTAGCTGTTACCACTCAAGAAAGAGATCTTAGAGTCATTGTGGATAGTTCTCTGAAATCATCCACTCAATGTGCAGCGGCAGTCAAAAATGTTGAATGTTGGGAATCATCAAGAAAGGGATAGATAATAAGACAGAAAATATCATATTGCTTCTGTATAAATCCATGGTACACCCACATCTTGAATACTGCATGCAGATGTGGTTGTCCCATCTCAAAAAAGATATATTGGAATTGGGAAAGGTTCAGAAAAGGCAACAAAAATGATTAGGGGTATAGGATGGCTTCCGTATGAGGAGAGATTAATAAGACTGGGACTTTACAGCTTGGAAAAGAGGCGACTAAGGGGGGATATGATAGAGGTCTATAAAATTATGAGTGGTATAGAGAAAGTAAATAAGGAAGTGTTATTTACTCCTTCTCATAATACAAGAACAAGGGGCCACCAAATGAAATTAATAGGTAGCAGGTTTAAAACAAACACAAGAAAGTATTTTTTCACACAACACACTGTCAACCTCTGGAACTCCTTGCCAGAGGATGTTGTGAAGGCCAATACTATAACAGGGTTCAAAAGGGAGCTAGATAGATTCATGGAGGATACGTCCATCAATGGCTATTAGCCAGGATGGGTAGGAATGGTGTCCCTAGCCTCTATTTGCCAGAAGCTGGGATTGGGTGACAGGGCATGGATCACTTGATGATAACCTGTCTGTTCATTCCCTTTGGGGAACCTGCCATTGGCCACTGTCCGAGGACAGGATACTGGGCTCGATGGGCCTTTGGTCTGACCCAGTATGGCCGTTCCTATGGTCTTATGTATTTACCATGCTTTGTTATTCCACACTGTGCAGTGTTCTGAGCTGTTGCATTCACCAGTGGAGCGCCCATGGCCATCTCAGTTGATTAAGTTGTTGCAAAGTCTAATATATTCAAACAAAACTGAGGGGACAGGAAGCTCCCCATCATCAAGGTTTGCTCCTGCTTCCACTGAGTTCAGTGGGAGCGGGATCCAGCCATCAGCCTTTCATTTAAACCCAATTGAAAAAATTAAACTGCTGGATGTGCGCTCTTCCAGCCCCAAGGGGAGTATCAGTCTGAAGATTCTTGGCCCTGACCCTGACCCTCTCACCTGCTGGGACAGCAGCCAGTCATTTCAGTGCCACGTTTCTGCCAGGAATATATGCTATAATGCAGGAGCTTGAGTACATTAATGACATTTACTCATCTTAAGCTTTTTTTTTTTAGCATTGCTTCATTCCATCTTCTCTCTCTTTATGCCCATTTACTTTTACCTCTTTTCTAGTTTTCTCGCCTCTCGTCTCTTCCTCTTTCTTTTGCTCTTAAAATATGATTGACTTTTTTGTACTGCCTCCGCCCCTTCTGAGATCAAGCCCCATTGTGAACGACAACAAATAAATAAATAAAACCCTTTGGCCAACAGTAGCTGCCCCTGACTGTCTGAGCAGCCTTGGCCCAGTCATACTAATCCCATCTGTATAAAGTGGGAATAATACTTCCCTTTCTCTTAGGGTTGTTGAGAGTAGGAATTAGCCAGTCTTTGCACAGGACTTTGAGCATGTCAAGTGCTATCTAAATGTAAAGCATGATTATAATTCTAAGAGATTTTCTATTTTATATTTAATCTCAAAGGCATTGATAGTTTATCATCTGAGACAAGGTAGTAATATAGGCTCTGCTTCAGCAAAGCACTTATGCACATACTTAACTTTAAGTCTACTATACTGAATAGTGGGTCAGCTTAAGCACATGTTTATCTTTAATTCCACCCATGATTCAGTACAGTAGACATCAATGGGCCTACTCACATGGTTAAAGCTCAACATATATTTAAATGCATTGTTAACAAGATGGACTTACTCATGTGCTTAATTAAACCTGTGTTTCACTTTAAGTGATTTTTTTTTTCGGAGTTGAGCCCATAGATCAGTAAGAAGCCTCCTCATTTGTGAAATAGACTTCTAAAGAGAGGTTCTGGTTTTGCCATGTTGCCACTACAGATAAATCAAGGGAAATTGCTGCGGAGGAGCCCACAGCCTCATTTGCTGAGCTAGCGGCAGAGAGAAGCCAGCAGAACAGTGAGAGGGAGGAGTCCAAAGAGGATGAGAAAAACAGCCTGGAAGAGAGGGAGCTAAGACTGCGTGAAGCTGGCCCTGAAGACGACAAGGAGAATGCAGAGGAATCTGACAGCAACGAGGTCAGTGAGGCTGAGGAATCGCCAAGGGAAGATGCTTTAGACAACCACATCAATGACGACCTCCAAGAGGATGAGCTGGCTGAGCACAAGCTCCAAGAGGCTGAAGAGGAGCAGCCTGAAGAGACCGACAGAAGTCGGGAGCTTCAGGGAGAGAAGCAGATTTCCAAAAAGGGCCAGGAAGAGAGCCAAGAAGCAGAAGAGGAGACCCTACAAGAGCATACTGAGGAAGAGAATGCTGGGAGAAGCACCCCGGAAGATGAGCAGCCTACAGAAGCAGACAGGATACTTGGCTCAGCTGAGGATGAGACTGAGGCGACTCCCAGGGAAGGCGGTATGTATCCCATATGATGTCCCAGCCATCTTATTCATTTTGTGCTGTTTGACAAAAGGAGAGCTCCGGGCCAGTTTCACAAAGGTATTTAGAGGCCTAAAAGTGTAGCTAGGCGCCTAGTGGGATTTCAAGTGTACCTAAGCATGTTAGAAGCATAACTCCAATCAGCAGTTATACATAAATCCCACTAGGCCCATCTGCATCTTTAGACACCAAAATACTGTTGTAAATCTGCCCATCAGTTACTTCACTCTGAGCCTTATGATGGGGTCTGGTCAGTTTTCAAAGAGCTTTTACATCATTTATTCAAGCTTCTCAGGCTATTTAAAAGTTTCTTGACTACTACTAGCTCCAGTCTCTTTGTCGTCAGTACTGCAGTGCATATGTGTCTTCTCCTCCTGCACGTCTAGCTGTATTTTCATGTGACGTGTGTTGTATACAAGAGGTCAGACTTGACATTCATAATGGTCCCTTCTGGCCTTCAGATCCATTAATCTGTTGCTTCAACATGTCCGTCAGTTCACGTAGAGCAATTCAGTAAGAAATAAGGCTTGGTGCAAAGACTGGGTCTAACTAATCTAAACACCATTTCATTGTCATTCTGTTCAATAAATACTTCAGATAACAAAGATGCTTTGGGCTTTGGCCAAGGTTTGAAGAGCTCGGAAGAGGAAGAGAAATCCCATGGACTAAAAGGAGGGAGGCATCGGTCAGAGGACGAAGCAATGCAGGCAGAGGACACCTTCCACCCCAGGGATGTCAAAAGTGAGGAAGAGGAGGAGGAGCCCTCCAGAGAGTGGGAAGACTCCAAGAGATGGAACAAAATGGATGAGCTGGCCAAGCAGCTGACATCCAAGAAGCGCATGGAGGAAAACGACAGCAGCGAAGACCCAGATAGGTCCATGAAAATGTCCTTCAGGTCTCACAAGTATGACTTCCATAACCCAGAAGAGGATATGAGAAGGTCGTGGAAACATCATGCAAAGGAGGACAGCAGCGAAGCAGGGTTTCCGCTTGCCGCCATGCCTGAAGAAAAGAAGGATGAAGAAGGAAGTGCTAACAGAAGAACAGAGGTTGGTGTGATACCTGTGCATGCATTTGTTTATTTTTTTTAAAAAACCCATCCAGTCATTTTGCAGGGTATCAAAAGTGCACTGAGAGGTTTAGGAAGGTGCCATATTTTTTTTAATAGCTGACACCATTACTTTATTATACCGTGTTAGGCAGGTAGCTGTGTTTTGTTAGTCTGTGATCCTCTCTCAGTTCAGGGTTGGTTTTTATTATTTGTATGGTATAGCACCTAGAGGCCCCAGCCACATTGTGCTGGGAGCTGTAAAAACATGTAACAAAAAAATCCCTGCCCCATAAAGATTACACTCTAATAAGGCCATGAAGTTGGCCTGGTATGTGCAATAGTACAAATTAGTGCCACTAATCCAGTAGCATTAGCCTGTGCACCAGGACTGATCCAAAGCCCATTCAAGTCAATGGAAATACTTCCGCTGACTTCACCAGACTTTGAATCGGGGACAGAGGGTGCAGATCTGGAATTTACTGTCACAGGCTTTTTTTTAAAGGATGCATCCCCAACATGGGGAGGTAAAAAGCATTTCCAGGTTTAAAGTTTATAAGAGAAATGTAAATACCCGATCCAGACTTCTAGGGCCAAACTTAAATAACAAAAACAAAAAAGAGGCCTAGAGCCATGTGCAAAAAACACCCATATAAAAGCGTAGCTGCAACTACCATTACTGTAGTTGCATGGGTCAGTCAGGTACATTCACATGCATCTTGGCAGCAGGGTAACTAACTAACCTTTAGTACTTCACCCAGCTTGTCTCAGAAATATTATCTTTTGTTGGACCAATTTTTCCGTTGGTGAAAGAGACAAGCTGTCACGCTACCCCAAGCTCTTCAGGTTGGGAGAGTCTGCAAGGGAAAAGATTGACATTGTGCTAAATACCACCACAATGTAGTCACTTTCTTCCTCCCTTCATTTCTATTTAAGGCCTTTAATTGTCATTTATCCAAAGCCCTAGCAGTTTCATCACTAGAGCTGAAGTCAGGCTGGCCTATGAATAGCAGGATGGATGATTTTGCATTTAAACCAGCAAAATGTTAAATGACTAATGTTTGCTATTGTATAACTACTTGTATGTCAAAACTCTAGCATGTCACTGACTAGAAGGTCTGTGGCCACCGAGCCATTCTGAGCACCTGAAGGATAAACCAGCCAGAATAATTAGAAGTTGTGATTAAATTGAGCAATATTGCAAAGGCGATGGTTCAGTAGGAGTGATCTACTGCCAGACATGGCCCCTTGCCACAGGATTTCAGTTGTTTCTGTGAAGGAGGAAGAGTTTTATTTAGTTTTCTGATCAGCTTTCAAGTCATCGGGGTCCTGATTATCCATTGCAATCCATCCACTGTACCATTAGTCCAGCAGCATCCAGCGGATGGAAAGTTGGTGGAGGTTGTCCACAGGAAACACCCCCAGCACAGGGAGTCTCCCCACCCAAATGCCAGGAAGGAGGCAAGAATTCTGGAATTCTGCTTTTATAGCACCTTACCATTTTTTCCTCCCTCCTTCCTGGACTGCTTCTCAGCTCAACCCTGGAATTAGAAAACAGACAATCAACTCCATAGTTGCCATGTTGGGTCAGACCATAGGATCTTAAGGTATCCTAGCTCCAGCAATAGACAAGTACCTGATGCTTTGGAAGATGATCTTCCCCCATCCCATATTGAACTAGGAGCGTATGTTCATACTGTTCTTGGAGCATGTTGTAAACTAAACAGATATTCCACTGTTAGAATGTCATTCTACGACCAGAAAGATGCCAAGTAACTTTATGTATAAAATTTTTTCAAGCCACTAGTGACCTGAGAAGACTCAGCTGCCCTGGTAGCACAAGGCAGGAGGAAAAGCATCACAACAGGAGCCACTTTTTTGATTGCTCTGTGAGTTTATAAGACTCTGGAACTAATTTACACATTGTCCTTCAGACCCTCTGAAATCCAGGCACACGTGTCACTCTGAGCACCAGGTTTGCACACAGAACCAGGAGCAATGGCTTTGTATGCTCAGGAAACTGCAGGGAGCCCAATGTGCTCCTGTTTCTGAACCAGTCTTCGAAGCAACCAAACCCCCTTCACACCAGTTAGCCTGGCTCATAGGCCTGGGACCAGCAGTAGAATTTCTCTTTTTGCAAGCTGGCTGTCTCAGAATGGGGCGTATTAATTTGGAAATCACCCCTTTGACTAGGCGGGGCTGGGGGTAGGACTAGACAACTCTTGTGAGAGACAACACCAAGACACCAGTAGCTGAGGGAAGATAAGCCATTGACTTTAGCGCAACAAGCGAGGGGCTACCTCCACTGTGCCCTGCTCAGCTACAGGAGATAACATCATAGGTGTAGTTTAACTTCTATACTGGGGGAGAGGAGCAGGGAGCTTAATACTACTGCTAACAGAGACAGTTCAGACTTTAGGATTTACTGATTGACAGACTGTCTCACACCCGCAGGGATACCTCTGCACCCTATAGGGAACCCTCCCCAGATCCTGGCCCCCTGCCCAGGGAGGGACTAACAAACCACCCCTGGCTCACCATACCCCCATAGGGTGCCACCTGCATCCCAGCTGGGGGAGGGATCAACAGCCCCCCTCCTGCACTCCTAGGGAATACCCTGCCCTGGAGAGGGACTGACAGACCCCTGGAACCTACCCCCCCGCTCCAAGGAGGGACTGACAGATCACACCACACGCCCAGCGCTAACCTCTACAGATTGACCCCCCCCCCTACACCCCTCCATAGGGAACCTGCCAGATCCTGCACCCCTGTGAACTCCCCCCCTTGAGCCCCCTCCTGGGGAACCACCATTGATCCTCCACACTGAATGCCCACTCGGGGAAGGGAGTGACAGACCCCCCCCACACACACACACCTCCTGGGGACTCCCCCCACATGCTCATAGGGAACCCTTATGGCACCCAAGTCCCCTGCACTGGAAAGAGCCCAATGGACACACACACACCCATGCCCCCTAGGACACCCTCGCTGCACTGCCCTCCCCACACTCTTGCCATAGGGAACTCTCCCCAGGATCCAGCACCCTCCCATGGGGACCCCTGTACCCTCCATAGGGGACCCTCTCCTGAAGCCACACACCCCGCCAAAGTACAACCCCCTCCCCCAAGGACTCTCCTGCAAACCTCTCTCCCCTCCCCGAACAAACCTGGCACACTCTACTTTGGCCACACGGAAAGGGGCAGGCCCCCAATGTAAATGCCCCCAAACTCAGATTTCCCCCACCTGCCCCCCACAACCTGTGGGGAATGCTCCCTACCAGGCAGCAGGGAGGTGTGCAGAGCCTTGCAGGAGCCCCTCCGTGGTATTTCTTATTGCAGGTAATTTTTACCATAGGTCAGTGGGTCAGGACCCCATTTTAATGGGGTCACCAGGTGTGGCATTAGACTTGCTAGGGCAGAAGCTGAAGCCTGAGCCCCACAGCCCAGGGCCAAAGCTGTAGCACAGGGCTGGGTGGAGGGGGCTCAGGTTACAGACCCACCCCCACCTCGGGCTGAAGCCCTTGGCCTTTGACTTTGGTCCCCCTGCCCAAGGTGGTGGGGCTTAGGCTTTGGCAGGCTCAGGCGTCAGTCCCCTCTCTTGGGGTCATGTAGTAATTTTTGTTATCAGAAGGGGGTTGTGGTGCAATGAAGTTTGAGAACCGATGCCATAGGTCAAGCTGGAGCAGTGGTGGTTGGAGTGCAGTGAATTAGGTTTCATAACATTTTTGTTCTGGGAACAACGCCTGGAGAAGTAGGACCTACCCACCAGCTACCAAGAGGAACAGCCCAGGAAAAGCTATACATTTTGGCTTCGGCAGGATGCCGTACTTGTCCTTTTGTGTGAAGTGGATTTAAATTCAATAACCATAATGGAAGTTACCCATACTGTCCCATAGGGAGCCACTGCTGTTTACATAATGCTGAAAACAAGCGCTAGGGTAAGCTTGACTTTTTAATGGCAGAGGCTTGACATGCTCTCTACCTGCTGCAGCAGGAATGCAGCCATAAAGCCCCCAACCAAAGCTGGAGCATCTGCCATTTTCATGACCATGTATAAATATGTCACACACACCCCTGACTCTAGCAAGGACAAGACCCTTCTACTTAGCGGAGACCTTTCTTTACCTCAGTTGGTGCAGAGTTGTGGTTTGGTGTTGCTTAATTCTTAGTTCCCTTTTTGCAGATAATCAGTGTCTGTGCTTATGCAGCCATGGTCAGTGACACATGTACCAAATTAGCCTGCTGATTTAAGTCCCTGTTGTTGAAATATATTTACATTTTTGTAGCAAAAAATAGGATTTCAGGACAGACTGGAATTTGGACCAGCACCATACAGTTATGGAGGCTTAATCTGTGTATTTAAATTACTAACAAAAATATGCTCAGGTAAAGTAGCAGCTGTGAATACACAAGAGCAACTTTAGAAAAACCATTATCAATTTTAGAGCACATTTTCAAAAGAGTTGCTCATATTGTATACTGAGTTCTTCCCTATGATCTCTCAACTTCTTGTACACAGGTCATAAATGCACAACTAGGTGTAGCAACTGCTGTACTTCTACAAACACAGGTAGCTAGGCAGATAAATGTTGCAGGTATTTAGGCACTTTGATTTCAAGGGAAGTTAGGTGCCTTTGTGAATCCCACCCTCTGTCTCTCAGGTTTCTTCTCTCAAAGTAGGGGCACTGCTTACCTGGCTCACAAAGGTGTTGTGAAGACTGATTAATGTATAGTACATACTTTGAAAATATAAAACATCACAAAAGTGCCCAGAACGATTAAACCCAGATTATTCTACACATGCGTCTAGATTGGGGTTATGTTTCAGAAATGTTGTGCTTGGGATGTACAGCACATGAATATTAACAATATCCAGCTTGTTTATAGCTTCTCTGAACAACCCAGCTCTATTTTAAAGAGATTAAACCCCCCAAACAACAGCTTCTGATCTCCCCTCTGCTCAGCTGGATGCCTCAGAACTCCTACATCAATGTATTGTAAATACCTTCCTTTTCTTAGATCTCAGAGAGCAGTGAGGCGCTCCCACAGCACCGATGTAGGTGCGAGGAGCATGACACCTGATTCTTAATTGAAATACTGTATTTTCAGAAAAAAAGGGAATCGGTGAGATGATTTCCACTTGCCTGAAGCCACAGCCAAAAATAGTTTATGCAAAATTCAGCTAAAGGGCTTGTGGAGGTGTCCAGTAGGTAGATGTCCACACCACCAAAAAAAACCCCAAACACATACTGATATTTATATTATAGTAGCACTTACAGCAGTGGTCCCCAAACTTTTTACCTTGTGCCCCCCCTCCCCCCGGTGACCCCAGAGCCAGGGCCAGGAGCTCTGGGAAGGGGGGAGATGCAGACATGGGTAAGGGGGCCGTGGTTGGAGCCATAGCTGAGACGGGGGCGGGAGCACTGGAATGGGTTACCTACGGAGGTGGTGGAATCTCTATCCTTTGAGGTTTTTAAGGCCCAGCTTGACAAAGCCCTGGCTGGGATGATTTAGTTGATGTTGGTCTAGATGACCTCCTGAGGTCTCTTCCAACCCTAATCTTCTATGATTCTATGAGTGGTGCCTGAGGCCAGCAGCCACGGCCGGAAGCAGAGCCCCAGGAGAGGAGGCAGCAACTGGGACCCTGGGTGTGGGGCCCTGGGAATGGAACAGGGTGGTGCTCCCTCCCTGCCCACCATGGGGGCTGGCCCAGGCCACCACCGCACCCTCCACCCCCCAAATGGGCATGCCCCACACATTGGGGACCTCTGACCTAGAGGTTCTGACCAAAAGTCAGGCCCTAACATGCTAGGTCAGGCCCCACATTGTAGGAGACTGTCTCTGCCATGACAAGCTCATAGTCTAAATAGAGGCGCAAAGGGGTGATATGACTTGACCAAGATCACACAGTAGGCCACTGGCTGAACTGGGAATAGAACCCTTATCTCTTGACTTCCAGTGTGTTATCCACTAGATAACACTGTCTCTCCCCCTGCTTCACCTGTCGGGCCCTAGATAAATACCATAAACTCTTTGATTGGTCAATGCAAAGAAAGAGACTTAGGGCTGACGTTATGCTGTGTAATTACCTCTCATATTTTTATTTCTGATGTTTTAGGATCAGGAGTTGGAAAGCCTGGCAGCAATAGAAGCTGAACTGGAGAAAGTCGCTCACAAGCTCCATGAATTGAGGCGGGGGTGAAGTTCCCCCTACGCATAACATGAGCAAAAGCCAGAAATTAACTCATCCTTTTACACTGCATCTTAAGTTACTGATTCAAAAAGTAAAAAATAAAAAATAAAGACGGAGCAGAAGCATTTCGTCCAGGAAGCCAAAATTGCTAGGAAATGACAGGCTTGCCCTCTTTGCAGTAATGTTACACTCATCGTCGGCTTCTTCCTTGATTTTGTGCTCCCTTAGCCACTATGGTTCTCTCTTGTACTCTTTGGATAATTGTATCCCGAGCAGTGTGACTTACTCATGTACTTTCTGTTTATTTGGGTTTTCCTTTTTCTCTTTTTTAAAGACAGCTTTCTAGAATGTTTTACTTCTACCGTTAGATTCACTGGATAAAATTGCAATAACGTCTCTTTTGATTAAAAGCTGAGAACTCTGACTGTAATATATTCTATATAAAAATTTATCTAAGGAAAAATAAAACTGTGATGGGTTCCTTCCTTTGCCTTTCAAGCTCCAGCCTCAATCGTCAGTACTGAACTCAGCAAGAGTTTCTCTTTATATGGTGCCAAGTAGAGGAAGTGTTGAAGTCTCCACTAGTACCATGAAAAGAGTTCAGTGTAACCTCCAGGTTTTGCATAGGCTTCCATCAGCATGAAACAATGGAACACATCAAGACTGCCATAGGGCATAGAGTAATTCAGCCCCCCCACTCACAAGCTGCACAGTGGTCAGGAAGTATGGTGATAGGCAACAGTACAAACCCCGAAGATATGAATGGCCTTTTTCCATTTTGCTAAGGAAAGCACAGGGCCCAATCCAATCGATCGACTTCAGTGGGTGATACAGAGCAAGGCCCAGGATCTATAGACCTACAACACTAAGTTAAGCAACGTGAATATAGTTAGACGTTTAAGGAATTGGTCAGCCTGGGGATTAAAAGGAAGTAATCTGGGGAGCATGTGAGACTCCTGTAAGTGAATTTTTAAACCCTAGTAAATATGAGAATGTAATTTTTGTATTTGCAGAGAATTAAACTATTGAAAGTCTTCCAGCAACAGTAAAAGGCCCAGCCTTAAGGAGTCTAATTCTGGTTTCAGTCACTCTGATCCCCAGGAAGCTGGACAACTTTAATTATAACTAAGAGCAGAATTTAGGCCAAGGAGGTCACCGAATTCTCTCGCATTCTGTGGGCCAAATTCTAGCCTCAAGACACACATGTACAACTTCAAACATTTCAGAGAGCATCCCAGGAGTGTAACTGAGGACATATTTTGTCCTCTAAGGGTCCCACTACACTACAATACATCCATGCAGGGTCAAACAAAGCTAATGACAGGGTGGTACATCATGCCAGCACTTATACCATAGCCACATCAGATTCTATAAAATAAACTTTTACCTTACAGCCACAAAGGCAACCTCTCAAACATGACTTGAGGAAGCAGTGTCTAACTGAGTCTACAGTACGGCAGTCAAACTACAGCTCTAAAAGGGTTGAACTGTCCCATTCATCTCAATGGGTGTTAACTCTGAAGCTTATGCTCCAATACATCTGTTAGTCTATAACGTGCCACAGGACTCCTTGTTGCTTTTTATAGTTAATTGATGAACATCATTTTAGCATACGCATCAAGCTAATCTGGGATTGTGGATAGAGTTTAGGAAAAGTTCTTTTTTTAAAGACACCCCCTCGCCATCTGACCCCAACCCCATATTACAATAACCAGAAGAGCAGGCTAAAACAATGTTCCGATCTGTGGCAGACACCTCTTGCCTGTGTTTCACACCCAGATACAGTCTTGCATGTGCCTTAGGCTGGCTAGGGAACACTGTCATGGAACTCTGTTTTACCCAAAAAAAGGTACAGTTTTCTTGTAGTCAGAGACCCCTATTCAGTTGTTCCTAGTATAGAGAAAGCTAATTTTCCCACTGCCCGAATTGCAGTGCAAATTTTTTAAAAAAAAGATACATCTGGTACAACAAGTACTTTTTTTTTTTGTGATATACCATCTGTGACTCTAACAATAAAATCACTTAGCCTATTAATTGTGGGGGTGTATGGCTCCCGAATCGCCAACCCACGGGCGCGGCAAACTGCTCCCATGGCAACGAGGCAGGAGTGACCTTCAACCCAGCGTCTGTGTTTGGGAAAACCTTTTGGCTGATTTGATTGTTCCCTCGCAGCTGGTGTTCACGCGCACAAGAAATGGGTTTGCTATCTTGTGTAATTGTACACTGCATGTTTTCTTCATGCACAAGAATGTAACCACTAAGAAGAGTTGTAAACAAAGTAAGGAGAGAAATAAAAACCCCAGGAAAAGTTTTCCTGGGAGGCTTTTGGCTTGAGGCTTGTGAAGCTCTCTGGCTACCACAAACCTGGTGTTCTATTTCCTTTCCTGTGTCGTCACCACAGCTGGTGACCCCGACGTGATACCCCTCTACTCACCGGCTGGATACGCCGAGCGCGCCCCGCGGCTGTTTGCCGCCCCTTATTCGTGAGTATGGGGGGGGGAGACTTTCCAGTGCCCAGAAGGAGCACGCAAGAGAGTTACAAAAGATTATATGGCAACGATCATGTATCGTTGTCCCAGTCGCTCATATTGAGGACCTTCTAAGGGAAATAGATCGCCAGTGCCCCTGGTATCCGGACTGCGGGTCATTACAGCTTTCTGATTGGATACGGATTGGGATCACCTTGTATAGTGAACCCCGTGCCCCAGTTCAGCACCTGCTGCTCTGGCAGCGTTGTAAGGAGGCGCTGGAGGGGGTCGGCCCCGACAGCCCCAAGCCGGCCCCCCTTTTGCCCCCAGGTGATGGGCCACCCCCCTCCTACCCGCAGCTGACCCTCCCTGCGCCGCCGCCCGTGGCGGCGCCCCCCTGCCTACCGGTCGGGCGGGGGGGGGCGCTGTCGCCGCGGCGGTGCAGCGAGCGTGCGAGGCCGGTCTCTTGACCGGCGAGGAATCCAGCTGTGGGTTCGAGGCGGTCCCCGTCTCTGGGCGGGATGATGGAAATGGGGGGTAGATAGTGGACTGGGAGGCTCTCACCTACTCGGTTCTGCGCGAGCTCCGGGGGATCTTGGAAGGTGTGTCAAACGGTTATCACTTGCTCCCCCAAGATTGGAAAGACATGTGTCGCATGGTGCTGTCTCCTGCGCAATACGTTGTGTGGGATAGCGAGTACCAGCGAGAGGCGCTTGCGGCAGCAGCACAAGGTGGGGGGGCCTATCTCGCTGAGCAGTTATATGGCACAGGGCAGTTTTCGGGCATCCCCGAGCAGGCGGTGGGCACGCCCCGGGCAGCTTATCCCTGGTGGTCTAGTGGTTAGGATTCGGCGCTCTCACCGCCGCGGCCCGAGTCCGTGGGCGGATGATGGAGGGGGCTACACCTCAACCTGTGGGGCCGTGATTTATTAACACAGTTCACTGCCACCATCCATATTGATGATTAGGCGTACGGCCCTCCCCCTCCGTTGGCTCACTGACGAGCCTGTATGGGTTGCACTGTGGCCGCTTCCTCTGGAAAAGCTGGAGGCCCTCCAGCACTTAGTCAATGACCAGCTGCAGGCAGGGCATTTGGAGGAGTCCACTAGCCCCTTTAATACCCCCGTGTTTGTAAGCACAAAAGAAATAGTTACACCTTGTATAGAAATTGATGTGGCTAGTGTTGTGGAAATTGAATTGTGGATAGGGTGTGCATTTTTCCCAGAATATGTGCAGTGTATATTGTAGCAGAGGTAAAGGAAATGCAAACCTACCAATACAGGTTGTGTTATCTTTTTTAGATCACTGTGTGTTTAAAAGCAATGACTGACTACCCAGAAGGGGTAGACCTCTGTTCTTTTGTTTTTCAGATCATCAGAGAAAATGGATGCCAGCTGAACAGCATTCAATGTACCATGCATTCACTGGCACAATAGGAATTATTTTTGTGTTCTATGGCCAAAATTGTTGTTAAAATTTGCATACCAACAGTCTTTGGAAGCAAGGACATGGAAGGTTAACCCACTCCCCATATTGCCCATGGGATCCTTCTGGCTACCTCAGATTTCTAGCCAGAGGGCTGGGGAGGGAGGAAAGCTATTAGACACCTGAGGTTGTACCGAGTGAACTCCTCAAAAGTGGGTGTGCTTGTCCTGGTTTGTTGCTCCAAAGCTCTGTAATAAAGTTATTTTACTGGAAGAGTGTACATGGCATACATTGAATAATAAGACTAATGTACTGTGTAAAGGCAATGTGTATATGTTCATTGTTGGGAGAAGGTGTATGAGTGAAGAGTGGAAGTTTCCTTTGTAGGTTAAAAGAAGCTGAGAAAGGGAGAAGAGGAAAAAGCACAGAATGAGTTAACTGAGAGGAAAATACAGCTAGCAGGCTCATCCAAGGTCACAGCCAAAACTTGGCTGACCCCCAAGAAAAGGGGGGGCCTGAATGTGCCCGAGCAACAATGAGATCTGAAAAACACTGCCAGGCATTAATGAAATGTGTTAGGTTTCTTTTCTCACAGGTAGAGAAGTGCTACCCAAAGACCCTAGCACCCCTGCCATTCATTGAAACCAGGAGACTGAGTCTATGTAAAGTCCATCAACGAAAGACTGCTTTGGCTCCATGCTGGAAAGGCCCTTTCCAAGTCCTGTTAGCCACCAACACTGCTGTGAAGTGCCAAGGACTGACTGCCTGGACCCATGCTTCTCACTGTAAAAAGACCCCTCCACCTCGGGAGGGCTCTCCGACTGATAAGCCTATTTCTTCTTCTAGCCCTGCTGTGCCTTCTGGACAGCAGAAAAAAGGAAAAAAAGACAAGGTGAAGTGCTAGTAACCTCTCCCTTGTCCACTGACAGACCTATTGTTGCTTTGAATTTTTCTAGAAGAAGCAAAACCATTACAGGGTGATGTGCTAGTAACCTCTCCCCTGTATGATGCTGAACCATGACTGTTTCAGGAAAAGAGAAGAAGGAACACTTGCTTCATTGAAACCACAAAGTCCAGGGATTCCTGACTACAAGAGACATTAAGAACTGACCCTGGTGAAGAAACAAAGAATTATACACTGGCAGGAAGAAACTTGTGGAACCCATTCTTGGGAACGTGGTATTGATTGGATTTTGGGGTTTATTCTACAGGCTGCGCCCTGTGTTTTGGATAAGTCCTTCAGCATGTATTGCCCTCCCTAATTGGATTTTAAATTATAAGTACCAAAGGCACCTTGTTGCCATTGCCCCTGCCATCTCATCCATTACACTATTACCCCTGTAACACATCCAAATACAGACAATGACCCAGAAGTTGCTGACAGAGATGGTATTGAATATCACTGAGGCTGGGAAGGCATTGCAGTGGGATCTAGAGCATCAGGCTTGGCCCACTGCCCTTACAGACACATCAGGAGTACCATCTGATCTGTGGCCATGGAGACATACTTGGAGACTTTCTGGGTGGAAGTGCAGACGTTCTTAGTGCTCCTTCCAAGCATATGGACCGGTTGAGGGGGTGTGGGCTTCCACATACCGAATCCTGCCAGGTCCATGGGGAGGATGCATGTGGGATTGGGTAATTCACCAAGACATTTGGGAAATTAGACTACCTGGTATGCCCAATTGATTTTAGTAAGTGCTCCTGAGATTACATCTGACATTTGGATGGGGTTAGGTAGTCAATGGACATTTTGGCCATTAGAACCCCCACAGCTTCAGTGTATATGTAAACTGAAGCCAGGAGAAGTTGTCACTGTTTATGATTACGTTTGCTGGGAGGGTAGGGGACAAGGAACTACCCTGACAGGACACTTACTTTTTCAAGCTAATGATAGCTGTGTGTATGTTAATGACACCACATTACAAGATATGCATTTTAATCTCACTACCACTGCAGGCAATTACTGGCCTGCAGATAGAGTTAAGTATAATGTATTGTACTTTGTGACATTGTTAGCTTGCCTTAATGCTAACTCACTTCTTATTTTGTGTGTATTGGGAAGTTTTTTATTGGCCCCTGGCTGCCAAGGCAAACCCCAGATGGAGCAGCGGCTGCAGTTTAACATCTGGGTCCACCTGGCAGAAGTATTAAATCAATCTGATTTCTGCCTGGCTGTTGCCCCGGAAATGCAAGGTCTGTTAAGTACTTGCCTTGTTCCTGTCTGCAAACCACCCAGCAACATCTGGGGTGTGAGACAGTGAAAGAAATGTGTTGTTTTAAGTTTACTGATAATAGTAATCGCATGCAATAGCAGATTAATATGCTGAAATGTTATGCTTAAGCTATCCGCCAGGACGTTTTTTCTCCTTGGTGGAATTACATTTAGTTATAGCCACCCTTAGAGTGGATAAAAACCCTTTTATAGTATGGGGTCTTAGTTTTGATTTTTGATGTTTTATTTTGCTGTTTTGTTTAGTGTATACCCAATCTAGTGGCATTGTGTATGCTACCCTGCGAAGGTGCTTTGTCTAAACACCGCATATAAAATAAAATAGGGGGGGGATGTGGGGGTGTATGGCTCCCGAATCGCCAACCCACGGGCGCGGCAAACTGCTCCCATGGCAACGAGGCAGGAGTGACCTTCAACCCAGCGTCTGTGTTTGGGAAAACCTTTTGGCTGATTTGATTGTACCCTCGCAGCTGGTGTTCACGCGCACAAGAAATGGGTTTGCTATCTTGTGTAATTGTACACTGCATGTTTTCTTCATGCACAAGAATGTAACCACTAAGAAGAGTTGTAAACAAAGTAAGGAGAGAAATAAAAACCCCAGGAAAAGTTTTCCTGGGAGGCTTTTGGCTTGAGGCTTGTGAAGCTCTCTGGCTACCACAAACCTGGTGTTCTATTTCCTTTCCTGTGTCGTCACCACAATTAATTTTATTTTTTGTACATGGATTTTTACCCCACGATCTGGATTGCATTGCAGTTAACCTCGCTGGTTAAATTCCATGCTTTGTTTGAGTAAAAGGAGCCTCATTGTTATTATTTATGTTGTACCAGTGCCTAGTGTCTCTATCCAAGACCGAGGCCCCACTGCATTAGGTCCTATACATGCACATCATGGGAGAGCCTGAAGAACTTACATTATAGATAGGCATGACAGACAAAGGAGGGAGAGGAAAGAGCGACACAGGGAGGGTAAGTGACTTGCTTAAGGTCATACACAGGTCAGTGGCTGACCCAGAAATAGACCCCAAGACTCCTGACCCCTAGTCCAGTGTTCTGTTAGCCCACAGGGCCATATCAATTATGAAAATGATTTTAGAGAAGAAATCAGTGGGGTTCCATAGAAATGATTCTAAAATGCTATGGACTATTAGAGGGTTATAGCTTTCATGTAGGATTTTTGTTTTAAACCATCCTATGAAGTTCTTAGCAGAGATTGTAAATTCTTTGGGACAAGGACTGTGTGGACAGTGCCTAAAACAATGCCGGTGCTATTAGAATATAACTATAATAATAATTTCTATAGAATGGCTCAAAAAACCCACAGAAAGGTGGCTGTTTTCTATTAAATTCTACAGGACCTTTCCATAATGGTAGCTCAGCAGAGATAATTAGTTTGTTGGGGTATCAATGGAAAGAAGAACAAATGTTTTGAGGGAATCCTACAAGATACAGAGGCTTGGGAGAATTTGATTTTCATTTTTTAAATAATTTCGATAGATATCAACGTTTACTTTTAAGCATTTTGTTCAATTTTTATTAATTTAAATTTTCACAGTTGTGGGAAATTATGGGAGGAGCCAGACAATTATTATTTAATGCCAGTAGTTGTTGAGACTCAAAAAGTAAAAGTTTTATAACCATTAAAGCACAAAATTGTCAACATCACATTTCAAAATATACAAAATAAACATCCTTAAACCAAACGCTAAATTCTCAAGCAGTATTTTTCCTACTTTGCCTATCAGTACATTTTGATCATCATCAATGGAAAATTTTTGGGGGGGTCAGTTTGTGTATGAACAGTGAATTGACATTTAAAGATACTAAATGTCTGTGCCTAAAGGTACATATCTTTTTTAACCAAGTAAAAAGCATTAAAAGGTATTTAGAATTCAGAGAATTTCCCTCATCTGAATAAATCTATTTTTAAGCTATACTAGAAAACAAAAAAAAGTCATTATTTGCTGACTGTTGCCACAGATGAGTTAAGAATACCCAGTGTTAAGGAGAAGAAGAAATGGAGGTAAACTCAGACACCAGTATGGGGCTGTTGGTAAATGCTCAGTTGTACTGGACAGTGTCCCATTAATTCGCCAATTAAGGGGCTCATGCTTATAGAATAAACTGAAAAGTACACAAGGAAATAAGACACGGATTTTATTTCATGCAGGCCCTGTTCATGCTTGTAACAAGAGCCATGTTTAAACAATGTTTGCTACTTAGCAATGTTGTAACATCCCTGCCAGCGTGGACAGGGATTTTTTTCTGTGGCCAAATTATGCTATTCATTACTTAATGCGCAGCAGAATTTAATAACAGGCTTCTCAGACCACAAATTTCATCTCTACTACAATCAAGGGAAAACCACACTAAAGCACTACCAATCAACAACCATAAACAAAGTTGTAGCTAACATGACTCCGACTGTATTGAGGGCCAAACCTCAGTGAAGTTTGATGCATATCCTACTTTCCCACCAGTCCTACTAGGGGAAAAAACCTCCCTCATTAGCAATGGCAATACAAGTAGGTCCACAATTATCAATCAAAATAACTGGAAGTTTGGAAAGGGAAGAGGAAGATATTAGATGTGGAAACCAAAGTCCTGCAGGTGAATTTCCCATAACCACCTTTCCCCCTTCCCACTCATTAACAGAATGCAAGATAAGAGATGTTGTAAGGCATTTATTTCATTATGTGTTGGAAAGGGACAGTTGTGTCTCCAAAACAGTTACAGAAATAACAATACAATATGTACTGCATATTATTCTACTGTTAAAATCAAAATAGTGTCCATCACAGGTGCTTGGCAAATGAGGAAAAGGGGTAAGTTGCCACTGAAATAAATGGTACCAGAGAGAACAAAGCACCATCTTCATTGTCATCATCACATGTATTCAGTCATGCAGTATAAGTAAAAAGCCAAAGAGTAAATACTTTTGGTTTTTACAGTAAGCCATGAATTTTTCTCTTTTATATATTTATATACAAATTAAGTACAAAACTGGTTTTATTTTTCATAAGTCATTTGTGAACAGGACTGAAGCAAATCACAAAAACATACTTGTTAACACTATAAAGCTGGTTCATGTGTGGACATTACTGTACTTGTGAAACTCTGCACCCAAAAAAAAAAAAAAAAAAAAAAAAAAAAAAAAAGGATTAGGAATGGAAATAAATAAATTTAAAAAAATATAAAAAAAAAAAAAAAAAAAAAATGGTCCCAAAAACTGATGGCTTTGGACTGGAGACACTGAATTTCAAACATGCCTAAGAGGACAACAAAGGGGGTATACAACTCCATTCACACATGAAGGGATATTTTTTTTAAAGCTGTAGGATTTTAAGGGATTATTTGTAGGGAGAATGACTGCATTTCAGTGGGACGTGTGGTTTTCACAGGGATATGCAGGAGCTATGTAAAATACCAAATAAATGATCCAAAGAAATAAATAATTAAAAAAAATACATCTAATACATTTTTTTGTTTTTTTAACAGCACTGACTTTTTACAAGAGATAAACAACTCTCTCATTCTTTTGGACTGCTAACGTCTCAAACATAGGAGTCACTATTTTATACTTACATAGATGTGCCCTTTTATAATTTTAATATATGTTTAGATATATATGCCTTTTCACATACAAGATTGTTAAATTAATTTATATCTGAAAACTACTGTAGAAGGAATGGAAGATAAAGAAAATACAATATGGATTTCCTTAAAGAGATTAACAGGAAGACCTGATTTCTATGAGCTCTATTCATTAGCAATTATGGCTGATTCTGGAGTTTTCCAGGGCACCAATGAAACAGCCCATCAGGAGCTCCAAGCCAGCGAAGGGATTTGGATTCTTGTTATTCACCATCCTTCCCTGTGCAAATAATGACAAATTGGCTCAAGCCACAGTTCCAAGTCCACGTGACACCATCAGACTATCTCTGTCTCTCGCACACGCACACACAATCTTCTTATAGTGACGTCGTTGTCTTCCCACTACAGAAAAGCTTCACAGTAAGCAGAGGTTCAGTATAAATCAAACAGCAACCAAACATTGCTATGTGCTGGAATACTCCATAACGTTCACTCTACTTTACTATAGATTTCACTGCACTATTTAGAACCAGATTCACTTAAATGTATTTTAAAACTCTAACCACATGAGAGCTTGTTGAATCTAGTGGAGATATAAACAGACACATGCAGTCACGAGTTTAGCTTTTGGTGGCCTAGATCCATAGAGTGGGTGGGGGAAATGAAGGTGCAAAAGGATCTATTCTGGTGAGTACATCCCTATGATACTGGTATTAAAGCAGCAGGTACAAATAAAATCAACAAGCTGATCTGGAAGACAGAGAAAGTGTGAGTGTGTGTAAAAGGAGATTATATTAAAGGAAACATTTTAATCTACACTGAATGTTTTCTTCAACTTCTAATTTTTAAAAAGTATTGCAATACTGTGCATAATTTACATGTAAAGGCTATAAAACAATATAGCAGTTACTAAAAAGGGAGGGGGAAAAGAAAAGAAAATTAGCAAAGGTAATGCAAGTAAATTACCGCAAGTGGCACAGGGGTAACTGTGACAAACTATGTACTAGAGTTTATTCATTTTAAAAAAAACCAAAAAACAAAAAAAAAACCACACCACCAAGATTTTCTGCACAGCTGTGCAGGCTTAGAGCTGCTAGCTAGTTTGGAAAAAAAACAAACCAAACAAAAAAACAGATCCACTTGACACTACTACCACTCACACAATTTGTGAAGCAAATGTTTGCCTAAAAACTGAGAAGTCTGGAAAGGATCAAAGATTATTTTTTCCAGAGACATCTAAAGCTTTTGGCCAGTTTTACTCTGTTGCCTTTTGGCTGTATCCTGATACTGATTTCTGTGCAAAACACCAATTGCATGTTTCGTGATACAGTCCTAAATTATCTGAAGAATTTTGGGATTTACCTTGGGAGAGCCTTAGCACCTGCAAATCTCACTGAAGTCTCAGGGCTTATCTACACTGGCACTTTACAGCGCTGCAACTTTCTCGCTCAGGGGTGTGAAAAAACACCCCCCGGAGCGCAGCAAGTTTCAGCGCTGTAAAGCGCCAGTGTAGACAGTGCACAGCGCTGGTAGTCGTGCTCGTGGAGGTGGTTTTTCTGTGCTGTGACTACAGAAGCCACGTTAAAGCACTGCCAAGGCAGCGCTTTAACGTTGCCAGTGTAGACTAGCCCTTAGGGTCAGGCTCTTAATGTGTATTCACCTACTTAAAAGAAAATGAAACAAAAACAAAAACCTTATCAGTGGTTTTGTTTCTGCAACCTGCTGCAGAAGATTACACCAAAATCTAACAGATCTCGTACATACAAGTGCACATGCATTTAGAACTGGGATCTTTGAACCACTTTATCATTCAGATTTTTAAAAAGCCTAGATTTACAAATCAACAGTCTACAAGCTACAAGAGGCATCCTATAAGCCAGCCAGCCCAGTCAGTCAGCATCTAAAGCACATAGGTTTTGTATACTCAGACATGTGGATAAAACAAAAGGAAAAATGCCCTAGTCCAAGTGTATGTTCTATTTCATTAACCATAACCACTGATCATCATCACAGTTAGGTTGCATTTTAAAACTGCACTTTGAATAAAGCAGTATGTAACTTCTGAATGATTTACCATTACAAATCAAAGCATAATGTGGCAAAGCAAGCCGGTCGGGTGGATAGATGGATAAATGGTAACGGCTTTCCATTACAGGTTATTCTAATACCATGCAAGTATTCTCTACATAAAGGCAAATCTTGATCTTTGAATTGCGAAACTATAATTGGATTCAATAGGATCAAGACTTTGACCTTCACAGTCAATTCTGCTCCATTTAAACAAGAGTAAATGTGGAGAAAGGCCAATGAAGTTAATAGTGTTACTGCAGACTTACAACAGTTAACAGGACAGAATTTGGCCCATTCTGGGTAACAGTTGACCATTCTAATTACCGTGGAAATTATATCAATCCATACAATGATAAGTATGTAAACATCTGAAACCACAGCAGAATCTCACTAATTCACACACCCTATAATTCACATACACAAAACAGTGGTCTCTCCCTAATTCTCAGGAAAGTTTTAATAGCAAGGACACTATAGTGAGGTCTAATATTGCTAAGACTTCATTACTTTTATAAAATATACTATAGAATATTAACTAGTTTACTATGAAGCATCATCATAACTAAAGCTAGTCTACACTTGCCAAATAAGGCACTGATTCAGCAAAGCACTTAAGCACTTGTTTAAAGTTATGCATGTTTAAGTGTTTTCCAGAATAGGGATGGACTTAAAACATGCTTAAAGTTGAGCACACACTTGAATGTCTTTACAGTGAAGTAATCTTGGGTGGTTTGTTTTGTTCCTTGTTTTGCTGCATTTGTTCGTGTGCTTGATACATGAACACACATTTCAATAGTTCATCATTGGTCTCCCAGCTGTGCATGTGAATTAGCAAAATTATACTGTGTGAGTCAATCTGAAGAAACATATCACGATTGTAGCTACTTGAAATTGTAGCTACATGCAGCTATCTGGAAATCCCATTGTAATGCTATGTCATTAAAGAATATTTGCATGATATTTGTGCCTAGTAAATTAAAGTGATACCAATAAACTAGATAAATAAAAATAAATTATAGAATTTTGGAAAGACCCTGTCAGGGATCATGCTAGTAAACTAAGCTTATTTTCTAATTATTGCCAAGGTCTGGATTATACTTAAATAGGTAAAGTATCTTGTAAGGCTTCAGAGAATTACAAAATAAACTTTTTAACAATCATTTGTAAACAAGTGTAAAATGCACAATTGTATTTCAGTAGTTTATTTTGGAGAAATAAAGCAGTGCAAAATAGGCCAACCAAAATTCAGAAGGTAGCCAGGGAAAATAAATTCTTATTCAATGTTATATCTAGGAAACAGCATACAGACATTTTAACTGGATCCAACACTCTGATTCACGTAAACAGTTAGTTTGAAAGGTCTCGTGTTACTAAACCATATTAAGCATTGCTTCTTTTCCTCCCACCACCACCCATTACATTTTTTCCATTTTAATAAAGGAAGCAAATGGCAAATCTATAAACATTCCACCCACCAGTTACACAAGAGTACCATACAAAAATACACACTGGTGGGTTCCTTCCTGAGGGCATCTTTGTTTTACTTGAAACATAAAAAGATCTCAAAAAATCCTTTAGATGTCTATTTTATTTCAGTCTTGGCTCTAGGAAAGGTTTGGTCAATCATGAACATTGTTATAAGTCCATAACTATGGTTGTCCTCCTCACTCCCACCCCTGCCACCTGGGACCTACAACATGCAGTAAACGGTGGGATTCAGCAATTATTCAGCAGCCTCAATGCATACTAGGCTTATGACAGGTGCCCAATTCAGAATTGATTTGTACACAAATCCAGGAACTTTGCTGTATTCGTGTTTCATACAAATCTGACTCCAAAGACAAATGACATTCCTTATGGAACAGTCTTGGAGAATTTAACAGAAATTGATAGCCCCTCCCCCCAATAAAACCCTATAGAAAGGTTAAGAGTGATTTTTACAGGAACCTATAGGACTTCTCCATGAGGGATGGCCACCACCATATGGCAGCGAGCATTTTTCAAATGGTTTGGCTCACTCCTCCCCCTCCCTGGCTTCCTGCTCTGGCTACCTCCACTATCCTAAGGTTGTGTTACATCCCCTACCTACTCCTTCCCTCCACACTGACTATCAGATACTAGAATAGTTGACACTACGGTGTTATGGTGATGTATGCTCTATAAATGCTTAACATAGAAAAACATGGAATTGTCACATCCCAGAGCTTAACTAAGGTGATGCTTTCGTAATAGCATCTCTGTGAACATATTTTAGGGATTTCTTAAAGATGGAAAGGCCGTGAGCCCCATAAAAATAATGTGTATGCTTGAAACCTGCTTTTACAGCATTGACTGATTCAGTTACTTCCGATTTAGTGTTCACGATTGACAAAAGCTGCAGGAAATTTAAAAAGACAGAAGATGCTGCCATGTTGCAGGAAGAGAACATACATTTTAGTTTTGCTATGGTATCTCAACTGTAATGTATGATCAGCCTGTGCTACAGTTCACAAACGAGTACACCCACTACTCTTGTAATTTACCTGCCTAGCCTCCTCTGGCAGTCCCAGATAGTAACAGTCTCTAAATCAGAAAAACTGTCACAAATCATAACCTACACAAAACCCTGCTCGCTCCAATTTTGCTCATGTTCAATCACTGTTGAGAGCAATGATTTATGCATAGCCGTGTATTAATGGAGAATAGTGGCTACAAATCTGAATTACACATGTATTTACAGGATGTGCAAGCAAGGCTGGTGTACTACTCTGTGAAAGTAAAAATGGATCCATTTGCTAGCCCTCTAGCAAAGCATTCCTACGCTTTGCCTGAGTGAAATGGAAGGACAATTATTTTCTCGGCTAAAGAATAAGCTTTAGAGTCTCATGGCCAGCCAAAAGTACAAAGAGCAGTGTTTTATCTACCAAGACACCCAACTCCCACTAGTAGTATGCATCCTTTGCTTTTAAAACTCAAGCCTTGCTGGATCAGAAAAGATTCTTTACTGCCATGGTAGCATTCTTGTGGCGAAATACAATTTGAAGCTTCCTTTATCTGAAACAACTCGGTTCAAGGAAGAGAACCCCCGAGTTGGAACTGTAGTCTCCACCTCAGTTTTAAACAGGAGGGCAGCTGCAATCTGTTTTGAGCCATCAAATAAGGTGCAGCCCTACTGCCCTCAGCAAGTTGCCAATGAAGCTCTGGGCACACCTATTCTGCTGATACTGAAGCTTTTTTAAATGTTCTTTTCAAGGGTCCAGCTGGAAAGAGGGAATGGGAAGTACTCTGGAAAGGTGAAAATCTCTAGCATTGTCACGCACGCCATGTCAACTATAATTTTTTCCGGTTCCATGAGGTCTGATTTTAAAATGCTGGTCACTGGTGATTACAAATAAAATCTAAAACGAAACGCAAAAGCAACCCTCCCACATTAAGGTCTAGTGTTAAACACAAGCATGTGCAAGCTCACTACAGATTTGCAACTGGAATCTGAAGAAATGTATCCGGATCATTTTTCTTCCCCACTCCTTTTCAGATAATTTCATCAACAAATCGTGTTAAATCAATAGAAATTTGTTACAGCCTGCTCTGATTCTAGGACCGTGATTTGACTCCCCACGGCTTTTCCTCAGTCCACGGTGTTGTCTGGCTATTGAGAGGAAGCTTTTGTTGCCAACGTGGCAACGCAGTGCTGCTGAAAGCTGGGGGACACTGCAGAGTTGCAGCCTAGTCTCTGGTGCTGCAGCTTTACTGAGCTGTTGGTCTCACTTTCCACAATCCAGGAGGAGTCTTTTCCCACCACGCTTCGGCAGCCTGTACTAGCACAGCATGTCCGCTCCCCTACTATGCCGCCGGTCTGCTCAGCCAGGAGTTTGCTGAGGTTTAGTTGGGTCACCTCCGGTGTCTGGCCCTGCAGGACAGCAGCTATGTGGTTCAGGAGGTCTGTGAAGAACTCTGCAACACCCTCATAACCTGAGAAAGAGAGAAAAGCAATGCCATCAGTTCCATCTTTCCATTTCACTGGCCTTGTGTACAAGTCTCCCTTCTCTTACCCCTTTCCCTGCGTGCGCGCGCACACACACACACACACACACAACTTCCCACAATAAAAAGTGGCCTTTATTTTTCTGGGCACCATTTGGTGCACACAACTAATTGCATAAGACAGACACCTGACTGCACCCTCAAATAAGCTAGTTAAACATCTACATACTAATTAACTGCAGAAGCCAAACTCCACCTCCCACACCACACAAATAGATATTGGGTTGATGCTCTTAAAAAATGGCTCCCCTCATTACTTTATTTCTAGTTATGTAGGGTTACCATCCGTCCGTATTTCTCCGGACATGTCCGGCTTTTGCGTCTCTAAATAGCCGTCCGGGAGGAATTGGTAACAAGGTTAAAATGTCCGGGTTTTTTTTCTCCCTCGCCTCCCTCCCTCTCTTCCATGCAGAGTGTGGCTGCTGATTGGGCGGCTGGGCCGATTGAACCGCTCCCATTGGCCTCCAGCAGCCAGAGCCCTCCCCTGCTCCCCCCTCCCTCTGCCTGCAGCCCTGTGTAACACACAAACCGACCCACCGGGCAACGTGTTTTGCAAACACATGGAGCCAGAATGGTAAGGGGAGTCGGGGGGGGGGGGCAGTCAGGGAGCGGGGGAGTGTTGGATGGGTCCCTGGCCTCCACCTGCCACCTCCCCTCCGTGCATCCCCCCCCCGTGGGGTCCCCCCTCCCTGCCAGCCTCTCCCTTGCCTGCTTGTACTGCCAGAGCCAGCAACAACTGCTGTCTGCTGCCCCCGGCTCCTAGCGTCCCCCATCCACTAATGGGAAGACAGGCTGCCCTTACCCTGCCCTTCCACCCTAGCCCTGAGTCTCTCCAACACCCCAAACCCCTCAGCCCCAGCCCTCATCCCCCCGCACCCTAATCCTCTGCCCCAGCCCTGAGCCTCCTCCTGCATCATGAACCCCTCATCTTCAGCCCCAACCCTCATCCCCCCTCACCCTAATCCTCTGCTCCATCCCTGAGCCCCCTCCTGCATCATGAACCCCTCATCCTCAGACCCACAGCCCTCACCCCTGCATCCCCTCCTATTCCCAAACCCCCTCACCCCTTCCCACACACCCCCTCCTGCCCTCAAACTCCCTCCCAAAGCCTGCACCCCCTCCCTTTGCACCGACTCCCACCCCCAAACTCCATCCCAGAGCCTGCACCCCTCACCCCCTCCTGCACACCCACCCCCTGCCCCAGCCCGAAGCCTGCACCCAGCACCCAAACTCTATCCCAGAACCTGCACCCTGCACTCCTCCTGCACCCTAATCCCCAGCCCAGGACCTGCACCCCAGACCTCCTCCCCCCACCCAGCCCCCCTCCCAGAGCCTTAGGCGGGGGGTGGGGGTGGATTCTGGGCACCACCAAAATTTCTACAACCCTGCCACCCATGCGAGTGGATAAGGGTCGGGGCAGTCAGGGGACAGGTAGGGTCCTAGGGGGGGCAATTAGGGTGGGGGGGTTCTCAGCAGGGGGCAGTCAGGGGACAAGAAGCAGGGGGGGTTGGGGTTCTGAGGGGGGCAGTCAGGGGGTGGGAAGTGGGAGGGAGTGGATGGGGGCGGGGCTCCCCCCCAGTGTCCTCTTTTTTGATTGTGGAAATATGGTAACCCTACATTATGATGTTGCTAAGGAAAAATTATTCAGCAACCAGAGATAATCTGGTCTGGTTGATCGTAAAGCCTCATGAGGGACTAAAACAACAAGGTGTTTGTAAAAGTTGTAGCAAAGAGACTGCAGTAAGTTCCTCTTACTTCGCTGTAGAAATTAAATTAACTTTTGTTTAAATATTTTGATGAGGTGACTTGTGTTTCTCTCTCAATTCAAGCTCTGGTTTCTGCTTCTCCCAAGTTGTTTGTTTTTATATCTTATCATCTGTCCTCAATTCCACTTTTACCCCTAAATTGCAGACTATTTGGGACAACCTTAAACTCGTCATCTGATTTCCAAATCTTCCTCTGAAGACTCCTTCTAAAGTACAATTGCCCTGAGGGGCTGATTTAAGGCACCCTCTAGAAATTCCTCAAATGAACCCCAACTGCGGGTATTTCACAGAGCAATTGGCCTGGCCTTACAAACTACAGAAAATGCACTTTGTGAACTTTCCATTCATGCTTGTCTAACCTAATCCAATGAGGTCTTTATATCATGCACCCCTCTGCGATACTGTGTGCCAATGTTAGGGCAACGCTAAAGCCAAATCAACAGGGCAATATTATTTAGAAACAAATCTTTCATTTCAATCCTGAAACCTGGCAAGCAATTACTCAAACCAATATTGGTCTAATGGTTGGGAGTGGGAGGGGGCAAAATACTGAAATTTAAGAATTGTCCGTGCTTGGGAATGATTCCTTTGTTCTGAAAGATTCCAAAAGATTTACATTACACAGTTTAACAGAAACACCATTATGGTTTTCTGAGTAAATAAAATTGGCCAAATCCTGGGAGATTACTTAGATTATAAACTCTTTGGGAAAGGGTCTGTTCTTTTTGTTCTGTGTTTGTACAGCGCCTAGCACAATCAGGTCCTGGTTCATGACTGTTTCTTTATATTCTATAAAAGAAGAAAAAGAAAGAAATAGCATTGAACACTTAGTATCTTGAATGTCAGCTGCAGGTGGTCAGAACCTTTATTTCAATTGTAGGCTCTTGGGAGCAGGGTCTATATATGTTTGTACAATGCCTAGCACCGAGTCAGTAGGTGGTACTGTAACATTATTATTATAATAAGATCAAGGATTTGGACTAATTATGTAAGAAGTATATCTATCAAATACATGACATTTTAAAAAGGCTATATACATATTTTAATGATCACTAGGCTACTGTGTAAATAACTAATATTTTTTAAAATTTCATTTGAAACCCATTCCCAGGCCACTGTGAAATCAGAGCAAAGAGAGCATGAACGAAATAAATATACATTTAAAAACATCTGTAATCGTGTGGGTACAAGGTAGAGCAGGACAAGGAGGGAAAACTCAAATATTTATATTTTTAATCTCCTTCCCCTTTAAAAAACACCTTATCAGAATAAAAATACTACTACAGACTGAAAAATGTATGCTAAAATCAGAATCTAAACAGGGGTACTTTTGTGATTTTAAGGTGTATTTATAAACAATGTGTGAATCAATTAACTGTTACTTATATAGTGCCTTTTTAAAATTTTAGTGACAATTACAGGTACAAATTTTCATATGCTCCTTTGATAATGCAATTAGTGTGCTGTTCATGGTCGAAGATGGTAGCTTTTAAAATTCAGTTTTCTTAGCAACTTGGAGACCATTAAAAAAAAATTCAACCCACTTAAAAATGACAAAGTGCCAGGCCACCAACACTAACCATCACTATCTATTCATCAGCCAGGGTCTAGCTAAGACTGTTAGAATCACAGGAGTCATGGAATCCCCAAGCTCTCTCACGAAGAGTTGGCCTTCTAAGATTTCTTGCTTATGTAAACCCTCCCCCCCAGGATTAGCCTTTAAATCTACTCTGTGTGCTTCAAACGCCCTGGGAATAAGCCATCTCCATAGTAACAGCTTTAATGTGCAGAGAACAGATCCATAGTTCCTTGGGGTGTTTTGGACATGCTCAGTGAGAACAAAATCAGACCTATTAGAACTGCACAAGGGAAACTCACAATGAAGTTGCTCTTAATGCTTTATGGCCATAGGACAGAGACAGTGATTAACTCCTGGTACCAGCATGAGAGAACCCTGCACACGGTCGCAGTCAGGTTGTTGGGTGCTGTTCACTGACACTGCTGCTGCAGCTATTTTGACAAGACAACTGGGGGAAAGGGTTGCACATTTACATTCAGGAGATCAAGTGGAAGGATGATTTAATTAAGTTTGAAGAAATTTTAAGCAGCTGGGATGGGGTTTACATTGCATCAAGGAATAGTGGCAGGACATACTTTTCATAAGCCTCTAAGTGGGTGCCACTCCTTTGAAATCCATTCCAATCAATGTAGTTGCATCTGCTTACACGAGGTCTGAATTTGGCACTGTGTAGGAACGGAATGAAAATACTGGGTGAAAGTGGATAATATCAGTGTCACCTCATTGAATTGAGTATAAGAAGGAAGTCCACACAGAACTAGAGATGGGGCTGAACCAGGAATTCAAGTCCCCGGTCCTGAACTTTGGGGGCGTTCAGATTCAGATCTAGATTTGGAGACCAAGGCTCGTCTCCGCACAGCTCTGGGAAATGATTAATATTCCCAAGCTAATACTGCAAATGCTGTGGACCTGCTTTTTAAAAGGGCACCTTCACTCATGCATACTCAGTTGAGTACCCATTTTTTGTGTGCAGTCACCTAAGCACACAGGAGAGGATAGTCACTGCCTTGTTCACACACACAAAAACCATACGTATCCAGATAGAACTGACACACTCAACCCCTGCCTAATGCACATGGAGTCTACACTTTGCATGTGCAGGTGATAATGCACAAGAAGAGTATGCACAAAATTCCACAGAGGCAAGCAGAAGCCAGGTTAAGGCAACACGGAAAATCAAGCCTTATGAAACCTTTTGCACCTTACCAGCTGCTCCAGATCAGGAGACCATAAAAACCACATGCTACCTGACTATTGGCTAGTATTAAAGATCTCCATGTGTAATCACAGCCAAGTCCAATCCAACCAGTTTTCTGCAGCACAGGACAGACAGTAGGCAACATTCATCTTTTAAATTTGCTGAGAGAGGGACTGTTACTAAGTGGAGCAGGTGACAGATGAGGTACCCCTACGGATATATCTTCTCCCAGCTGGTTACGTTAAATCAGTCCCGAGATCACAGCACTGGCTTGGGGAAGTGACAGATTTAAATGAACTTTGAGTCTGGTTGCAGCAGCAGCAGGAACCAGGTCTGGGGATGGACTGACACAGGCTTTGGCCTGGCCTATCGCATCCTGCCATCTGTGATTATACTGAGGAGGGTGTGAGCCCTTCTTAAAGGAACCCCACACACCTCCATTGAGTATAACAAACAGATGGCCAGGTCTGGAAGCCACTACACTTGCATGGATCTTGCTTAGCCAAACTTGCATCCCCCACCAGCAAGTCAGGTAGATGGGACAGAAACTGCATCATAGAATCATAGGACTGAAAGGGACCTTGAGAGGTCATCTAGCAGGGTGGATAAAAATCAATGATTTTAAAAAAAATAAAATAAAATTAAAAAAAAAATCAGATTTTTTTGATAAAATGCTTTTTGAGGAAAAAACCTATCTAAAGATCGTTTTAATTAAGATACATTATGGCTCAAAGATATCTCATCATGGAATAAGGATTATAAATTCTAATTCTATAGTATGAGACAATATACTCATGTAATGTTTAAGAAAAATTTTGTAAATTAGTTCCAATGGTTTAGAGACCCAATCTTATGGGGTTCCAGGGGCTTCTGTATAGATTATTTAGGTTCATCTTTCTATCTACCCAATGGGACTAGAAGATACCATCAGAGATGCTTAGTTCTGCAGTTCTCAAACTGTGGATTTGTGTCTCCAGAGATAACATGCTTGTTAACAGCAAAAATGTTTTTAAATAAATAAATAAATAAATTATAGAGGTGAGAAATAACAGACCTCAACCCTATTGTCCCTCTGCAAATTTGTGTACACAGAGTCAATCCCTTACTTCTCTCTAAAAGTGCAAAGTTTCAAAAAGTTCAATGAATAGAAGATTGTTGGGAGTGGAATAGATCTGCACAAGGAGAAGAAGTCTGGAGATAAATGTGAGAAGGGAGGGACAGGCAGTAGAAACAAAAGGGAAACTGAGCAGCATATTCCAGAAGTCTTGAGGTCTTTCTGAGTGTAGCCTTCATTGATTTGAGATCTACCATACCATTCTCTCACTAGAAGGGAAAACCTATAATGGCAGCAGGCTGTAAAAGAGACCCAGTTTGGGAATAAGAACCATTCAAGAAATATATGTTTGCTGATGATGTTTTAAAGAAACTCACACCAGTGAACTGGTGGAAGTCACTTAAGCACTTGGATTCAGAGACTGTTGAAGTGATAATCTCACTTTTAACAGCAGTAGCTTCTTATGCCGGAGTAGAAAGAATATTTTCTTCCTTTGGACTAATTCATTCCAAATTGAGAAATCATTTGGGACCTGAAAAAGCAGGAAAGCTTGTTTTTCTTTTCCAGATTATGAACAAATGGGGAAATGAAGGTGAAGACGACTGAGTTAGCTGCAGAAGCCAATATTTTAAGTTTCTCATGTTGACCTGGCTGACATAGTCGATTTAATTTTTGTTTAAAAAAAAAATATTTCATTTAACTATTTTAATTAAAAACAATTTTAACAAAAACAAACCTGATTTTAAAAAAATTGAATGTTGAACTAAATTCAAAAAACCATATGCTTGTTTTGTTAAAATATTATATGTTTGCTATTGAAGAAAAAAATCCAGAATACATAACATTGTTGTTTTAGTTAAACAAAACAATTTAAATGTCTGTCTGGTGATGTTCTCGTCCTAATACAACATGGCAAGAAAATCTTCCAAATATTAATGATTAACCTGTTGAATTGCAGATAGTTCACCTCCCAATGACTTCATAAATATCTGCTTCAATTACCTTTGGTAAATGAAATAACCAAACAATCATTCATTTTGTGATATAGCTGTAAAACTAATCTGAAAAGTTTTCAAAATAAATTACTTTAAAAATGTATAGTGTGTACCTTCTAAGAATGAAATCTACATCTATCTCTGAGTTACGAAGAATACGTATAAAGGTTATACCAACCAACAAGAATGCACTTTTACGTAGAAATTCATGATTAAATCGAGTCTTCCTGACTAGTGATTTAAATCAAATCCACCCTGTTATCTAGTCCAGTCCCCTGCACTCATGACAGGACTAAGTATTATCTAGACCATCCCTGACAGGTGTTAGTCTAACCTGCCCGTAAAAATCTCCAATGATGGAGATTCTACAACCTCCCTAGGCAATTTATTCCAGTGTTTAACCATTGGTGGCATGAGGGGCTGATCTCCTCCATGAAACAGCTGAAGATTGGTGTCCAGCTTGATATTGTGAGATCCATCAGCTTCCTTCAATACTATTGACCAGGGGGTGTTGCTGACTCACTTGCAGACTGCAGTGCGGAGGAGTAAGACAGTTCTCAATGGCTCAGTTCCTTCCTCAATGAGCACTCCCAGAAGGTAGAGCTGGGCAGTTGCTCTTCAACCCCTGGGGCACTGTCCAATTCCATAGGGCTCCTTCTTGTTTCCACAATTGCTCAAAGTGTATACAAGGCTAATGGCTGGGCTGTGGGGCTCTCTATATTCTGAAGACACCATGCTACAAGACTCCAGCTCACTTGAACAGCCAGTGCAGTCAAATGCGTTTCAGTGGCTAGGTGAGAGTGGGGCATGGATGAGAGCTAGCTGGCTAAATCAGGATCAGACTGGAGTGATATTCATAGATTGAGGAAAAGCAAATGGCAAGTGAGGATTATATCTGCCCTACCACGTGTGTCTGCCATTTGTGACTTAGGCTCACAATCTGGGGGTACTGTTGGATCCCCAGTTTGGTTAAATGATCCTAGTGCAGCAGTGCCCAGGGGGCTTTCCCCCTCCCCCCCCCAGCTACATCTGACCAGGAGACTGTGCCAGTTTGTTTTGGATGCGGTCAGTGTTACCATTATCTATGCCTTTGGCATTCCCAGGTTTGGATGACTGCAGTGCATTCTATATGGGACTGCAACTTAAATCCACCTGGAAACTAAAGCTGCTGCTGAATGTGGCAGCCCAATTGTTTTAAAGAGAGATGAGCACACTACACCAGTGCTCCAGGATCTACACTGGCTGCCTGTAGGTTAAAGGCTGGAGTATTTTATCTTTCTTTCTTTTTTTTTTTTTTAAACATAAGGCCCTAAATGGGTTGGATCCTGCCTACCTACAAGACTATCTCTCTCTTCTTGTAATACTGCCACCACTCTAGTGCAGTCAGCAGAGCTGCTTGAGAGCTGTACTGAAAGGGATCCAACAGAAAGGGCTGCTGGAAAGATGTCCTCTCTACGTGGTCTTAAACTTGGGCCTTCTTGGCTTGAAGCAATACCTTCAGGGCACTCTGCAAGGCCCATCTCTCTCTACCCAACCATTTGGGGAGGAAGCAGCAAGCTAAGGGCTGACGTCTGTGGGGAAAGAGTATTGTTTGAATTTGTTTTTATCGTGGTTGGCCATTTTCTTTAGCTCAGGGAAGTGGATTATTTTTGAATTTACCACATTTTTGACAAAGGCCCCTAGAGATCAGGACAGGTGTATAATTTCTTACAAATCTAAAATAAATACATGTTATAATACCAATGGTCAGCTGCACCTCCATACTGTCTGTAATGCTTGATAACAAATTTAAGAATATGAAACAAAAAAACGAGATAAAAAGTTACAGAGCTTCTCTGCTCTTTCAAAAGGGCAAGAAATTTACTTGCATCTTTGTCCAAAACACCTATTTACAGAGAATAGACTATTGATCCAAACCCCCTTCAAAGTACAAGCTATCATGCAGCTCAAAATGCAGGACACAAAGGGAATTTCTAATGCATAGCTCAAGATGCAACCTCATGCTGGAAGCACAACAAAGGAGAAATGGTGGGGTGCAGAGTGATTCCACGTGCTCCATGGATGTTTCTGCCCCAGTGAGGAAGCACTCCCCTCTTTAAACAGTTAGCTTGCATCCTAACCAGGACGCTCAGCATTTTGGGAGGGGAGAGAGATTGAAGTTTAGTTGGTTAAAAGCACCACTGAAAATCCTAAGTGATTCTTCACACTCCGCTTTTTGCAAATCTTTTGTCATTTGTTTACGGATCACACGAACACCAGGAGGGGTGGCAAACACAGAGAAGGGCAAAACCAAGTTGTAAAATATACTGAAGAGCAGCTGGAGAATTGCAGATAACATGGGGAAAGTAGGTGTTTTTAAAGGAAGTCCTGTATCTATGGAGAGGAAAGACAACACAGATCCAATGGGAGGGGATCAAATCCAATAGTGATATTCATCACATTAAAGTGAGTTTATTTTCATCTAGACGCCTTAGTTCTACCTACTTCTCAGGGAGATGAGGAAACAGGACTGAAAGATTAGGAAGGAGATGGTTTGTGATAGGATGTCTATTTCAACAAACAAAAAAGAGGATGGGAGGAGCCCCGCCCCTGCCTCTTCCACTCCCCCCCACTTCCCGCCCCCCTCAGAACTCCCAACCCTCCCCCCCACTCCTTGTCCCCTGACTGCCCCCTCCAGAGACCTTCCCCCCATCCTAACTGGCCCCCTAGGACCCTACCCCCTACCTGTCCCCTGACTGCCCCAACCCTTATCCACACCCCCACCCCCAGACTGACACCAGAGACTCCCACGCCCCATCCAACCACTCCCCACCCCCTGACAGCCCCCCCCCCCAGAACTCCCGACCCATCTAAACCCCTCTGCTCCCTGTCCCCTGACTGCCCCCTCCTGGGACCCCTGCTCCTAACTGCCCTCCAGAACCCCACCCCCTACCTAAGCCTCCCTGTTCCTTGTCCCCTAACTGCCCCCTCCTGAGACGCCCCCACCCTAACTGCCCCCTAGAACCCTACCACCTACCTGTACCCTGACTGCCCAAAACCTTACACTCCCAACCCCCAGACAGCCCCCCCCGAACTCCCGACCCATCCAACCCTGCTCCCTGTCTCTTGACTGCTCCCTCCAGAACCTCCCTGCCCCTTCACCGTGCCGCTCAGAACAGAGTGCTGTGGAGCGGTGCGCTGGGCAGCAGGGGAGGGTGAGTAGGGGGAGGAGCTCCAGACTGCCGGAGGCCCGAGGCGAACAGCCAGCCGGCGATCTGCGAATGCAGGGAGGGGGAGGGAGGGAGAGAGAGGAGGGGAGTGGTCTCAAGTTGTAGGGGAGAGGAGGGGGAAGTGGAGGAGGGGCTCTGGCTGTCCTGAGCCCCGTGCGAGTGGCACGATCCGGCCGGCTGCCCTGTCAGCCGTGCACGCTCTGCATGGGGGGGAAGTCCGGACATTTACAAATTCCCCCCGGATGCTATTTTTAACTCAAAAAAGCCGGACATGTCCGGCAGAATCCGGACGAATGGTAACTCTAATCTCTATCTTAAAAAGTGCTCTTCAATACAAAAAATGTGAGACCCACTGTAGTGGAACTACACCATGATAACAGTCTTGCATGTGTCACTTGAAGCCAACACCACTATTCGCTAATGAGATAAATATGTCAAATGAAAAGCAAACACAAGGAAATAGCTCCTGAACCTTGGACAATACATTCATTAGCCTGACCCCAGAAATGTAACGCTGATTCAGATGTTCCAAAGATTGAAACACCATTTTTGTTTCTGGGCTGTATCCTGCACTAACAGGACAAAGGGGAAAATATCAAATTAAACCTGATTATTTTTATTGTTATATTTCAGGGTTCAGCTCTAGCAACTTGCCAGGATACTGAACCAGATGGAATTCTGGTTGATCCACTATGGCAATTTCTGTGCTCCTAGGATTCCAGCATCTTTCCCGAATCAATTACTCTCAGTTGTGACTCCTAATTCCCCACAAAAAAGGTATCTTTTAAATGTTTTGCGTAGGGACAGATTTTTCATGAGAACATAGCTGATTGAGGGTTGGAAGTTTCCTAACAAGCAATGCCTTAGAATCAGGGAGCCCAAAAGAGAGCCATCTTGGGAACCTGCTTAAAAATGGAACACACTGTTGAAGGAAAAAGACCAGGTAGGGACCATCGAATTGTGGAGGTAAATGCATGGTTACGCAGGTGGTGTCGGAGAGAAGGCTTTGGATTCTTCAACCATGGGATGTTGTTCCAGGAAGAAGGATTGCTAGGAAGAGATGGAATCCACCTAACAAAGAGAGGGAAGAGCATCTTCGCAGGCAGGCTTGCTAACCTAGTGAGGGGGGCTTTAAACTAGGTTCGCTGGGGGATGGTGACCTAAGCCCGAAGGTAAGTGGGATACCGGGAGGAAACACAATGAAGAAGGTGCAACTGGGGAGGCCTCCTGATTCATACTGAAAAAGTAGGGCAACCGGCTAGTTATCTTAGGTGCCTGTACACGAACGCAAGAAGCCTGGGAAACAAGCAGGAAGAATGGGAAGTCCTGGCACAGTCAAGGAATTATGAGGTGATTGGAATAACAGAGACTTGGTGGGGTAACTCATATGACTGGAGCACTGTCATGGAGAGGTATAAACTGTTCAGGAAGGACAGGTGGGGGAGAAAAGATGGAGGACTTGCACTGTATGTAAGGGAGCAGTATGATTGCTCAGAGCTCCAATATGAAACTGGAGAAAAGCCTGTTGAGAGTCTTTGGGTTAAGTTTAGAGGCGAGAGCAACAAGGGTGATGCTATAGACTGCCAGACCAGGAGAATGAGGTAGACGAGGACTTCAATCACCCTGACCTCTGCTGGGAGAAAAATACAGCAGTTCACAGACAATCCAGGAAGTTTTTAGAAAGTGTTGGGGACAACTTCCCGGTGCAAGTGCTGGAGGAACCAACTAGGGGCTGTGCTCTTCTTGACCTGCTGCTCACAAACAGGGAAGAATTGGTAGGGGAAGTAGAAGTGGGTGGCAACCTGGGCAGCAGTGACCATGAGATGATTGAATTCAGGATCTTGACAAAAGGAAGAAAGGAGAGCAGCAGAATGCGGACCCTGGACTTCAGAAAAGCAGATTTTGACTCCCTCAGGGAACTGATGGGCAGGATCCCCTGGGAGACTAATATGAGGGGGAAAGGAGTCCAGGAGAGCTGGCTATATTTTAAAGAAGCCTTATTGAGGGTGCAGGAACAAACCATCCCGATGTGCAGAAAGAATAACAAATATGGCAGGCGACCAGCTTGGCTTAACAGAGAAATCTTTGGTGAGCTTAAACACAAAAAGGAAGCTTATAAGAAGTGGAAACTTGGACAGATGACTGGGGAGGAGTATAAAGATATTGCTCGAGCATGCAGAGGTGTAATCAGGAAGGCCAGACAGAGCACAACTGGAATTTCAGCTAGCAAGGGACATGAAGGGTAACAAGAAGGGTTTCTACAGGTGTGTTAGCAACAAGGTGGTGGTCAGGGAAAGTGTGGGACCCTTACTGAATGGGGGAGGCAACCTAGTGACAGATGATGTGGAAAAAGTTGAAGTACTCAATGCTTTTTTTGCCTTGGTCTTCACAGACAAGGTCAGCTCCCAGACTGCTGTACTGGGCAGCACAGTATGGGGAGGAGGTGAGTAGCCCTTCAGTGGTGAAAGAACAGGTTAAGGACTATTTAGAAAAGCTGGACATGTACAAGTCCAGGGAGCCGGATGCAATGCATCCAAGGTACTGAGGGAGTTGTCTAATGTGATTGTAGAATCATTGGCATTATCTTTGAAAACTCATGGCGATCGGGGGAGGTCCCAGACAACTGGAAAAAGACAAATATAGTGCCCATCTTTAAAAAAGGGAAGGACAACAATCCGGGGAACTACAGACCAGTCAGCCTCACTGCAGTCCCTGGAAAAATCATGGAGCAGGTCCTCAAGGAATCCATTTTGAAGCACTTGGAGGAGAGGAAGGTGATCAGGAACAGTCAACATGGATAGATAAATTGGAGGATTGGGCTAAAAGTAATCTGATGAGGTTCAACAAGGACAAATGCAGAGTCTTGCACTTAGGACAGAAGAATCCCATGCACTGCTACAGGCTGGGGACCGACAGGCTAAGCGGTAGTTCTGCAGAAAAGAACCTGGGGATTACAGTGGACGAGAAGCTGGATATGCATCAACGGTGTGCCCTTGTTGCCAAGAAGGCTAACAGCATATTCGGTTGCAAAAGTAGGAGCATAGCCAGCAGATTGAGAGAAGTGATTATTCCCCTCTATTCAGCACTGGTGAGGCCACATCTGGAGTACTGCATCCAGTTTTGGGCCCCCCACTACAGAAAGGATGTGGACAAATTGGAGTGAGCCCAGAGGAGGGCAACAAAATGATTAGAAGCTGGGGACCATGACTTATGAGGAGAGGCTGAGGGAACTGGGCTTATTTAGTCTGCAGAAGAGAAGAGTGAGGGGGGATTTGATAGCAGCCTTCAACTACCTGAAGGGGGGTTCCAAAGAGGATGGATCTAGACTGTTCTCAGTGGTGGCAGATGACAGAACAAGGAGCAATGGTCTCAAGTTGCAGTGGGGGAGGTCTAGGTAGGATATTAGAAAATACTATTTCACTAGGAGGATGGTGAAGCACTGGAATGGGTTACCTAGGGAAGTGGTGGAATCTCCATCCTTACAAGTTTTTAAGGCCCAGCTTGACAAAGCCCTGGCTGGGATGATTTAGTTGGGGTTGATCCTGCTTTGAGCAGGGGGTTGGACTAGATGACCTCCTGAGGTCTCTTCCAACCCTAATCTTCTATGATTCTATGAACAGCAATACTAATTCTCACTGAACACACACGGTATGGTATCTACACAGTTTAGTGAAAGCTGAAAGGTCTCTCTTACCTGGGAATGCATTGATATCAATGACTGCATGCTGGCCGGTCTGATTGTTAATGATAATGTCAATCCCAAAGAGGGAAACCCCCAGAGCCTGTCTCAGTGCCTTGGAGATCTCCCGGATGACGTCGTCATTTGGCCGTTCAAACACACCTTCGATTTTATCAAGCTACAGTGAAAAAGACAAAGAGAAACAACTGAGGGGTTCTGAACTGGGCTCTCTCTTTAGTATATGTGTTGATTTACAGAGCTTCCCCATTCTATATCCTGTAGGATCCAACTGCAGGGAAGAAGCCACAAGAGCTTTTCTTGATTCTGCATCCTATATACAGTAAAAGTTAGGCTCGTCTATTGTACTCAGTGGGCCTGATTTTCTATTTGTTACACTGGTGTAACTCCATGGAAATCAGTGGATACACACACCAGCACCAAGCTGAATGGAGAATTAGGTCCAGTATCTTAAATATTAGACACACATTTTAAAATCAAAAGAAAACTGCAGCCTCTACTCCTGCACTGCAGATATTCTGCCTTTCATCATGTACGTTTGATAAGCCAATCTAAAATTAAACCTGCCTTAAGGGACTGATTAAGGGGCTGACAAGAATGAGTTACTTAACAGAAGGTGTTAAGGTGCATCACTACTGCGCTCAGCATTTTGGGGCATTGCTCAGGGCAGTTGTTTAATAAGGGAGGTCTGGGTTTGAAGTCTGAGTTATTTTAGAACAGTTTATTATTAAGAGTGACTCGGGTCACTTGTGAATGTGAAATTTAATCACACTCATTTCTTAGCCAAGAGGTTGAGCAATACAAGTACCGTTTTGTGTACAGAATAGCTGTGTATATATCCAAAAACATGCATAAACATACACTCATCACAAAATTTAGCCACTGGAAGGGATTTATGATTAGTTCAGTGACATGAATAATATTTAGCATGTCAATTAGTGGGACATTGCAATTCTACATCTGGTCACTGTATTAAACTTTTGACTACAAACCAACTAGATCACATGAACCAGAGAAGAATCTGGAGACACACTATGGGCTCAATCCTGCAAGATTACTTTAGTGGGAGTTGAGAGTGCTCAGCACCTTGCAGGATCCACCTTTACCTTGACTATTAACACGGCTAGTCGTAAACACAATAAAGGTGTGCTTGGGGTTAATGTACTCTGAGGATATAAATAAAGAGGTGTGGCCTACTGCTCAGAGCTCAGGAATGCTTACATTCTAGGTGCATATCTTCATGGTCTTGGGCAACTCACTTAACTTCTCTGCTTTGGGTTTTCAAATGGGGATACCACTCCCTTACCTCCAGGAGTGCTATAAGGATTCATTAAGGCTTATAAAATTCTCTGGAGATGAAAGGTACTAGAAATTATTGCTCAGGAAATTTCCTTTCCCCATCTGGGCTGGCTTTCAGTTAAGGCAAAGCACAGCAAAGCAGCAGACAGACATGCAGCAGCATCTCTGCTCCCACAACGGAAAGGAGAAAAACCTTGTAAGGGCTATCAAATGAACAGGGAAACAGCTTTAAATTGTGCTGGTTCTAAGTAGCAAACAGATCTCAATTTGCTATCTGGGAGCTGACAGGGCACAATTCATGTACAAGAGTCACTATTCATTAATAGCTTCATAAGAAAAAGAGATTTGTTTTCTATCAATGTTAAAAAAAAAAAAAAAAAAGACGTGGATTACTTACTGCTGTTAAGACAGAGGAGGATTCTGGCTTCGACACATTGTGGCTGTTGAAAAATATTGATTCTCTATCTGAAATTAAAAGGAAGTTATAAATGAATTGATAGTTGGATTTGAATTTTAAAAGGATTGGTTTATACTGTATGTAACACTAGGTGGCAGTGCAACGCCGGGGAATCTAATCCAGCTCAATGGCTGATAATGTCCTCCACTCTGTCATGGGGGGCATAGATCAGCATGCATGTCAGTATCTGGCCCAAGCTGGGGAAGCTAATAATCCAACCAGAGGACCAAATTTGGTGATGAATCCTGGTCACGTGCCATCTGAGGCACATTGTGCATGTACTAAGACGACTCTGTCGTGCAAAGCTTCCTCTTGCACATAGGCACCTGGCCATGGCAGAAAACCTAGCCCAAGACCCACACAGCTTCAAGATTTCAAGACACAGATAAGGTAAATAAAACATGGGTGTGTGTATATTATATAGAACTGGTTTCATTTCTGCAGTCAAATAAATCCCACTCATTAAAGAACGTTTTCTGTAAGCTAATGAAATAATTCCTAGGAAATTGTTAGGAATTAAAGTGACCATTGGTTAGATTGGTCAACTGAAAACGTGCAAGATTTCATTTACATGACAGATGGGAAAAGCGGATGATTTCACAGTTGGCACTAGATCCACCCAAGCAAGTGCAGGGGAGGTGTAAATTATACTGCCCTGTACCCAAGGTGGACCCCCATGACTAAGAGAGCAAAATTCACCCCAGTGGGGGGTAGGCAGGAAGGATCTTTAATTTGAAGACACCACAGCAGCTCTGCCATGGAGGCTGCTCAGGGAATTGTATTAGCACATTCTCCGGCCATGCACCCTCCCAGGCCAATTTATCCTCCTAGAGGACCCCTCCAACGGGGGTTAGAGGGGTGGCGGGGGGGATAAATGTTGTGGCAGCATTCCATTATGACAACCTGTCCTCTTGGGTTTACTACAGGACACCGCCATGGTATACATAAACCCAGACGTGAATCTGGGACAGCATCAAACCAAACATAATGTTGAATGTGCAGAGTTATCACACACTTGCAGCATGATGTAGGATGTGTTTCTACTAGGTTGCTCCCTCCACAGACTGGATCACGGCAGCTAATCACAGCCACAGGCTTACTGCGCTTTATTATGGGAAAGATGCAGGAATCATGGGAGGCAAAACCAAAACAATCTGTGACCTTTGGTAACATGTTAGAGAGCAGTAGCCAAGATCTGAGGCAGGTTTTTTAAGTGATCTGTGGCCTGATTTTCAGAGGCGCTCAGCAGCTGCATCTCCCACAGAGGTGGGGGGCTCAGCAGCTCTGAAAACCAGCCAGTGTGTGCTTAGCTGTCCATAACTATGCACATTCCTGAGAAGCATGGGCAGGTTAGAATTGGACTTGGGCAAAGTTGGTGGGAACACAAACACAAATCTGACTTAGCAGAGGCCGAATATCCCACGTTGGCTTTTTAAATAAAAGGAATGTCAAGATAAGTCCCGAGATATTGTTTCAAAGGGGACTGAACTCCTTCTAGCGCTGCACGCCGACCAATCTAACCAATGCAATCCTCCTAGCCAGAGGAACGAATGCCAGGGAGCGTGAAGAAGGGCAGGAGCAAAGAAGCAGCCCCAGAAGGAAAAGATGCCTATTTGTTAAAAATCCTCATGACACAAATGACAAACGTCCCACAAGCTCTCTATTGAGGATGCTGCCAGGTCAGTTTTATTCTTCCTATTCCAGTGCTAATCACTGAAGGAGGAAGTGCTGCTCAGGAGGTGGAGCCAAGGGGCAGAAATTCAAATAGCCTGTCTATGCTCCTACTTTGTAAGACTTCACATTTCTGCAACCAGCTACTGTAGACTCTTGAAACAGTCAGACCTGCTTGATCCCTTGCTCATAATATGTCCCTTGCCAGCAGCAGATTTTAGCCCAAGAAATCCGGACTTGGAATCCAGGGATTCATTGAAACCAGTCTGCAAATTTCATTTTTACATGGGATTCAAAATAACATTAAAACTTTAGACTAACAAGCTAATGGCTGCATCTAAGGCACTGTCCTTCATAAAGATGCCTTAAAATTAGTTGATACTTCAGTACATTTCCCTAATGCTAATTTCTCACACTAGCTGATAAACGTATCACTATTTCACTCATACTAGTCCCACTAAAGATTTTCTGCTTCCTATAGTCCATTGAATGTAGTTTCTCAATTCCTCAGGCTTCACAATAGAAAGCTGTTGTTCTTCCAAAAAGGAAATTGCAGCAGACTCAATTAATACCCTTCAAATGGTCTCTGTTGATTTATAACTATACCTGTTGATAACTACAGGAGGACCATTAGCCCAGCAGCTCCACTCCGCTTATCCCAAAAATAGTTTCCAACTAGAACCAAATGAAAATGATCAACTGTATTTCCCCTGAGAATGTCAAGAACTGGCCTTCACATGAACAAACCTAGAGGCTCCTGCATGGGAGAACTCAACTGCTCTTACTTTAAACACAAACAAAAAATGAACAAGGTAAAGACAGGGACAGGAAGTTCCAAAATGATGGAATCCAGGAATTTCCCTCTATCTTGCAATTATAACTCAAGAGCAAATGACAAATGAACCTACTGAGTGTTTAGAGAGTTTCTAGTAAAGGAGCTTTCTCCACTTCCACAATGACATAAAACACAGCTTTTAACAGGTAAGATTCAGGTTAATTTCACATAAACATTTACTATAAGAACCCTATTCACATGTATTCCAGAGCAGATGAGTTATCTCCCTTCCTGTTGAAATAACACAGAGGAGGAAATACAGCATGTAAAAAGCAGATGCTTTAATTTTAGCAGCCTATTCAAAAACATTTTTCATTCAGGATCTCTGCTGCCAAGGGCCTCTGAGCTCATGCTAGCAGTTAAGCTGGCGCACACAGGCACTTTACCTGAAATGCCTGCCGAGAAGTTCTTTAAAGATGGTCTTTTTACCACAGTGTAGGATTCCCCAACCACAAACACTTTATACAGCACAGCGTTGTGATTGATGAAGCTCTGAATCACGCAGGGGGGCTGGATGGCCTTCAAGCCTTCCTGGTTGAATATGATTGCCATCTGAAACACAAAATGTAAACAGTTCTCCACAAGGATTTGGGCTTTCATTTATTTCACATTGTCTGGCTGAAATATGTGATCTGGGAAAAATCTATCCAGGGATAATAACCAAGTGCAAATCCCTTCTCAGCAGCTAGTTTCTCTTTTATTACATTTACTGCTGCAATAAGCCTAAGTCCCTGAGAGTGTTATCAGCGTGGCTTTCAGTTGCACACATCATTTTAAATTAAGATTCTTTTTAACATGTACAATGGCATTTTATCTTTGTTAGTTATGTAACAATCCCAATTTCATTTTTAATTTAAAATCAATAAAATATCTGAGTGACAGAACCTGGAAAATACCCATCAGATTATACAGGGAATCAGAGAGATGAAGAAATAGATGTATTAGGTCATCCTGACCCTCTTTGCCAATGAAAGTTGTTCCCTACAGTTCTTTTTTTGGTTCGGTCCAGGTTTAAATCTCGCAAGCAACTGTGGTTTCTGCCACTTCACTGAGAGATTCTTTCAGAGTCTAACCGCCCTCTCTGCTAGGCAATGCTCAGCCAACATTTGCCTTGGCTCAGTTTCATCCCATCGCCCACAGCGTAGAGCCCCCTTAAATGAATGACACAAGGACTGGAAGAAATATGCCACAGAGAAAGTCATTTAGCGGCTCAACGATGAACAGCGGCTGGCTCAAACCTAGCCCATATAAGATGGAAGGGATGCTGATGGGTAAAAGGAAACACTCTGAAGAGCCAGCAGAATCCACATCACATGATACACAGTTCCACGCTTGGGCACCCTGATTAAGTCATTGGCCAGAAATGCTTATTCACATCTTTAATTAGCTTGAAGGCTATGCCCGCTCTTTGTGGGCAAAGACCCGGCTGCAGTGATCCATGATCTTGTCACTTTGAAAAGGGACTACTAGTTTTCCTATTGAGTTCAAATCGGTCCAGAATAATGCCCAGAGAGTTTAAGTGATTTGTCCTAGGTCACAATGGCAGAGTTCAGAACACCGCTTATGAGCCCTGACTCTGAATCCCTCTCAAAGATAGCCATTTCTCTCCATAAACTCTGCCCCTTTTCTTGCTTTCTACAATTAACTGGATCTCAGCAAAGTCAGGCTAACCGGAGGGATTTTACAAATTGCATACCATGGAACACTTTCTATCTCCTCTATGTGTACCTGTCAATTTGATTTATGTTGTACTCTTAGTTTATGGAGCTTTTTCTGAATTCATGTTAGCTTTCTAGTTTGTTCCTGTATAATAAGATGATAAATATTTCAACAAAAAGTAATACTTTTAGTCAAATAAGCAATAGGATGACTATGCATTTATGACTAAAGGGCTGAGAACATGTTTGTCTCTAGCTAGCTGCTTATTATTCTGTTCTCTTCTATATCTGGCAGACCATATGAGATCACATAATTTTCTGCATGCATACACAATCAGGAGATTCTCTAACATTTTCTGAGTGCAAGTTAGTGCATGTAGCCAATGCCTATTTGCAACTGATTTTTTTACTCTATCATTAGTCTACTAGATGCTATCTATTTGGCAGCCCATATCCAATATGCGCATGTTAATAACCTGTGCAAGCAGGCTTCTGTAACTAAGTTGGATGGGGCCTCTAGACACAACTCCAATACTGTACACAGAGGTTAAGCATCTTGCCTAAGGCCACAGAGAGGACAACTGAACTACAGTTACTTGCTTCCAGTCCTGTGCTCAAGTCACTGGACTGCTGCTTTCACATCAGGAGCTTTCAACAAACACAACATTCCATGTTTCTCAAGCAGCCATTCTCCACATGTGGCTATTACAGGAGAGATTGCCATCTGACAGTAAATGAGCCCCAATACTACCCCTGGGGGAACATGGCAACTTCAACAATGGTTCTGCTCCAGAGGGACTGAAGTGTCATGCAGGACCTCAGGCATCGCTGAGGACACCAACCTGTGCAGTAATGATCAGCTCCCATGAAAAGGCACAGAAGTACAACTCTATTTGAGCATCACATCTTGCAGATGTTGGGGTTCTAGCAGAAAACTTAAATAAGTCAGTACTTTTCATAAGAACTGCAAGGAGGGGCTTATCACGGTAATGAAATTCCATGCTAACTCATTAGGCACTGAAAGCTTTGTGCATTTCATGTGGCAGTTACAGGAGAACCAGCAGCAGGGTCACACGATTCTGATCTCCAAAAGAATAGTATCTGAAAAATTGAGTGGCCAGCAGCTATCAGTCAATCCCTTAATTAAACTCCCAAGGGACCTATGTGCCTTGTCTTTGTAAAACAGGATGCATGGTCCAACTGAAAAATGATTTCTTTAACAGTGAATATTGGTCACTCCTCATTTTACCAACAGGCACCCTGTTCCTTTAGATCTGCATTTCACTTCAGGGCCCTTCGTTCTCAAAGGTGCTGCAGTAACACACAGCAGATTTTAGAAGGAGCTGGGAAACTTGGATGTGGCCATAGATAAGTTGTGAATGAAAGAACGAAGGAAAGAAAATATTTATTTACAGGGAGTAGGGCCTGGATTCTCACACTGGGATTTGAGGAGGAGGGAGGCAAGAAAGCTACAGGAGAATGAGCTGAAATAGGGTTTCTCAACCTCTGCTCCCAAGATTCTGGAAAAGGTGGAGGTGCTTCACCTCAGGTTCCCTATATTTATGGCCAGCTAAATGCACAGGAGATTCACTTACATCAGGAATAGTCATTTCAGTTATGGCCACCTCCCTGAAAGGGCAGGGAAGGAGATGCTTCTCCCAGCCCAATCCTTTCCACTCTCCCTTCCCACCTCATGAAGAGAACTGGGACTATGTGTGGCTCTGTCCCTACTTGCTTCTCCCTTCTCCTTCCCCCCGCCATGAAGAGGAGTGCGAGAGGGCTGCTTCTCCTCACCCATCTTCTCCCCATGCCCATCTCACTGAAGAGAAGACACTGGGCAGCCCTTCTACCCGGAAACAGGATCAAAGGCTCAACATTTCAGAACCAATTCTCACCATCAGCACCACACAATGGAGCTGAGAGATAGGGGGTGAGGGGGGAGAAGACCCAATTGGCCTAATCTCCCACCAAAGGGCAGATTGACGAAGGAAGGCCTCACAAGCCCAGCTCTTGCCTCGCTCTGTTGCTAGAGATGGAACTTCTGCTCAAGGGCGATAAGCCCTGTTTAAACTGAGCCCAAGTAACCTTACAAAAGGTATCTGAAGTAAGGACATGTAAGGGGGGAGGGGAAGTAGTTTGGGGGATAACAATCACTCTATTATTGCACAGTAGAGCTCCCAAACAACCCATAAGCAGTCAGGAGAGAATAAAGCTGACTGAAGCCCCAGAGGTCTTTTACTCACCTCATGAGAGTTGGTTCCATGGGCCACTCTGGTTTTACAAACTGTGTAAATGAAGGGGGGAAAAAAAAAAAAGGAGAGAGAGTGAATGAGCGAAACGGGCCACACACAAAACTCTTTGTACCACCTGTTCCCACCCATATAGCAGTTCACAAGGCTAAGACCTCAATGGTACCAGCTAGACTTGCTAGAGCTCACTGTCTCAACTCTATGTGCTGTCCATTGCCATGGAGTTTGGACTGCTCCAGACCCGTGTCTCTTAACTGCTATTCTGGAACTGGAGTGATACGCACTGGGTTAGAGTACACAGAACACAGGAGAAGGCAGGCAGCATTAGCACCAAGGGCTCAGCACAGAAGCTGATCATTTAGGTGGGAAGGTAGCACAAGGCACCAGTTACGAATGCCTGAAATAGCAGTGCCAGTGTTCATAACTCTCGTGATTTCTTTGTGAGTTACTTGATTTCAGCCGGGGCTCAAGTCAGCCTGGCGATCATGTGAACAGCGCCAGTCCTCTTGTGCAAACCCGCTCTGAATGGCTGCCTTCCCCACTTGCCTGCTGCCTTCTGGGGAAGAGCAGCCAGCCAGGACTGTGCATAAAGCAGGAAGAGCTCTGTCTCCCTCTCATCACCAGCCCACTCCATTCTCACACGAGGGTGCAGAAAGTGCTCTCGGCAGTTCAGAGCAGCTCCACTCCCTTCTTCCCTCTGCCCAGCTGTGAACAGTGGGTCAGCCTGCTCTCTGCTCCCCCTCTCCATCCCTACAACACCAGGCTTGACAAGGGGGAAGGGGAGGAACCGGCTGCAGTTACTCCCCAGACCTGGAAGAGTGGGGTGAAGAACCCAGGAGCTGCAGGAGCAGCAGAGGTTAGGCTAGAAGGGCGGAATTGATGTGATAGGCAGATGCGAGGGCAGAACTAATGTGGGAGCTGGGGGGGGGCAGGATTGATTTGAGGGATGGGGCAGAATTAATTGCTGTGCAGGGTGTGGGAGCTCCTACAGAGAGGATTCTCCTTAATACAAATGAGAGAGTGGACAACACTAATCATCATCATACATACACACAGGGGATGGGCAGGTGGAGATAAAAATAACCATCAAAAGGCAGACAAAAAAACCCCACAGCATAATCTCTCTCTAAAAAGATCTCATGGTGGTGGGTTTTTTTTTGGGGGGGGGGGGGGGGGTGGAAGGTCTGACTTCTGGCTGTTGAACCTTGGGGTTGGCAAAACTGCAGTCCGAGTGGCTGGGAACCACTGCTGTGCAGTTTGACCACCTCTGTGCTGCAGAACCAGACTGCTGCTAGCCAGTCTATAAAGTGAATGAACTGGGGAGTCGAAATCATTCAGTTGGCTATAGGGTGTTGCTTCACAGTATAACTTCATGAGATCTGCATCTCATTTCGGTGAGAAGAGGGCAATACAATAATTGTTTTACCTCAGTAACTTACAAACAAAGTACTGCAGCTTAAGGGTTTGTCTACACTGGCACTTCATCGGCAAAACTTTTATCGTTCAGGGGTGTTAAAAGAACACACACTTCTGAACAAAATTGTTACCAACGAAAAGCGCTAGTGTGAACAGCGCTTTGTCGACAGGAGAGCTCTCCTGATGACAAAGCCACTGCCGCTCGTGGGGAGTGGAAGTTTTTTGTTGGCAGGTGAGCTCTCTCCAGCCGACAAACAGCAGCTACGCTGTGTGCCTTTTAGTGGCACGGCTGTAGTGGCACAGCTGTGTCGCTAAAAGCCTCGTAACGTAGCCATAGCCTAATACAGGAGACTAAGTCACAGAGCAGACACCACTTCTGTTCATTTTACACTGACGGGATCAAATGAGGAAAGGAATAAAAAAAGTCTCAGTGTGGATGTCTGTTACAATGGGACAATCAGCTTACTGCAGCTGCCTGAGGCTGCAGCCCTCAAACCTGCCTTACACACTTTATTATTATTTTTTTAAATTTCCTGGCATTTAAAAGGCACATTTTCCATCTGGATTTTGGGATAGGGGAAAAAATGATTCTCTTGAGGAAAAACAGTGAGCATGGCTGGTGGGAGCAACCTCCTGAGCAGGTTCAAGACAACAGTATAAATGTTAGAACTACCAGGATTTCCCAGGAACGTGGCTTTGTTTACTGCAGTGCAGTGTTTGAGGTAGAGAACATCCATAGGGAGCTCTTCAGAAGCTTGTGGGGAGAGATATTGTTCTACATACCAACTGTTCAGTTTAACGGTGCTAATTACAGAAAGGTTCTAGTGTCCCTGATGAAGAAACATGCAGTTCTACATTGGTTACAGTGCTCTTAAAGGACAAATGTTCAGAATATGTGATAAAAAGCCTGTTTACATACTGAATGGGAATGCTAGTCCATTCTTCTCTATGACCTGCAAGGTGTCTTCTCCACAGGCGCTTGTCAGCTCCATAAAGGGTGGTGAACAGATCCTCTCATCTGCAAGACAAAAAGAGGAGTCAAATGGAAATCTGGGGCTTTTGCCTCCCAGTTCAGGTCATTACTGGCTCTCTCCACAGTAGCTGTTTTCTTTCCTAGTTATTCCACTAAGAGATTAAAGCAAAGCACTTGTAAGATCATTCGCCAAACATGGATTTGGGACTCTGGGATCATTAGAATGGATAAAGGCCCCAATTTACAGACCCTCTTTGAAGGAAACAGAAATGAAAGGACAAAATGTTCACAAGTAGCCACACAAAATCACTGCCCACTTTTGAAAATTTAGCTGCATATTACTCACCCAAGGACACAGCACAGAATAGAGCCCAAATCTTGCCTCACAATCTATTGTTTTAAGGTAAAATTCTCAAGTGTCTAAGTGACTGCATATCTTCACTCCAGGTGATAAGAACCCAGGTTAGCCTAGCCAACGTATGACCAGCCACACTGCAAAGCCAGACTTTAGTATGTCAACTTGATTGTATCCACGCTGCTGCTGTAGGACTTCTGTGGTCATATCCCATGGTTACTAGCATTGCAGTAAGCCGAGCCTCTCTAGGATTCTTTCCTAGTGAATTGTGTGAGAACTTGTCTGTCCTTCTGGGCACATGGGGGTGGGAGTGAGGGTTGTGGGAAGGCAAGGACTAGTAGTGGCAGAATTGATTAGCCTGTATCCACATTGCAAAGTGGGGGGTCACCAGCCCAAGTGTAAGCAGCACATAGGCTTTAGCCTATAGCCCCAGATGAGACAGCTAGCCTGGGTTGAAAGCAGAGTGACCACCTTTTCAAAAGGCAAAAGTGAGACAACTGCAGGAGCCTCGCTACCTCCAAGGCCTGCCCCTGTTCCTCCTCTTCCCCCCAAGCCTGAGCGGCTCTTTCTACTGCTCGGCTCCAGATACTGGCCTGGCGGCAGGGTTCGGGCCTCGTGGTGAGGGGGGCGCTAAGGTCCACCTCAGCCCTCCTCCCACCACTGGCAAGAGGCTGGCACTGCCCCTGAGCCTTGGGCAAGCACTGAGCAGTGCTGCAGGGAATCCAGGATAAAATATGTCCCAGAATCATTCAGCCTGGGATCAGGACTTGAACTCTGCATTTCAGGGCTCTTCTACCCAATTCACATCACCCTACTTGAAAGGGCCACCACACTCAGGTGAGAGGGCTGTGTGGGTGGATAGGAGCTACGGACAATATGGAAGTAAGAGCCTGGGTTAAGTCTGCAGTGAAGATCGACCCTTTGAGTTAAAGGTTTTGTGTGTGGATAGGAGTTGACTTAGGGGCAACACTCAAGTTATAACTTGTTAACTTTGCAGTAAAGACAAGCCCGAAGTTAAGCACTGCTAATTAGGAGGGTTAAAAAAACCCAAAACACAACCAAACAAAAAGTGACAATAAAGAGTAGCGTTCAACAGCAATAATGAAGGCTTCACTTGCCTCTAAATATCAGCTGGAAACCAACACAGGAGGAGGAGGAGAAAGATAATTGTTACCAGTACATCTCTCAGAAATAATTTACATTTTTGGATCAACCAGAAATTTGGCTTGGCAGTAAGTGAAATTAACATGTAATTATTACTATTTATCTTTGTTATTGTGATAGCTCAGAGTGGCCAACCATGTTGAGGTCTCTGTCATAGGCACTGTACAAACAGAATAAAAGGACATTGTCTGTCCTCAAGAATGTATAGTCTAAAAGATGAGCATGGTAATTCTTAGTATTTACATGGTGCTTTACATCTGGAAATTTCGTTACAAACATTGTCTAAATTAATCCTCCTACTCCTTTGAGGATAGGTATAACATTACCACCAGCTTACAAATGGGAAAAATTAAGCATTAAAGCCGACAGAGAGAGTGGGCATTGGAGCTTGGATTATACTTCAGGAGTTCCTGGTTTATAGTTCTCACCATTAAACCATGCTGTTATCATAAAAAGTTTTCACCTGCAAAAATTAAGGGTCTATTTTCATGTAGCCTGAAAGGAGCAGATGTATAAAAAGATTGATGCTTTGAGGTCAATTTCTAAAAGTCAAAACAAAACTTCCCACACTTCAAAGCTTTCAGCTCATTGCTATGAAAACAGAAAACAGCATCCAAAAGTGACAGGTACTGTAATATTTACAAGCTTCTGCCAGAGCAAAGTTTCTTAACTTGGATTAATTTGAGGAATCAGATTTAGTTTATGGACACGTGGGAACAACTTTGGCTTAGGCTGTTTTCCCACCCATATGCTTGAAGCTCACAAATAACTCTTGCCTTCAGTGAGTATATTCAAAAGGACATAGGATTCCATCTCACTTCCTTCCATTTATTTCCCCATCCTAACTAACAATTGATATTGGTACACTGCAGTGTTCTTGCCAGTCACATGACACATGGGGAGGGGGCAAGCGAGAAGTCCTTATAATTTCTTTGACTCCAGTGTTTAAAAGAACCAGCTGGATCAACACAGAATAAGAGGAAATGAAAACTGTTGGAACTTCAGAGTGGTCCTGATGCTTCTGAGTTGCTGACTTGGATGACAGTAAGCCCCCAATCCTACCCACACCACCATCAAGGGCAGGATTCTTGCCTGCTGAATTCATTGGAGCAGACCTATAACTCAGTGGGAAAGCACTTTCTCCCACAAGCTTAAGATCCCGGCCTCAAGCACAGAAAGCTACTTCTCAGAATTAACTGCACACATTGCAGATTCTAAAAGTGCTTGTTTTTTTCAAAAACACAGCTGCTAGTCACCAATTACTGACCTTTCTGGGGCTGCACAAATGCGCCGCATCTTTCTGATGAAAGCATCCTGCTTTCTCCACTAAGCCTCTGTTATCAGAGGGAAAGCAGGCTCCGCACAGCTGCTCAGCATCAGAACCCATGTGAGACAGTATGCAAATTTAGTGTTTGATGGCTGATCTCGATCCTGGTTCTCATCAGCATGAAACTGAGAGACCCAGTTATGTCATATAAGCCAAACCCTGTGTAAACAAGCACCCCAAGGTGGATTTAACCCATGGTAGCAATGCATTCCAGCATCAGGCATTATTGGATGCTGTCACTGTTTCTCAGTCAAAAAATGGTTTCCGGTTGCCATAGGAAACCACCACCAAGAGGGACAACAATGGCCATAACAAGAACTGGTCTAGAGATGAGAGCAGATGAATGAGAGTCAGGAATCCTGCGTTCTAGTCCTGGCCCTGCCACGGAGTCACTCTGTGACACTGGGGCTTTATTTGCTCCTGTCTGTAAACAAGGGGATAATAATTATTTGCATTACTCACAGAGGTCTACTGAGGACTAAGTAATTATGTTTTTAAAGAGATCTTCTAATAGAAGATGCCATCTCCCCAATACACACACCTACCTCGCCTCTTCTAGAGCTGTGTTAGATCTGCATGATTAATAGAAGTAAAAAGTAGTTCTGTTATATTTACTTTTGTCAGGAAAGTGAGGAGATATAACTCAGTACACACAGATAACAGGAGATGGTGCCACTTTTACACAGTCACTTTTCAGATTAGAGCTTCACATTAAAGTGTGATTGCCAAAGAATGTTTTTCAATGGCAGATCTGGGGAGGATTACATGTTCGCCCTCTCCCAATGGCTAAATACAAGTGATTTTTCTGAATGCCAGTGCTGAATACTCAGCTTGGGATTTTAAAGTCAAAGTGGGCTCCTTCTGCCTCCAATCATGCATAAAGATTCAATTATCAGAACTATGGCTGGTCAGGAAATGATAAGTATTTGCTGCACATTTTTAAAAAAAAGTCATCAAATTTTCCATTTTTTCCCCAACAAAAAACATTTGTTTTGGTGGTTTTCAAAAGCCAAACAATTTTCAGTTTTATATTTTCATCTACACACTGAAAATTTAAAAAAAAATGAAAATGTTTATGGAAAAAAGGCCATTTTTCATCAAAAGAAATATTGCAAGGAAAAATGTCAACCAGCTCTGATCAGACTATAACGAAGAGCATTGGTCATCCAACAGAAATACTGATGGTTTTGAAGGACAGTATAATCTTTTGTCCTCTGCTATTGAACAAATGGCAGGGTCCCAGAGCTCAGGCTCCAGCCCAAGCATGGAAGTCTACACAGCAACGAAACAGCCCCGCAGCCCAAGCCCTGAAAGCCCGAGTCGGCTGGCACAGCCCAGCCCTGGGTGTCTAGTTGCTGTGTAGACGTATGTCCCATTTTCCAGCTCCATCCATGCACGTCACCGTGGTTTATGGATGACCTGAAGCAAGAGGGAGCAGAGCTGTTAAATAAGGAGGGACCATTTCTAACTACAAAACCTAAACAATATTTACTGGCTTCAATATCTACAGAATATTGTTAAGCACTAACCACTGACTGCAGGGGAACTACAATCTAGCATTCTTTTCTCCTGGAAATCCTCAGGGCTAATTTATTTATAATAATGATCAAAGAAAAGGTAATAAATTCAATCCCTGATAAACATAATTGTTAACAATATCTTTCCCCAGCATTTACAAAAACAAAGAAATCAGTGAAGAGATCGCTTTAAAAATCTAAGGAATGCCATGATGCAAGAGACTCACTAAGTTCTTAAGCCCTCTTTTTACTCGCTCTGAACTGGGCATTACAGAAGGCTCTTTTGTTTGTTTTTAGTACAATGGCAGCCTATGGCAGAGACTTGAATTTGGAAACACAACCAGGATGCCACTTGGCCAGATCAGAGACCCCAGGTGTGTATCTGTCAACTTAAAACAAACAAAGAAAAACAAACAAAGCAAGAAAAAGAATACTAACGTGGATCGAACCTGAGAGGCTCACCTGCACTACATCTAAAGGGGAGAGAGGGATAATCTTGCATCCAATCCAGTGCTGGAAATAGTTTTAGAATTTTTGTCATTGCTATTTGAAACAGCACCACCATTAAATCAGAGCTGAAATGTCAATGTGCCTTCTTGTTCTCTCCCCCCCTTTGTCCTTATTTTTCATTTTCTGTCTTGATATGTTTTCTGCAGCATCTGCTTTCGCTCAGACTATATTTTCTCTAACCCTCCCTTCCTCTTTCTCTTCAAGACTCTGCTCTGACAGGGCTGCTTCCCTCCCCCACCCCATTTTTTTTATTTTGTTCTCTCTCTCTCCCTCCCCCCCTTCTTTCCCTTCTCTGTCCCAGTCTCTTTTCATCCTTATTTCTTTTCCTTCCATTGCTCTACCCAAGGGGTTCTCAACCTGTGGCCCATGTGACAGCACACAGCTTCGGCCCATGTGACATCGTCAGGGCCATGCAGGTAGTATATATATTGTGTGGATGCGACCCACATAACACACAGAGAGCTGCATATGCGGCCCACAATGGTAAATAGGTTGAGAACCACTGCTTGATCCCCACCTCCCCACTTTGGATGCAGGCCAGACTCAAGGTTATGCTCACCCAAATGTAGGTGATAAGTGTGCTTGCAAAAGCAGGCTGCATATACGAACAGGCACTAAGTGATGTTTTAGCACTCTATGGCACTGCTGCACCTGGAACCTGACATTCAGTTCTGGGCATCGCTTTCTCAGAAAGATAGAAAAATTGGAGGTAGTTCGCGCAGAAGCCAAAAAAATGATCAGGGAGCTGGAGAAACTGACCTATGAAGAAAGAGTAAAAGAATAACTTGGCCAAGCAACAAATAAGAGGGTGTAAGGGAGATAGAGAACCGGAGGGGTATAAACACCAAGGAGGGAATTATTCTGGGTGACATGCAAGGATACTGCTACAAGCAATTAAATGCAATTAATAAAAAAGAAAAATTTAGATTGAATATTGGTCAGGAATTTTTTTTTTCTGGCAGTGAGATGTGGTGGAAGTCTCAACGCTTGGGACTGTAAAAATTAAACTGGACAAAGCACCAGATGATATATTGTAGAGGACAGGGTTGGCAGAGAGAAGGTAACAGATGAACTAAAGGAATTTCCCTCTCTAACTTCTATGATCCTTAAGATTTGTGAAGCAAAGTATCAACACTTAAAAAAAAAAAAAAAAATCAGCAGAATCCAAATACTGCAGACGTAGGATGATGGCAATGTGGATACACTTTTCCAGAGAAGAATTCTGTTCTAAAGTTCTTACTACCCATTCCCTCCATTTGTGTGGAGCAACTATTTCTGGAAGCAACATGAGTCCCTCCTATCAATCACGTCTAGAAAAGTCAAGCTAGGATGAGAACAATTAACATCCCTCGGGCCATGGCTGTAGAGCCTTCTGAAGCTTTCAGCAAAGTAGCTTTTAAAAGAGAAGAATAGCTTTCTACCGGGGGAGGGGGGGGGGAGGAGCCTCCAGCAAAACCACTGAAAGCTTCATCATGACCATACAAGGTGCAACCAAGTGGCTTTATTTATCCCAATCCAAGTACAAAAAAGGATTAGTTCTCCTTCTAAAGCCCAGGGATTTCCTATCAGGGTACTGCAAAGCCTGTGACTGGAAATAACACACTGGGACACCACCACCACTAATGCTCAGGACTCCAGCATCCAGACCCACAGTCACAACAGCCTTCCTTAAATCTTCACTGCCGAGTGATTAAAGAATAGAATAGGAGAACCAGGAGACCTGTGTTCTAGTCCCAAGCAACACTACTGCTTCACTGTGCGACTGGCTAAATCACTTCATTTAGCTGTGCCTCAGATTTCCCATCTGCACAATGAGGAGAATACTAACCTCACATGGGTGTTGTGAGGCTTAACTAAAAAGGGCTCCCGAAACTCTGAGCTACTTAGATCAAAGGCACTACGGAAATGCAAATAATTATGAAGGTTATTATAGCAAATTAACACACTGTCCATAGACAGTTTTAATCTGTGAATTTTAGCTGCCAAAAACTAATCCCTACAGATCCATCAGAAAGACTAAATCTGTAACACAACTCTGAGAGCCAAACTGTTTATTTACAGAATCCACCTTTCTGAAAGAGCTCGGTGCTGCTTATTTACCATCCTTTTTTCTCACTAGTTATAAAGATGACAACAGCTTCCCTGTGAGACTCTACATTTGGCTGTAGAAGCTGTGAGGACTGCTTTGAAGAAATAGGGTGGGTTACTTCTGTATGATAAAATACACACAATATACAATAAAGAGAATGCTCCTGAAGTCTTGGCCTCCTTTGTAAACAATCAATAAAATAAATAGGCAATTTCCATAACTCAGAACCACTGGTTCAGTTTATTCACTCTCAAAGGCTCCCAAAGCAAAAGTAACAATCACAAGAGATTTGTTAGAAGGAACAACAGTTCTGAATCCTCAGTCTTTACCAGAGAAAAGCCCTTCTTTAAATTGACAGAATACTTGGCCCTGTGACTTCAAGAAGCTTAAACCTGGAGTTTTCCAGTAAACTGCATTTCATTATCACTTTCACAGACTGGCACAACTGTACTCCACTCCCATGGGGCTATGAAGGACATGCAGATATTGATCTAGTCAGTGCCACATATCATTGTCCTAATACACCACATGGAGGAAACGTGAACTTCAACAAACTCTTCCCCCTCCCCTGAAGTTCAGTTTCAACTGGAAAAAAAACCTAGCAGATTTCCTTTGTTAGTAGCAAGTTTACTTTTAGGTTAAGGGTTTCTCATTTTAAACCACCAAGAGTATGTCTACACTGCAATTAAACACCTGTGGCTGGCCCGTCTCAGGGGAGTTGGGCTTGGGCTGTCGGGCTATGAAATTGCGGTGTAGATGTTCAGGCTGGGTTGGATACTGGGCTCTAGAATTCTTCCCTTCCCAGGGTCTCAGAGCTTGGGCTCCCGCCCGAGCCCAAACATCTAAACTGCAATTTTACAGCCCTGTAGCCTGAGCCCCGCTTCAGGTGTTTAATTACAGTGTAGACATAGGCTATATGATGGTCTCTTCCTCATTCAGAATACATGGAATTATTATATAGTTACTATAGTGACAGCCATAGTTAAATTTGAAAACCAGCTTTCATTAGAACACCCCCTTTTGCAGTTGCTCACAGCTTTCTCAGATGGAATTTTTCATGTAAATTTTTTTGAATACTAAGAAAGAGAGAAATCTCCACAACAACAGTCAAAGTAAAACTAAAAATTAAGATATAAAAATTAGTAAAACAGACAGGAGGAAGGAGAAGAAAATCTTAATATTGTGTAGAGTTTTGATATGGCAACTAATAAACGTGTTACACATCTCAATGCAAGAAAAACTAGAAGCTTGGATCTCAACATGAGATAAAAGATGTTAATTGACACTATCAACTAAAAAGACAGAAGGAGAAGACGGAAAGCATCAACCACAATATGTGGTCAATATCACAAAGAAGAAAGACTGGTGACAGGTCTTGTAAATAGAGCTTTAAGGCATTCCAAAGGTCAATTTATAATTGTGTATTTCTGTATAATAGTAATTTTATCTCTTAAGTTGTAAAACAAGATTTATAAGATTTCTGCTATAAAAATGGATCTGATAATCAATAAAATTTAAAAAGTCACACCTAAGCCAAGAGGCTTTAAGTTTCAGAAAAATCTATTCAGCCATTTTTGAGCAGTGTTAAAAAATACTCCAAAAATCTCATATTTGTTCCATTCCACTCAGTATTTCTGTGCATGCACAACTCAACATCAGCAGAATAGATTTTGTTCAAACATACCTTGGTTTGTAATACTACTGAGGCTTAAAAATCAAGTCAAGTCTTAAGATCGGTATGGTCGGCACCTTACTGCAAGGCTACATAAGAAATTCCAGATTATATTATAGATAAATTATTAATTAATACAATGAATTAAAGAGGATATTGGCCGAATTCATTCTATGGTGCAACTCCACTGAAGGCAAGAGAGTTACACTAAGTCTGAATTTGGTGCCATAATTCAAAGACACAAGAGGGCAGAGTTATACTTAGCTTTGTGGGTTGGATTCCTCAACTTTCACACTATTAATGCTACAATTTTGCATGGAGTATCTACATGTAACTGAAAACCCACATAAGCATGAGTCTCTACCTATAATGAATGGACATTATTTGGATCCTCTGAATAATAGTGGGAAAGCTAAAACCCATACCTGAAAGTAAAGACGACAGGATTATAAACTCATAATATATAAACCTACTATAACTATCACAGTTCAGGGCTGTCAAAAATGGTTTTAGAACATGGCAAATTCAAGTTAAACTTGGAGGTTGTGGTAGGAGACACTTAAGGGGAAATAGAGGTGGCGAGAAAGGAAAGTCAGGACCACCACCCCTTGGTACAACTTTCCCTGTCATCACTGCCTGCTGACTTCTCCAATACTGAAGATACAACTCTCTCAAAAAAATGTGGTCTAAATGATACTGCCAATACATCCATAAAAATACAACCCACAATGCCCAAATAGCTCTTTTTTAGGGGATTTCCCACTGTTACAAAGCAGAAATATAGGTTTCTACCCTTGTACATCTTGTTGAAGGCAACTTCCCCCACCCCCCTTTCTCCTGCATGGCTAGAATGATTAGATTCCAAGATGTCAAATGTTTCATGCAATTCTGTTTTGGGAATTTGCTCCTGATTAAAAATGAGCATGTCTATCTCACATATAAACACTTTCGTTTAAAACAGATAAAAGTTCTGCAAACAAACTTTCAGCTTACTCACTGTGATTCAGCTTCACGAGTATTGGGATTGGACCAGTACTGCCAAAGACATGTCTGGAATTAAGATATGCCAGGGGCGAACACCCATTGGTCACTATAACCTGATAGAGCAATCCCACGGAAACATAAAAAGTGAGAGGTGATCTGTCTCATTCAGGAGACAGATCACAGGAAAGGCTGAGAGAAGCATTAGTGTCAGACATAGGGCAGACTTATTTTTCCAATGATGAAAGGGAACAGAATGGCAACACACCACCTCACACATGTGAAAGAGAGCAGAATGATGGGGGGTTTGCACCGCACTGTGCCCCGGAAGCGGAAAGCAGGTCTGGCTCCTAAGAGGGGGGGCCATGCGGCTCCGCGCGCTGCCCCCACCCCGAGCACCGGCTCCACATTCCCATTGGCTAGGAACTGCTGTGGTGGTGCCTTCGGGTGAGAGCAATGTGCGGAGAACCCTGGCCCCCGTCTAGGAGCTGGACCTGCTGGCCACTTCCGGGGCGCAGCATGATGCCAGGACAGGTAGGGAGCCTGCCTTAGCCCCACTGCACCACTGACCGGGAGCCACCCGAGGTAAGCCCGCGCCCCAACCCCGAGCCCCAATGCTGACCCCCCCCAAACCCGGAGCCCGCTCCTGTACCCCAAACCCTTCATCCCCAGCCCCACCCCAGAGCCCGCACCCCCCAACCAGAGCCCTCACCCGCTCCCAGACCCCAACTCCTGCACCAGCCTGGACTACCCTCCCGCACTCTGAACCCCTCATTTCTGGCCCCACCCTGGAGCCCATGCCCCCGGTTAGAGCCTCCCCCCACATACCCCCCAACCCCCTGCCCCAGCCCAGTGAAAGTGAGTAAGGGTGTGAGAGAGCGAGCCACCGAGGGAGGGGGAAATGTAGTGAGTGGTGGGTGGGGCCTTGTGGAAGGGGCAGGGCTAGGGTGTTCGGTTTTGTGCGCTGAGAAAGTTGGCAACCCTTTGGTGGCATCGCATGTAACAGAGAATGAAGGCCCTCAGTGGGGCTGTGTAATAACTGGAACCAGAGTAACCTGACCAGTTCTCCAGAGGAAAGTGTGTATTCAGGGGGTTTTCAGACACTGCACGGAGGAGCTGGGCCTCTTATAAAATGCTGCACCTTCCAAAAAAAGGAGGGAACCTGGAAACAGAAGGCTAAAACAGTTTCTGCTGAAATCGCCAGAATTTCCATAGACCAGTGAAACTGTATGAAAGTTAAGGGGATTATTCTCACAGATTGGAACATTTCCAGTTTGCCAAGAGCAAAAAAGCATAGATGAAGAGCCATTTTCCAGGAAAAACAATAGACCTCGTTGGTGAGTTCAAAGGAGCCTCTGTTTACATGTTTATACCTTTAATGATATGGTCATTGCAATGACATTGTAAGTACTGACATCCAGGGCATCCAAGAGGGAGTTCTAGAAGGGAGGCAATGCAAAATCTACTTCTCAGGTTGTCTTCTATATACAGGTATGGCTGTAGGGTTCAGTGTGAATATCTGAGGCCCAATGGTTATTCTGCCTTTTTAAAGCTAATTAACTGTCTCGATAAACATGCCAGTAACTCAGCCCTACTGCATTTGGCACAATTTCCCACAAGTTTTTTTTTAATAGTGTATCAGACACAGAACTAGAACTTAGCACTGCACTTCTGAGATAATTAAAGTCTTTCAAACTATTGGCTTTTTACATAACCCAAGGTATGTTATAAGTATACAAATGCACTGCCTATCAGGCTTGATCACTTATGACATGGCTTTGGTACTATCTCCTATTATATTGTATAGTCTGTGATGTACTAATAAGCTGTAATAGCGATACTTAGCACTTTTATATTTCCATCCTCATATCTTCAAAGTGCGTTGCCAACACTGGCTAATTAAGACTTAAAAGATGCCAATGAGGTAGGCAGACTGGTAAACATTATCGCCAAGTTACAGATAGGCAAGTAGGTATGACAAGGTTCAGTGATCAGCCTAAGAACAACAAATACTGTAGTGTGTCAGTAACAGTGGAAATGAGGCATTTCTGGCTTCCTGTTTCCTGCACAGATCACTCAACTATGCAGCCACTCTAATTAATAATATGATTATTATTTATATAGTGCCAAGCTTGCTATGCGTAAACTCTCTGCCTGAGGAACTTACAGTCCAAATACTACATTATTAAAAAACGGGAGAATTTCCTACAGAAAACTATATGTACCTTTCTAGCAACAACAGCATGTGAATCATTTTCTTAGTAGTTTATAAATATAACACTACTTTGCTGCTGGGCCTCCATTGCAACCAATGTGCTGCTGCCTGTTAAGTTAACATTCTGCTGGAGTCAATAAAATGTTAGACTCTACCTAATAAATTCAGCAGCACAACAGGTATCTTCTGCCTGCACATGTCTGGCAAATTCAGCCGTAGTCAAGCAGATGATTATTACCTTCAGTTTGCACTCAAGTAAAGTATTTACTGTTTCCCATCACAGCCCATTTCTATACTTATTTCTTAGGTTCGTCTTCGGAGAATAGCATTTTCTATAAGAGCAGCACAGTGCAAAAAAAGGCCAAGCTAGGAGATTAGTAGATCAAATTTGGCCTGTGGAGAAAAACGGGACAGGCATCCCCTTTGATGCAAGGGCTATAGCAGCATGTCGTTCCCCACTAAGAATTCCTGCCTGCCACTGAATGGAAGAGATTATTCAATATCTGCTTCATGCTGAGAGGATTCACATACGCACGCACGCCTCCCTCCCAAAAAACTGTTCATAACCACTTGGTGGAGACCATCTGTACCAACAGAGAAATAATTAGTAGTTAGGGCAACACACTATTCAATACCAGTTTGAGAGAGACAGGCCCCAGTCCTGCAATAAGCTCTGATGTCCACTGACTCCAAAAAACAGTTTAAAAACTGGCAGAAAGTTGCCAGACTGTTGCCTAAGGATTTTGTGCCAACTATGTTCCCACTTACCAATGAAAGCCCAGTATGAGAAGTTTCACTTTACACTAGGATAGCTCTTCCTACATATTAGGATACTAATCATCCAGATTAACTTTGAAGGATCAGGGTCTAATTCTCCTTTCTTGCTTGTTTTACATCAAGTCGTTTTGACTTCAATAGAGTTAACACCTCATTTAGACCAGCACGGCTGGAGAATCAGACCTTCTGTTTCTCACATGGATTACGCTGTCTAACAAGAAAAGAGGTGGGGGGAAAAGAACATTGGTGGTAATATCCATGAAAAGATAGGCTGCTGCTTCTCGCACATAAACAGAACAGCTCACTTTCAAACGCTAAGGGGGTATCCAAAAAGAACAGATACTCTCATAAAGCTCTTTATAGCTCTAATCTAAGAGGGCTGATGGCCCTTAACTAGATCAATTTAATGAGATTTCTGCAGCTAAGTCTTGAGAGAGACTACAGAATGCACAGCCCATAGTCCCTATAAATATCACTTTCATTCTGCACAGTGCATGCCCACATACTGCATATTTAAGGAAGAAGCAAGGAAGTGGCCCATGGCAGTGCTGAAGAGTGTTTTTTTAAAAACCTTTTTAAAGCAGAGAAGCAGCTCAATGGTATCTCCGTCTAGTTCCTATACGGTGCCCATTATCATGCTGCCTGAGTGCCTACAACCATAGCATTTCCAAAAGGATTGTGCTCGACCGATTAGAGCACAGAAACAGCAGTCAGGACTGGCGTACCATCCTGACCCTGTCACTGACTCCCTGTGGAAACTTGACTAGTAATTTTAACCTCTAGGCCTCCATTTACTCATCTGTAAATGAATGTGCACTAAGATCTGAGAGGGTTAATACATAGTTGTACTGTACGTTTAGATCCTTGGATGAAAGACAATATTACGAAACGTTAATTATTCTTGTTGAATTACCAAGAAGGGCCCAAAGCAAAATCCCACATCAGAACATCCCTGAGCTTTGCTGTATCTCAGATCCAGCCCCATATTAGTGCAATGCATGCCTATTTCTACTCTGCTATAGCCTTAGGCTTTCCCACATTTGGGGACTAGTGTTTTCATATGGGTATGTCTTTGTTATGCAAACCAGCTTCCAAGAAACACATTGTGATATTGATGTGTTTCACACTGCATCACGAAGAGTGAAATATAAGAACATGATGGAAAAATAAGAACACAATGGAGAGAGAGAAATGTTCAGACATATGTTTAAAAGATGTAAATAAATAGGGGTGGAGGGGGGAATTCAACCAGAAATCTAAAAATCAAGCCAGCAACATATGCAGATGGAAATCTGACCATGGCTTTCAGGTAACCTGCGTTAGCTGAAAGCCGAGATCCTCTCTTCCTACTGCCCTCAACAAGAACAGTCATCAGTATGGCTAGTGAACTCTAATGTATGTGGGACTTCCTTTTATACTTAACAAGTCAGAGCTAGCACAGGGGCTTGTGTTTTATGATGGTGAAGTAATAGCTAGATTTACATTGTGCTTCTTAGTGAACCTTCTGAGATTTCCAATTAAGACTAGGAATAGATCTTTAGATGCATTTCAGATGCCTAGAGAAGTGGATTACATGGGTCAAAATGGAAGCTCAGACAAATCAAGGATTCTATTCTGCACTTATTTACAAGGGGTATTTTTTAGTGTATACAAGAGCAATGCTATCCATCACCATTACTCAGATTACCCAGACTGTTGCAATCTGGAGAATACCTGAATCCTGAGTAAGAAGGAATGCGGTCCACTTAAAAAAAGGAAAAGGGGAGAAACTTGCCCAAGTCAAGCAAGTAAAATGTGCACTTTATTCAACACCATTTTTTAAAAAAAAGTGTGAAATCTTGTCATCAGAAACCGAGGTGAGGCTGGTCAAGCCTTGAGGTCAGAACAATGGCAGTTGGGCTCAGTGGTTGGACCGATAGCAGTCGAGCTTAGCAGTCAAAGTCAAGGGTCAGAGCTGGAATCAGGAGCCAAGAGCAGGGTTGGGATAAAGCAAGAGTAGGGCTGAAAGCAAGGCTGGAGCTAGTGCAGGGCTAGAGCAGGATGAGGCCTGTGGAGTTTGTGATGGGTTGGATCACAGAAACCCCCTTGGGAGCTGCCACCTGATGTGCAAAGACTACCCCTGCTTCTGTTTTCCCTGCCAGCTCAGGACTCCAGCACCCTGTCTTGCTGAACCAGACACTCCCGTCTGGCTCCAGACACAAACCCAGGGTCTGAATCTCTTGTCCCAAAGCTGCAAGTTTACCTGAAAACAGCTCATAGAAGTGTGCTGGTCTTTAGCACTCAGATGCCCAACTCCCAATGGGGTCTAAACCCAGATAAATCCGTTTTACCCTGCATAAAGCTTATGCAGAGTAAACTGATAAATTGTTCGCCCTCTATCACACTGATAGAGAGGTATGCACAGTTGTTTGCTCCCCCAGGTATTAATACATACTCTGAGTAAATTACTAAATAAAAAGTGATTTTATTAAATACAGACAGTAGGATTTAAGTGGTTCCAAGTAATAACAGACAGAACAAAGTAAGTCACCAAGCAAAATAAAATAAAATGCGCAAATCTATGTCTAATCAAATTGAATACAGATGATTTCCTCACCAGTTCCAGAGCACTCCCTTTTACAGGCTAATCTCCTTTTAGCCTGGGTCCAGCAATCACTCATACCCCCTGTAGTTACTGTCCTTTGTTTCAGTCTCCTTCAAGTATCCTGGGGGGGGTGGAGAGGCTCCTTCTTTAGCCAGCTGAAGACAAAATGGAGGGGTCTCCCCCAGGTTTAAATAGACTCTCTCTTGTGGGTGGAGACCCCCCTCCTCCCTCCTATGCAAAGTCCAGCTCCAAGATGGAGTTCTGGAGTCACCTGGGCAGGTCACATGTCCCTGCATGACTCAGTCTTTACAGGCTGAAGCCATTGTCCACATGGTATCTTGCATGTCTCCAGGAAGACTTCTTATGTGGATTGGAGCATTCCAAGATGCATTGTTCCCCAAGTGTTTCCTGATCAGGTACTTAACCTGGCGAATTCCTTCCTAAAGAAACTGACCAAATGCCTCACAAAGCTTACTTAGAAACCAAGCCAGCATACAGCCCATATTCTTAACCTCAAGTAGAAAATGATATACATGTACAAATAGGATGAATAGATATAGTAGACCATAACCTTTACGGAGATATATTACATGGCACAGGCAGCACAAAACATATTCCGGTTATGTCATACATACATTTATAAGCACCCCCCCCATAAAGCCTTATGGGGTACACTGTCACAGAGTTTGTCACCACTATCAGGTAGAGGAGAATTCCAAGCCATGAGGCAACGTTGAGCAGACTGAGACACTGTTTCGCTTCTGAGACTTAAATACCTGCTCAAAGTCATCGGACCACCTTGCGGATTGCCTAGAGCCTAACACAGGAATGGATCATCCCTGGATGTGGCTTCATCAGGCTCTAGTTCAGGGATGACTCATCACCTCACAAGTAGCTACATGGGACAGTTTTGTCGGCATATGCTTTTCCACTATAACTACACAGGTATAACTATGCCGGAAGAATGTGCCCACACTACTCTGTCTATGCCGTCTTAAGCTACTGCCTTTGTGAATTATTGCATCCAGACACCTCTGCACTTTCTCAAAATAATGGCACAGCTTTCTGGGCAGATATCTCTTGGTGTGATGTTCCATAGTTAGGCTCTATGCATTCTGGGATTTTTCTTGCATCGCATTGTGGGATGCCTACTGGAAACTAATGGAATTCTGGGATTTGGGGTCAAACTCCTGTGACTCCTTACCTGATATCCCAGAATTAATCTGGTTTTGGCCAGCCACTATCTACTGGGCAGGAGAGGGAGCCTTATATAGCAAGGGAAGGAGAGTGGGGGCTGGCATGCTTAGTCCAGCATTTATCAGGATCGAAGGATTTGGTACATCATGGAAATAAACACTTTTGAGCTTAAACTTTCCAGCACAGATGCCCTTTTGATCACTCAATGGAGGATGGAGGTGGGGGAATGTATTAAAAGCTAAGGAAGCAGAGAACTAAGGTGCATGTCTGGCTTCCTAATTAGCGATATCTGGCCAACATGGCAGCTCCCAGGTGGTCCCAGGAACAAAGTTATTTAACTCCCCTGATACAGTCAGTACCTGGACAGTTTATTGTAATACAGCACATAGTATTCACTGGTTGAGGTCCCCTCTGCAACACTGTCAGGCTGGCTATCCACCTGGGTCTCGGGAGTCATTTGCAGTGCTGTCTCTGACTGCATCTTAAGCTCAAGGTTTGGTTGTCTGGAGGGATGTCTCTTCATTGGGGTATGGGGTAGGCTGGGTGTCTTCAAACTGTCCACAACACACCGGGATTCCAGAGTGGCATTCCTGGTAAAAATCCAGTCCCGCTGCTTATGGTAAGCGCATGCACTGGGAGCACTGTCAAAAGTCTTGGTTTTGTCTTTAGCATTTTTATAATTCATAGATTCATAGATTCTAGGACTGGAAGGGACCTCGAGAGGTCATCAAGTCCAGTCCCCTGCCCTCATGGCAGGACCAAATACTGTCTAGACCATCCCTGATAGACATTTATCTAACCTACTCTTAAATATCTCCAGAGATGGAGATTCCACAACCTCCCTAGGCAATTTATTCCAGTGTTTAACCACCCTGACAGTTAGGAACTTTTCCCTAATGTCCAACTAAACCTCCCTTGCTGCAGTTTAAGCCCATTGCTTCTTGTTCTATCCTTAGAGACTAAGGTGAACAAGTTTTCTCTCTACTCCTTATGACACCCTTTTAGATACCTGAAAATTGCTATCATGTCCCCTCTCAGTCTTCTCTTTTTCAAACTAAACAAACCCAATTCTTTCAGCCTTCCTTCATAGGTCATGTTCTCAAGACCTTTAATCTTTCTTGTTGCTCTTCTCTGGACCCTCTCCAATTTCTCCACATCTTTCTTGAAATGCAGTGCCCAGAACTGGACACAATACTCCAGTTGAGGCCTAACCAACGCAGAGTAGAGCGGAAGAATGACTTCTCGTGTCTTGCTCACTACACACCTGTTAATACATCCCAGAATCACGTTTGCTTTTTTTGCAACAGCATCACACTGTTGACTCATACTTAACTTGTGGTCCACTATAACCCCTAGATCCCTTTCTGCCGTACTCCTTCCTAGACAGTCTCTTCCCATTCTGTATGTGTGAAACTGATTTTTCCTTCCTAAGTGGAGCACTTTGCATTTGTCTTTATTAAACTTCATCCTGTTTACCTCAGACCATATCTCCAATTTGTCCAGATCATTTTGAATTATGATCCTGTCCTCCAAAGCAGTTGCAATCCCTCCCAGTTTGGTATCATTTGCAAACTTAATAAGCGTACTTTCTATGCCAATATCTAAGTCGTTAATGAAGAATTCTGCAGGAGCATCCTGGCTTTGGCATGACAGTGGAACCTATCCTGGGAATACCCCTTCTCCCACATTTGTTCCACTAGCAGCTTGTAGAGCTTGGTGTTCCAGTGACTCCTGTTAAGACGGGAGTGGTCATGCTCCTCTCCCCAGACAGCAAGTAAGTCCAGGAACTCCAGATGGGATCACACGGGCATAGCTGCTGTAATGGACTCCAACTATGTGAACTTACCACAAGCTGGAATGGCAAAGGGGCACACCTATGTGTTAATTTAAAATAGGAATGTATTCACATAAGTCTTAAAGTGGTATAACTCATCCTGGAATAGAGTTATGTAGCTTTCAAAGCAGATTAATTAAAGCGGGATAAAATGCTTGATAACTCAAAAAAATCCACCACTTTTGGGTGTGGACACAACGCAATTTATTCTGAAAAAAATAAAATTATAGTGGAGGGCAGGCAACAAAAAACCCTTCCCATGCAGAGAAGCCCTAAGTCGAAGTTTTTCCCAGGCAAATTTAAACTGAGCAATTATCACTTACTAAGCAGATCAGGCTTTCTGGTTTCTGACCTTGGCAAGACTGCTCTTTTAAAAAACTGATCTTTAATGAATCCATCATATCAGGCAACATCACACTGTTTCAACATGAGGCATGAATACCCCCTCTTTCTGCCTATTCACATTCCTTCCACATGTATCTTGTGGCCACAGCAAGGAAAACCCCACATGCCCCTCATAGTTCATTTCCTCTTATACGACTCAACGAGTTGACTAATTACAACAGCCTGACCCATGTTCATGCTGGTCTTTAGGAAGAGTCCCCTTGAAAATCCCAGGCGCAGTGTTTACTGATCTTTCAATCAAGTGCAGCTGGGACTGATGTGGAGGCGATGGGCAGAAACAGGGAGAAGGCTTGAGACCATCCAGCCTAATCTTGGCCTGTGCAAATCTAGAGTGAGAACCTTGTCCTGCCTCCCAAGCATGTGCACTGATGACAGCAGCACAGTGTGTGAAGGCAGCAACTTTTCGGGTCTAAGCTTTAGCTCCAGGGTGCTGCTTTTTGGTGGAGGTTGGGTCTTTGTGGTAGAGAAATACTCTTCCTACGCTATTACTGCATTCAGTCAGAGGACAGGAATCCTCACACACACATGAAATTTGCACTGAAATATTACACCTATCCCCACCCAAAGCAGAGTATGTGGCTGTATGTCCTGAACCTCTTAAAGAAATACATTCAGTATTTGACTTCTGAGACCATTCTGACTACTAATATATGCAACTGCACCTGTCTTTACTGTTACCTTGTCCTCCTACCTTTTCTTTGCCTGTTTAGTCACCTACTGAATATCGTCTACATCCTAAAGCTGTGAGATGTCTGGGGCAGATACTGTCTTTTGTTATTTGTTTGTACAGTTTCTAGTACCATGGGGCTCTGATCTTTGACTTGGGGTCCTTAAGTGCCACAGCAATAGAAAAAACAATGATGTGGTCAGAACTCCCACTTCCTGGAAAGAAGATCTTTGGGGCTGGGAAGGAGAGGCACAGAAGATACACACACATAAATAAGCATCCCAAACTAAATCCCTAAGGAGGCAGTGGGCTTGTCGCCAGTTGTTTTACTACACACTTACCAATGTTAAGCCAAGGCAATTATTCCCCTGCATCATTCTTTCCATTTTAGCAAAGATTAAATCTCAAGAAATTTTGCTAATGTCATTTTACTTGTTTGAAGGGAGCAAAAAGTATTGTACTCTTCCATGTGAATGCAAGCACAGTATTTACAGACATGCTGCCACTTACTGAATCTTTCATCTGTAGTACAATAAACCAAGATTGCATCACCCTTTCTTGCATAACCAGCTGGCATAGGCTCTTCCGGTGACTGGAAACTTGTTTCTTTGTATTCCTTTGCATTGTATTATCTGGAGGGGCTTTTACAGGCCTTGGCAAGTAGTTCCAGACTGCTGATAGAGACACATGTACTGAAATTTACCAATTTATTTTCTTAATTGGAGTATCCATCAGAGGGGATTTTACAGCAAGTATCAGTGTAGTATCTAAAATCAGGCAGTCAGGATTCATGAGGTACAGAACGTGTTCTCCTAAAAATGAAAGTTGAGTTTTGCAAACTATTAAGCCCTTTTTCCTCGACAGAGAAGTAGCCTTTTTTAATGCACTAAAAGAGATAGCAACGCTTACAAAAAGGCACTAATGACATATTCCTTTCCAAGTCTAAGGGTCACTTCTCCATAATTATTTCCCCTAAATCTCCCTGCTACCTTAAACACAGCAAACTAGTCACTGCTCCCCCAGACGCTCTCATCCTAGGGGTTCTGTGACTGACTGCTCCTGGTTCTCATCCCACCTTGCTGACTGCCCCTTCAACATATCGTCCTGTTCTCCAAGGTTTTGTCTTGGTCCTCTTCTTCCCCACTGTCTCTCTACACTCACACCTTGGAGAACCTATCACATAGACAAGTCAGATTGGAAGGAACCTGGATAGGTCATCCACTCCAGTCAGTCCCTTGCACTGATGCAGGACTAAGTATTATCTAGACCATCCCTGAGAGGTGTTTGTCTAACCTGTTCTTAAAAACCTCCTCTGACAGAGATTCCACAACCTCCCTAGGTAATTTGTTCCAGTGCTTTATTACTCTTACCATTAGGAAGTTTTTCCTAAAGCCTAACTTAAATCTTCCTTGCTGCTATTTAAGCTCACTGCTTCTTGTCATGCCCTCAGAGGTTAAGGAGACCAATTTATCACTCTTCTCTTCATAACAACGTCTTACATACCTAAAGACTTATGTCCCCCCTCAAAAGTCTCTTTTTCAAACTAAACAAACAATATTTCCTTGTAGGTCATATTTTCTAGATCTTTAATCATTTTTGTTCCTCTCCTTTGGACTCTCTCTAATTTGTCCGCATATTTCCCAAAGTGTGGTGCTCAGAACTGGACATACTACTCTAGCTGAGGCCCTATCAGTGCTGAGTAGAGTGGAAAAATTACTTCTCCTGTCTCTTATTAATACATCCCAGAATGATGTTTGCTTTTTTATATTTGCAACAATAGTACATTGTTGACTCATATTTAGTTTGTGATCCACTATAACCCTCAGATCCTTTTCTGCAGTACTCCTTCTTAACCAGTCTTTTCCCATTTTGCATTTGTGCAATTGATTATTCCTTCTTAAGTGTAGTACTTTGCATTTGTCCCTATTGAATTTCATCCTATTTATTTCAGACCATTTCTCCAGTTTGTCCAGATCATTTTGAATTTTAATCCTATCCTCCAAAGTGCTTGCAACCTCTCCCTCTCCCAGCTTGGTAACATCCTCAAACTTTATAAGTGTAATCTCTATGCTATTATCTAAATCATTTATGAAGATATTGAATAGAACCAGACACAGGACAGATCCCTGCAGGCCTCTACTCAATATGCCCTTCCAGCTTGATTATGAACTATTGATAACCACACTCTGAGTATGCTTTTCCAACCAGTTGTGCGTCCACTGAGATGTGTCACATTACATATTCTTTATGAAAATATGCTTATGATATGAATATGACATAACAGATATCCTTTATGCAAGATGACTCGTGAGATATCATTGGAAAGGTTATGATTTACTGACTGCGATTATCCAATTTGTATGCCTGTATCATTTCTGTATCTGAAGTTAGGAATATTGACTATGTTCCTTTATTTCAGCTATGCCACTTTGGGTGACGCCTACTGCTAACAACTTCAGGTACAACAATGGAAAAGCCAGACAGGGCGGATGGCCCATCAGCGAGGACAATAGACTGAAAAGCTTGGCCTTCCTGTGGACGCTCCATACTGCCACTGACTCATGGACACTGTGATCCTACAGAGTCAGGTGGTCTTGTCACCTGATGCTAAAACTTTACCTCAGACTTTTTGTGATTTTCCACTGTAAGGGAAGGGGGGGGCGGGTCAAACTAGGAAACAAAGGACTCCCGCCTTATACAAAGCTTTTTTAAGGGTGGGGAATGAGGTAAACCAGGTTGGCAGTTCTCCCCTGCTACCCCACCCAAGATGACTGCTGGAAACAACTAAGACTGAACTGAGGGAAAGAACTGGACCCAGGCTGGAAGGGCATCTGGCCTATGAAGATTATTAGAACCACATTTAGGATGAGAATTTACATGTAACCAGTTTCTTTAGTGTATTAAGCTTAGTTTGCATGCTCAAAACTCCTTCTGGAGGATGAGAGATATTTCTGTATTATTTTTAATAAACATGGAATGTGATTCACTATCCCCACTCACTTCTGTATTGCTACTTACTTAATATGAAGGGGTTAATTTATTTTCAGAAACAGGAAAATAAATGATGAACTGACTAGGTGCAGGTCATGTAGACATGTATGGGTTGGTATGAATGGACAAGTAAGAACTGTCAACATGGGACTGGAGCTACTTCAGAGATACAATGGAGACCAGTGTCCAGACCATTAACTTTTAACAATGGCTGCCCAAAGGGACCTAATGGATGTGGACGGGCAATTACCAGTCTGACTACAACGCTTCCCCTACCAGAATGCAGGGGGAGGCAGCACATATGACTGGGGCTTGAGACAAAGGACCAAGTTGTTAGGAGAGCTCGTAAGAATCCTGCTCTCTCAGTGGAGGGGAACAATTCAATCTGGGATGGCCAAGGCCAGAAAGTTTGTTGCAAGCGTGTAATCGGTCTATCAGACCAGGGCAAAGAGGAGCAAGGAGAAATTAGCAAGTTAGCTGAGATGTGTTTAGGCTTTGCTTTCCACTGAAACTCTAGGTCACTAAATGCTGTATTCCAGCTGACTGATAAATAATGTCTTGTTTTGAAAAGGCTGCCCTGTGTCACTGCCAACATCTGCTGGTTGTCTAGCTCCTAAGAGGGTAGGTCTTCAACAGGGGTCCAAGTTCCTTTAGACCTGCAGAAGGTGGTGCTGAAGCCAGGGACACAGTCTCAAAGTAGTGGAGTCGGGGGGCTCCCCCTGGAGCAAAATCGAGGGCCAGGGCCTAGCACAAAGAAGCAATCTTTCTGCAAATGTATCCATTAAGATGGATCCATCCCCCATGGATCCATGACACCCCCACTGCCAAAAGCCAGGTTCATGCCCTATTTCTCTCTTGCTGGGTGAATATAACTTCTTCCTCTCCAGCTTCCCTGTCATCTCTCCCCTCTTCAACCTATCCAACAAGCCATCATTTACGAAGTCATTAAGTAATTCTATGATTTTTAATCTTGTAGGAATAGTCTTTCAAAACTCCCAGATACAACTGAGTACTTAACCCTCTTCTATATGCAATTTCATGCTCAAGAGCACAAGCATTAATAGTTCCGACACATTCAGCTCCCAGCTCTTCAGCCACCCTCCTTAGTTCTTATTCTAGAATTGGAATCAAACCACAATATTCAGATCCAGACCCAAGATTTCTCCGAAGTTCCCTGGTGTCCAGATCTAGGGTTTTGATTTGGCCCATAAGAGAGGTTAGGGTAGATATGCAACATTTGGATCTAGATCTTAACTACAGAGGAGGAGAGAATATTTGGATTGGAGTTTTTGCTTAACGTAAATCTCCATTTTATTTAGCAGGAGCCAAAGAGAAATGATACAGCTGCAATTGTTTCTAATTGTATGACTTACTCACAACTACTCCCTTTCCACTGAGGCCAAATCCCAAAATGAAGTTGACCTTCACTGACCCTGAAATTACTGCACAACGTTAAAAGAGTGGAAGGAGTCACAAACTGCAAACAAGGACCAAGGCAACTGAGCTACAATATATTCGCAAACTACAATGTTAATGCAAAGAACACGAAGGCCATTTATCTGAAGTGCATCATTGCATACAGCAGTCTGCCCTCCTTAATTCCCTCAGAGCCCTTTAAACATAATGTGACTATTCTGCGGTGCATGGTGGGACACAGACTATGCATTTTAACAACAGAAGGATGGAACATAGGTATTTATTAGCAAAATCAATCCATGTAGGACTAGATGGTTCGGGAGACTGGTAATGTAATAAGGAACTTTTCACCCCTAAGGGGCAGAACTTCCAATCTGGTCCATGTTATTAAATGACCTAGAAGAAGACCATCAAGAAAAGGATTGAGGATCACTGACAAGCCAGTTTGGCAAAGTTTGCCTTCCTTCTGTCTTGCACAGTATCTGATCTTGCAGAGAAGTGTTTGAGTTTCAATCAGCTTCAGCTGGCATCTTTCACCAGATGCTTCTTCAGAGGAAAAAAAGAACATCCCCCCCTTAATGAAGAATGTACATTTCCTTTGGGAAGCACAGATAGTTGCAAAATTAATGTCTGATCGCATCCCACTATCACAACAGCACCTGCTGATTCTCAATCCCATCAACATTTGAATGGGAGACATCACTGGATACTTCTTGGAGTGGAAACTCAGTTCCTCAGCAGCATGTTAGACATTCTGCACAAGCAGTTTTAGCTTCTTCTATATTATCTTTAATAGTTAATTTAAGTCATTCAATAGTTAAATGTGCAGAGCCACAGAGCTAAGTTCTACCCTCAGTTACACTGGAGTAAAGTTGGAGTTAACTCCACTACAGTCAGTGGATGTGCACATGGAAAGAGCTAAAGTTTTGGCTAATTTTCAGGAGAGAAACACTGCTAAACACAGCAAGCTAGACAGTTCTTGGCATGACCCATCATGGCTTGTATAAAATATCTTTTGATTTACTAGACAATGCTATTTCCTTTTTGCCTGATTTATTTAATGACCTTTTAAAGTCTTGTGGATTCAAGACAGTTATTTTCCTTCAGCCTGTTCACAGACTCGGAATGTAGTAACAAAATTAGGACCAGATAATAGACATCAACATTTTTAACATTACCAAAATGGGGAAGTTGCCTATAGTTCTGGGAAATACAGATTAACCTCAAAAAGCAATTAGTGGATTTCAAAAGATATTTAGGATCATTTCTTTCATTGAACCTCTAGCATATTAATCTTCTTCCTTTTAGAAAAACAGAATTAGGGAATGGAAATTTTTCTTTACCCCGAAGATTGTGGTTAAACTCTTAATTGGCCAAAATACAAATACTGGGAATAGGACAACTATAGATAATCTGAAAATGGCTACATTTATATAGCACTTGTTTTTGTCTTCAAAGAGCTTCACAGACATTAACAAATCGTCAGCACCACTGCAATATGTGAAGTTATGATCCCTCTTTTTACAGATGAGGCACAGGGAAAATGACTGGCACGAGGTCACCCAGAAAACTAGTGGCAGACCCAGGAACAGAACCCAAGTTTCCTGAGTCTCAGTCCAGTGCTCTATACGTTAGGGGAAACTACTCCCAATTCAGGAGTCTGCCTCCCAGCTTGGTACTGTGACCACATCGATCTCTGGGAATCAATCAAAATTTGACAACGAAGCAAGATTTTTTCCTATATCCATGCATTTAAGTAACACACTAAGTATAGGAAGGGAAACCAATACTGAAGTAACAAACTGCAAATGAAGAGTTTTTACAATGATGACCATTGTATGCACAGTGCTAGAATACAAATATTGTACCTGTACCCTCCATACACAATATTTGATGATAAACAATAACCACCCTGGGGTTTTCAAAAGGTTGTAAGGGCAATTCACTCATTACTGTGACTTGGTGCTTCATTCCCTTTGGTTCCTTTGAAAATGACACCCTAAAAGCACAGAGCTCTATGACCATGGTTTTCAAACTTTTTGAGCGTATAATTTTTGGTTGCATCCCCCAACCCAGACAAAAATAGACACATGCAAAAGTATGTTTGATAGCCTACTCATATACCTAACAGAGACCTTAACAAACTAAGTAAATTACCGACACCTGTAAGTTTCAAATGCACAGATACTTTAATGTGAAGGATGTGCCGGTTTCTCTGCAGACAGTTTATCAATTTGTGGGGAGATTTTTTGAAACTGACATTCTGAGGTTATCCTCTACTTCCAGTCTCGAATGGTACTTTGTCTTTAGCACAGCCAGCGCAGAGAATCTGATCTCACACAAATAAGATGAACCTAATGGTAAAAGAGTTTTGATCGCATACTTTGACAAAGCTGGATATTCTAAGCCAACTTTCAACCAAAAATCCCCCAAAGATCGTTGTTTTTTTTAAATCGAATGGCCAGTGTCCTCTCACTCTGAAGTTCAAACAGCTTCTCCTGAATGTCATTTGAAAGATGAGACAAGGTCACTGCCTCAGCTACAAAAGGTTGAATAATCCAGTCATTCAGGGAGGGATGCATTTCCTTCAGGAAAATATTTATCCAAACTGGCTCTGAGAGAAGTCAAGTGATTCTTGATTGGCTCCACAACACTCAATAGTTCAGATTCTGTTTCATCAATAGCAGGTGTTAACAATGGGGAATGGAACTCTTAAACCAGTTTTGATCTTTGTTTTCCAGAGATCTCGCTTTCTCTTGAATGCTAATATCTTGTTGTGCAGGTCAAAAATAATACTTTCTGGTACTATTTCTGGTTTGGTAAAAAATATCAGCAAGATAAGCCAAAAGCACAAGCCCGTGGGGATCACACAGTGTCTCTGCAGTGCTGAAATTCAAATCCACTAGAAAAAGTCAAACTTTGTTTCTAAGTTCATAAATGCACTGCAATACTTTCTCCCTGGATAGCCACCTGACTTCCATGTGAAACAACAAAACCTTGTGCTCCACTCCCATTTCTGCACAAAGCATTGTAAAGAGACATGCCTTTGTGGGCTGCGTCTTGATAAAGTTCACCATTTTAATAGCAGAACTTTGAACATCAGTAAGTTCCTGATCCATGTTTTGAGTTTTAAGGGCTTCACGGTGTATCATACATGATATATGTGGAGCAATTTCAAACACTTTGGCTTTCAAGCCTGCCCTATTTCTAGACATAGACATCCATGCAGATTCTGATGCAGGCTTCCCACTTCAACTCGTGAGAAGTTAGGAAGTCATTTAAAATGTTAGCTCAGATCCAGTTCCATGCATCTTAACTGGCTTGCAGAACAAAAAACCTTCCAATATCGATGTTTCATGAGCAATTAAATGAGCTTCTTTCGATATATCCGTTGCTTCATCCAACTGGATTGCAAATAATCTAGATTGCAATCAAGAGATCAGCCATGCCTGGATATTTTCTGACATGTCAGAGACTTGATGGCTGACCGTGTTGTCTGACATTTTTTACTTCTCTGACGCACGGTCACCAGGCATTGTTCTGTGAATGTCAATTGCTGCTGGGAGAATCAGTTTTTCCCCAGTTGTGTAAGGCTTTTTATTCTTCACCATGTGGTATGCAACTTGATGTGATGCTTTTAAAGCACTTGCAGGGGTGGATACCACATTTGTCCTTGTGTTTTTCTGTTTGTTAATGTCTTGTAGCTTTCGTTCAAAAAAACAAAACAAAACAAAAAAAAAACCTCTGTTCTTTCCTACCAGATCACCATGTTTTGTTTCTAAACGGCGTCTTCATTTTGTTGGCTTCAGGCTATCATTTGATAGTTACTGCATATACTACACATTGAGGTCCAATTTATCCATTAACTGCAATGGAATGAAACCAAAATCCAAACATGCTTCAACATATTTTCTTGTTTTTGCAGATTTTTACCCTATTCATTTTAGCCATTTCAGCCTTTCATTTTGGAACACTACAATCTTTTCGCAGTAAGTACAGATCCATTTTTCACCACAATGATATGAAAAAATATCAAACTCACCAGCACAATAAGCAATACACAACAGCTTGTTGGAACGACAGGATAGGCTATACTAAATGGGAAGGCGGGAAAAGGTAGTTGTCGCTATAGAAATGACATCGGCTAATAATTAAACACAGTGTAACACATTCCTGCGTAGTGCATCAGTAGCACCGTATTGGTCAAATGCTACTTAATTAATGATATTACAGAAATTGCAGATTCTGCAATATTAGACTTGCACCGCAATTGTATCAGCCAGGCAGCTGACAGACAGCAGGAGCCTGAGCCTCAGCCGCTGACAGCTGGGGTTTCTGCTGTCAGACCTGGGCAGTTGGGGCTCCCGCTGTCAGCCCAGGGCAGCTGACAAAAATGTGGTGGAAGCCTAACATTGCGGGATCCGCAATTTCTACCATATTGCAAATTAAGTAGGTCCTTAGTAATAATTAAAAAAAAAAAAAAAAGTAAAAAATGCCTTGCGCATCACGCCCTCCCCCCGGAACGTTTCTCCACGTCCCCCCAGTTTGAAAACCTTTTCTCTATGGTGTATTTGTTTGTTTTTTCCAACTTACTTTATAACCATATATAACTGCATTGTTTTGACTATTATGAGTCTGTTTACTTTGCAGGATCATGTCTGTGCATCTCATTTAACAGCAAACCTGCCACCAAAATGGTGATAGTGCCCAAAATGCGTGAGATGCTGTACAAACACATCTAGAATAAAAGAATGTATATTTAGATGTTCACACGCTTCATGGATGAGCACAACATATGCTGCACAAACCCACAGGAAGATGCAATCCCAGCCCCCAAATGCCTACAATCTAATTTCCTCTATATGTACAGATGAGCTTAGATAACGTAGGACATCTGCAACCAGATCACCTTTGTCTATACAGCATTTTGGAGACCATGGGAGCAATCCTCCCAGCCCAGGTCAATAGACTCGGGCTCACAGGACTTGCACAAGCACTCTGAAAGTAGATGTAGACAGTGCTCTGAAGTTGTGGCTTGGGCTGGAGATCAACCTCTGAACCCCCTCCTCTGCCAGGTTTCAAAGTCTGAGCTCCAGCCCAAGCTGCAACTCCAAAGCGCTGTCTATGCTGCTATGTTTAGCACATAGGTGTAGTTTGACTGCTATATTGGGGATGGGGTGGGGGGGAGGAGGGGACAGCTCCAGCCAGGCCAACAGAGTCATTTGTGTGGGGCAAATTCCACACCTGCCTGAGGCTTGAAGTACTAGGCCCACTGTGGGGTTACCGCTGTCCCAGTGTTTGTTCGGGACTCGCACACGAACCCTGAGGACTCAGTGTCCGTTCCTCTTTAGTTATGTGGGTGTGGCTTGTCATGCCAAGACAGGCTGAGTGAGTGCAGCGGTGTGTATGTGTCTACATGTGTGTGCCTGTGTTTGTGTCTCCCCCTGAGGGTGCGAGAAATGCAGAGTGTGAGAGGGGCTGACCCAGCAACATGTGTGTCTGAGTGTGTATACACCCCCCGCACACACACACACACACACACACACCTCTCGCACATGCTGAAGCCAGTTCCTCTGGCTCGCTGGCTCTCTCCCCGTCTGGAGTGGCGGGCACTTGCCGGTGACTGGGGTGGGCAGGCCGGCGTAGCGGGGGAGCCCCAGCTGCTGTGGTGAACTTAGTGCAGGAGCTGCGGAAGCTCCGGCACCGGCTGCTGCAAGTAGCTGGACTTGATGCCACCACTGTTCTGGTGCCTCCCAGTGCTGCTGCGGCCGCCTTCCTGCTGAGGCTGCTGCTCCTGCTGTATTTCACGGTGCAAATGGATGCCACATGCCAGGCCCCCACTTCCCTGCCGCACTGCACAGAGACATGCCAAACAGTGAGCACCCCAGGCGGCATGGGGGTGAGGAGGAGGAGGAAGTCAGGGATGAGAGGGGCTACTGGCAGGGGCCCATCCTGGTGCATTAAGTTAAATACACTGAGCCTCACCCCTCTGACCACAGCGCCATGGGTGGTGGCCCTGTTTGGGGGGAAACGCCCCTTCTTCCCCCCCCCGAAACGACGCCCATGGTTTAGAGTGCTAACACAAGCCCCACTAGTCTGAGTCTATTGATCCAGGCAGGGAGGCTTGCTTCCATGGGATCCAAAATGCTGTGCAAATGTACCCTAAGAAGAGTCATTGATATGACCTTAGGCTCATCCGGATAGCAGCAGATTAACTTTCCCCCTCCTCCCATAGGCCAGCTCTGGGACCATCTGACTAAGGTCATGTCAATACTAGAGAGCTTTCAGCGGCGCCGCTGTACTGACGCAGCAGCGTCGCTGAAAGCTCTCTCGTGCAGCCGCTCTATGCCGATGGGAGAGCGCTCTGCCTTCAACAGAAGCGTCTCCCACCGACATAGCACTGTCCACACTGGCACTTGTCAGTGTAACTTGGCGGGAGGGATAGCTCAGTGGTTTGAGCATTGGCCTGCTAAACCCAGGGTTGTGAGTTCAATCCTTGAGGGATCTGGGGCAAAAATCTGTCAGGGACAGTACTTGGTCCTGCTGTGAAGGCAGGGGACTGGACTCGATGACCTTTCAAGGTCCCTTCCAGTTCTATGAGATAGGTATATCTCCATATTATGTCACTCAGGGTGTGTTTTTTCACACCCCTGAATGACAAAAGTGGTAGTGTAAACATAGCATAAGAAAAAGTCAGACATTGCTATTCTAAGCAGTAAATCGGAGGGCCTGTGTCAGACCACTATTTTGGGTAGTTTCTGTTCTTTTAAAGTCATCACTGAAAAAGACAGTGTGAAGCCACTAGAACGTTGCAGACCGGTAGCTATACAATGTAATGCTGCATTAAAACAGGCCAAATGTAACCCATGAGCTGGAAGATGCATAACCCAACGATTGACGACAGCAGCTTTCCTCTAAAGATTCAACACAGAACAAGGGAATGCTATTCATTGCTGCCGAAATTAGCTTAGCAGTGTAAGCAAGGATGGAAAAGCATCAAGAAAGGAGTTGTATGGGTTCTAAACAAGGATATATTTGACTCCTATGGGGATACAAGCCAGGCAATACCAAAGTTTATTTCAACTCAATAAATCTGACCATTATTCACATCTATGCACTGATTGCAGCAGCCAAAAGATGATGAAACTGAAGGGCTGTACAGACAACTCAGGAACTCATTCATACTTTGCCAAAACACAACATGCTGCCAATTACAGGGGGATTGTCATTGCTATAACAGAGGGAAAGATGGTTATCAGACTGTAACAGGAGACATGCACTAGGAGAGAGAAATTAACAAGGACACCAGCTCATTGAGTTCCACTCAGAATCTGCTCATGTCTTGTAAACATTTGGTTTTAGCACTACAACAAGAGGAGGAAATGCACTGGGAGCTCCGCAGAACATCTCCACAGGAAGAGAAATTGATTGCATCATTGTGCAGAAAAAATGGAAAAATCACTGTTGAGAACTAGACAATCACAACAGGTGCCAATATCAACTTGGTCAGCAAAAACTTTTGAAGAAAGTTCAAGCTTCCCCCACCAACATTAAACAATAGCCACATTATAATACTCAGGAATAGTCTGGACAACATAAGGGAGCAGTACAAAAGAAGGAGGCTGTCAGAGGATTTGGTGCATTGCTAAAAGGTAAGGCAGAAAAACTGTTAAGTTATCTGTGAAAGGAGATGACTGTACATTCAATAGTAATGCAAAGAACATAAATGGGATACACACCATGGTAGAAACAGAAACCATTGCTGAATAGTACAGCTTTTGAATAGTACACTGAACTGAAAGCAAGACGACACTGAACTAGGGCACCAGGAGGGAATATGCTACTGTGAGCTTAGAGTGTTGATAAACAATGGATTCTTCATTAAAACAGCTTTTTTCCTTAGACCTCCTCCACAGCAATCCAGAGATAAAGCATTCACCCATCTGCCTCAATCAAAATGGACCAACATTTTGGGGTGCTGTGACAGTCTGTACCCCTGTATTTACCCCTTGCACACTATTGTAATATTCTTTGCACAAAGTATGTCTTGTGAGGTATCATTTGAAAACTCATAATTTGCTGATCAGTATCATCCTAATAACATGCATGTGGCAACATTGTATGTAAAGTTCTAAGATTCTACTGTTTGGTGTTACTAACACATGTTCCACTCTGGGGAGTAGCCAAACCAGTTCTTCAGAGACAAAGGGCAAGCTGACGCCTCAGCCAGGTGTAAACAAGGTCAAATGGGCCATCACCTGCTAAGTAGATATTCATTGGCAGGAAAAAGGACAAGTGCAAAAATCTACATCTTAGCAAAGAAAGAGTATACAGTTCTTGTGCAGGGAGACTGGCTGGCGCCCTGCTCCCATCTGGAGAAGCTTCTTAAAGGAGGGAGAGAACTATAAATAGAAAGGGGGGATGCCCCAAATAATCTCTCCCTTCTTCTCTGTCCACTGCATTTACGACATCTGAAGAACAAAGGAAACATTGGACTGGGGGAGGGATCCTGACTGGTAGAAGTTCAGCCAGTAAGACTGCTGAAACATGGTGAGAGATTTTACTTTGAATTTAAACTTAGTGTGTTAAGTGAAGCATTAGTTGCATTTTACCTTTATTTTTCTTGTAACCAATTCTGATTTTTATGTCTCATTACCTGTGTTCATTTAAAATCTCTCTCTTTGTAGTTAATAAACTTGTTTTATCTAAGCAGTGTGTTTGAGAAACTCCATTTGGGATAACAGGATTTGTGCATCTAATTTCTATTAAGAGAATGGCAGACTTTATATAAGCTTGTATTGTCCAGGAGAGGGCTGGGCAGCACAAAACATACATTTCTGGGGAAAATCTGGGACTGGGAATATGCTGGTGTCACCCTGCAGTGTAATTCAAGAATGGCTGGCTGCAGCACTCTCACAATACAACTGGCAGTGATTTACATGCAGCAGGTTGTGTGTGAGCAGACCAGGATGGTAGCTACAGCAGCAAAGTAGTGAGAAGGGCACCCCAAGTAAGAGGGCTGAGGTGACATAGCTGTTCATCAGTCTAGATTGTACCCCAGGTATGTCACAGTGCTGCCTATGAACAGAAGTTCCATGGAATCACTAGAGAGGATGTGATGGAGTTTTGTGGGCTCTGCCTTTGAATCACGTGGTCCTGTTGCATCTAACAGAGAGATCAAAGAGATGACCCTCAGAACGGAGAGCTTAACACAGATATAACAAGACTTTGGTGGACTGGTAACAAAAGAAATTTACCCTCTAGAGATAACTCTCTAATTTCCTTACTACAGTCTGTCTGGGGCTAAAAAGAGACTGACATGACATTCCACCACACTAATCAAGAGGTAAAGTATTAACCATCTGATTCCACCAAAAAGAACTGGAAAAAGCCCTCTTCCACACTATAAATTAGTGTTTTCCTTCCTCATCAGCCCAGATGCTACCTGCAAATGTATAAAAAGGGAAAAGGATGATTATGACCCTTTCACACCTCACCCTCAGTGATTTAGATCATAAATCATCTGCGGAAATAGATAAAATTAATATATAGTGGTGATTCCTTTATCAGCAGAAATTATTGTAGCTATGTTACTGGAAACCAGGGGGCTGAATCTCTTAGGATTCTTGGATTGAATCTAAATGCAAATGAAAGTTGAAGGTGGAAACATTTGGGGAAGAAGCATACCCCATTGCTATAAAAGGTAGCTCGGAAGAGAATGAGCCAAGGGCACTGAGAATCTTCTGCAGGCATCTGGAGAAGGTGGACTCTAACATGGTCTCCAGCTGTGGAAACTGACAAAAATATCTTAAATAAAAAAAAGGGGAGGGTGTTAGGCTGGTGACAAAGTTAAGCCATATTGATGACAAGTGAGGGTTGTAAGAGCGTTTAGGGCAGCTGATGAGGAACTGATCACATATTCTGAATATACATACATATATACATAGTAGGACTTTTCTGCCAAAGGACAATTAGTTTGTTATTGAAATAAGAACATCCTGTTCCCAACACCTGTTCATAAGCCTACAGGAATCCTTTGCAAATATCTGTGTCAGCTGGCCAATATACATATGTAGTTTTCAATAATATACCTAAAACTCTTCCTGCATAAAGCAAACTCCTCCTGCGTGTGCTTTGTACTTCTGTTTAAGACCAGAATCAGAGATTTGTTTTCTGTATGAAAAGCTACTTATTGTGTGGATGAACATTCACACAGAGCACTATGAAAAAAACTTTTCAAACCAGTATCCACTAACTGTGCAGTTATCTTTTGTTCACCAGCAACACTGTTAGGGATCTAGGTCTGAACAAAATAACTCTCCCTTGCTAGCTCCTCTTCCTGTTTATTACACAGAACACAATGCGCCAGAATCCTTAAAACCCACCTCTAATGAGATATTTTTCCAGAAACCAACTTGAGATAACACAAGGATGGACAAAGATGAGGAAATTAGAATGGACATAGATATTTTTGTTTGTTAGAAGTCACAACATTATATTTAAGACCGTGCTCATTTCACAACAACTCACTTGGCTGGATGAGAAAGCTATTGTGATTTTTTACTTTTAATCTTTGTATCTGTTTTCAAAAGCATCAAATTCTGCCGCAACTATCCAAACTTCCTACTTTGTATTACATAAAGCTGTCTGGATCTCCAGGTTAAACTACAGCCAGTGAAATTTAAGAACAATGACTTATGCAAGTCTTGTGAATAAAATCCAGAAACTTTACCACAGCTTCTCTCTGAATATTGCTCTTCTGGAGAGTTTGGAGTCCTTTATAAAGAAAGCTACAAATCCTCCTTGATGATCATTTCATTTTCTTAATTAATTTGCAAGCAGCATTCATAAGATGTAACCTGAAGGCAACACTTAAAAAAAAATGTCATGTATATTGCTTTACGATAATCATGCAAAACTGGAAAATCCTTAACTGCTTTAGATTTTAATACCTAGCTTAATACAGTTTACTTGAAAGGTAACATTGAAAATCCACTGCAGAAGGGGGGGGGGGGGAAGAAGGGGGTGAATTTAGACAAATATTCCAAAAACAAAACAAGAAATCAGCCCTACCATTTGGATTTCTTTGTCAGTTACTAGCTTTCCTTAAAACTGCAAAGTAACTACTAAGTTCACACTAAACGTAGGACACACGTGTGCATACTTATACTTAGTATATGCCACACTGATGGGAAGTTTTGGGTTCCATCCCACTGTGTGTAAATACTCCAACTCAAATATTTTTTTAATCAAAATCTCTGCCTACTGTGGAAAGTGACTGGTCAGTAGAGCATTGTGTAGAACAGGGGTCGTCAACCTTTCAGAAGTGGTGTGCCAAGTCTTCATTTATTCACTCTAATTTAAGGTTTCGCATGCCAGTCATACATTTTAACATTTTTAGAAGGTCTCTTTCTATAAGTCTATAATATATGACTAAACTATTGTTGTATGTAAAGTAAATAAGGTTTTTAAAATGTTTAAGAAGCTTCATTTAAAATTAAATTAAAATGCAGAGCACCCCGGACCAGTGGCCAGGACCTGGGCAGTGTGAGTGCCACTGAAAATCAGCTCACGTGCAGCCTTCGGCACACGTGCCATAGGTTGCCTACCCCTGGTGTAGAATGTGACTGCTCCCAGGAGTTCAGTGCTCCAACCCTGCAGAGAATTATGCAGGGTCTGTAAGATCTATCGGGATTCCTGCAGTAATTAATACTTTACAAGGTCAACAGGATGGTCTTGTAATTACAAGATTCGAAACAAAGTCACAGCTCTTCTTTAAGCTTCCCATGTGACAGTGGACAAGCTGATTACACTCTGTGCCTCAGTTTCCTCACTTGTAAAATGAGAGTATTATCTACCTTGCAGTGAGGTTGTAAAACTAAAATGATTACCATCTGAAATGCTCCAAAATGCTCAGATGGAAGATGATAAAGTAGTGCAAAAAATAATTATTTCACTCGTAAAGGCAGGTCACATTTTAAGCAAAAACTAGTGGATAGCATCCTTATACATATTTCTCATAGAAGAAAGCACAAGTTTATAACTAGCATCAAGTTACTGGAAATACAAAAGGCCAACAAAATGGCCAGAAACTAGTTAAAAACCATTCCTTGCAGACATTCACTGCAAGGAGAGACAGTGCAGTGTGATTCCTGTGATTCCTGCTGGGAAGCAGGCTGCTTAAAAAGAAAAAAAAAAATTACTTGCCTCATTTAAAATTAGAAAGTGCTTCCTCTGATGCTATAATTTATGTTAACGTTCTGTCATCAATCCCCATTGCAACTCCTACTCAAGAACACATTTCCAGACGTGGCCTCTAATTTTGCCCTTGCCAGATTATACATGCACCTGTTAACATAGATGAAACTTGCCATCGTCTGTGTTAAGTCTCATCTGACTGGCATATACAAGTGCCTGGAGGTTCATATGAAAGTAGATCTTATGTGCACAAATTTCAAGGTCACTTGAAAACTTGGCTCCAAAGGTTCATGTTCTAACCTGCTTTAAATCAAACTTCTTTTGTTTTGTAGCTGGTGGCTCTAAAATAGTGGAGGTGGCTCAGGAGAAAAAAAAAACCTGATGCACTCAAATAGCTTCTGGTATGAAGCCTGGTCTGAATCCTGCTCTTTCAGTCAGAGCAGGAGCTGTAAACACAGATGCTGCCATGGTTCTGAGTCTACACATGCCAGGCAACGAGAGCTGCCTTCTTCCAGAAAAAAAAAAAATCACAATCTGGAATGAGTTATTCTTCCAATCTTATCTAACACACAATGCTAGCGAAAGGTGCCAGATTGACAGTGGAATAAAACTGAAATCTTCTGTCTACAAATACTTGAATATTACTTTTATTTACCAGAGACTTTTTTTAAAAATTCATTTGCTGGATGATGGCAAGGACTTGGAAAATAGGGAATTTTCCAAACAGGAAAGCCTTGCATTAAACGGCATTGCTATTTTGCGCTAGAAGCGTCCACACTGGGGGAGAAGATTATAGGAAGCCAAATGACAGAAAACAGAACTATTCACAACATTATCTTATCCAGCCATCAGCCAGAGTCATACTAGAGACATCAGCTAGAGATTTTATGATTTGATAAATACATCAGAAAACTTACAATTCTGAAAACAAACCAAGCAACCAACCCACCCTGTTTTGGAAATGGACTGGCAGCTGATCATATCAGCTAGCCAAGTGTTTAGCCTCTTGCTCTACTAAAAGTTTCACATATTTAAAAAAATGAAAGCTTAAAAGATCACAGAATCTAGATTGAAAAAAAAAACAGATTATATACTAGCATCCCCCCATATTTCTCCTCCCATCCATCCTCACCCAACCCCGGAAATTTGACTTTACCAATGTAGGATTTTACTCTCAAACAGTTTTCCTACAGGAACAAGTTTGTTACATTATGCAAAAGTCTGAAGCCAATATGATATTATCCAGCATTCAAGCTACTTTTTGTTTTAGGAAATGCATATCTTGAACTGCATAAAAGTGAATCCCTGGGTTATTTTTTAAAACCACGGCATACTTAGTTTAGCCAATTTACCCCTGTTGAGAGTCATTCTAAAGATAAAAGCCAAATCACAGTACTGAAAATTTAGACATCAAGTTTCCAACCGTGCTAATCTCCTCCTGATCCCCTCTTCCGAGAGACTGCTCGTTCCGATCTGATCAAACTTGAAAGCCAACATGAACTTCCAAAGATTAGCTGATGAGGTGGAAAAAGCAGTGAATTGTGTATGTGGGGGGGTATGTGGTGTGTGTGGAAGGAGCATTTCACTGAACAAATGCATTCCTGGTTGAACACCGATAAGTTTTCAAGTGTTTGAATTACTATCTGCACTGAATTTACACAGCCTCTCTTCTGTCATCAGTCAGCAAATACCAGTGCTGTCACACAGGCCCCTCAAATTAACACTGAAAAATCAGGGAAAGATGCACGGGCCAGGGTGGAAGAAAGATCCCAAGGCAACACTTAGCTGTAAAGTGGTCTCACACTCTGCACACACAGAGATTTGCTTGAACCCAACTGTTCAGTGGGAGGATTTCAGGATCTTAATTCTCTAGCACTAACAAGAGGCTTCAAGTTTGTCAGTCTTGATCGATCAAGAGGAGGAAAAGATTGCTTCAGTTTTCAGCTACTGTTCAGGCACGTCAGGATTTGAAATCGTACTCTAACTGCTCTTCAAATTGATCTGGCTAAGAAGGAGCAATAGGAAATCGGAAAACATTTTTAACCACAGTTGCTTAAATGGCTTGTGGCAAAGCAACAACAAAAAAATCTTGAAAGATATGTTAAAAAATACAATTTAAGGACCGACAGCCTATAGAGATCAGGTGGTGGGACCAGACCCAAACTCTCAGTATAGCTCATGCTCGCACAGAAGACTAGGTCTCAGATTCTAAGATAGTATAAAGAGAGCTACTTTAATTTACACCAGCTGAGGGTCTAACTGTAAGTGGGGTTTGAGAGGTGAAAGAGCTAACACCACGGGATACGGTATTCACTAAACCTAGAGAGTCACGCAGGAAGTCCCTCATTAACCTTTAGAGAAAGAGGTTCACTGCCATCACTCAGAGAGAGGTAACTGTAGACAACCAAATGTCATTGTTCTTTCCTGGCTCAATGGCAACTTCAGTTGTTGCCAGAAATTCAAACTCATCATAGACTGAACTTGTAACTTCTGAAACAGGTCAAAAGTGCACATGTAAGAATCCACCAAACCTTCTGATTTCCCAATGGACATTCAAAAACCTAGGAGATACTATCCAATGGCTACAGGAGAGTGATAGAAGGCAGATATATTAGCCCCAGATTAAGCAGGTCCCTTTTCCCTGGGTAAGGTAACAGGGGCGGTTCCAGAACAATCAGGAACTTGCTGGAACCAATTAAGACAGGCAGGCTAATCAGGGCACCTGGTTTAAAAAGGACCTCACTTCAGTCAGTGAGGGGCACGCAAGGAGTTGAGAGTGAGAGGGTGTGCTGCTGCTGGAGGACTGAGGAGTACAAACGCTATCTGGCATCAGGAGGAAGGTCCTGTGGTGAGGATAACGAAGGTGTTGGGAAAAGGCCATGGGAAAGTAGCTCAGGGTGTTGTAGCTGTCACACAGCTGTTACAAGACACACTGTAGACAGCTGTGATCCACAGGGCCCTGGGCTGGAACCTGGAGTAGAGGGTGAGCCCGGGTTCCCCCCCTTCCCCTGATTAGATATAAGAGGAGTTGACCTGGACTGTGGGTCCCACCAGAGGAGAAAGTTCCTGGCCTGTCCCCTGACCCACTAGGTGGGTCAGCAGAGACTGTGGGGATTGTGCTCCTTCCTTTTCCCCATGCTGGCCAGTGATGAGGTTAGCTGAGTGAACGGCAGGTTTGAGTCACAAGCAAAAGTGGCCAAACTGAGGGCCGCCGTGAATCTCTGAGGCGAGCAAATCCGCCAATAAGCGCAGGACCCACCAAGGCAGAAGAGGAACTTTGTCATAACATATATAGATCATAATTAGGTGCAGGGCAGCCCAGGTTCTCTTGCAAATGTATGTGCCAAGTGATAGCTGAACAAGTAACTTCTGTTAATGTTTAACAATCTGTTTCATTATTGCTAAGATACAGTCAAAAGAAAGGCTCATTACCTGTGGGAGAAACATCTGAGACTTAAAAAAAATATTTTTAAGTATCTACTTTACTTTTCAGTTTCTGCTTTTTGTTTACTTTTTGCACTTCAGTAGGTTTGGACAGTGAAACTAGATGAGTCATTTTCACTTTATTCCTATCATTTCCACTTTTTTGTTCTCATAGATCAAATACTTTGGTCATGGATTCACAATACTGTAGGAGGATATTCAGATGTAAATACCCATCCCCCCACCTCCATGTGATCCATTAATTTTGTAAAAAAGTTTCATCAAAATATTTGTATTATAATTGGGTTTTATAAAACTTCACAAATGCAAAAACTAAGTCTTTAAGCTTACTTGCCAGTGTCTCTTTAATGATAATTTCTAGGATTAACATCCTATTAACATAACTATTAATGCAAACTGCATCAGCAGCCTTGTTTTCCTATGCCATTTAACTTCAGCATTTCCAGACACTTCTCTGTCCCCTTTCCTTCCCCCTCCCTTTTATGGGGGGATGGGATAGGTGGGGGAAGATAATAAGTACAAAAAAGAGCCAAAAACCCTCTTCTCAACCTAACTTCCATAAGATACCAACCTAGGAAGGAGGGGAAAAAAAAAAAAAGATACAGGAGAGGAACAAAAGGTCACCATTCTTCAACAACATCATTCTGCATCAAAAGGCAGTGAACTCTCGGATACAGCCCACAAATGTTGCTTTGAATTTAATCAACTGGATGAGAATAGCTACAGGTAAAATAGAGAATGCTTTCATTTGTTTCTCATGACACACTCCTAGTACTGTAATGACAGCTCAAGGCAGTGACTGGCTTATCTAAGCATGCATACTGCACAGTTCTTACCTGACTCATGACTCCGATTGAGCATCAGAACCCCACAAGGATAAAGGGCTGTATTCAAATCAGAGCCCATAATCCTCCCGCCTTTAGAGATCCGTACATTTTGTTGCTCACGCAGGACCGGTCAGCCCCCTACCGTGATTAAGGCTTTGTAAGAGTTCAAGTTAGAATACAGGCTGGCATTATAAAAAGAGACTAAGAGAATTAAGCGCCCAGTTCTCACAGTCCAAATTCCATTAGCACCCTTTGACTATCCCAGTCAAACTATTGTGCGTGCAATTGCTCTCTCCCCTGGAAACATGTATTGTAGGTAGGGTGACCAGATGTCCCAATTTTATAAGGACAGTCCTGATTTTGGGTTTTTTTTCTTATATAGGCTCCTATTACCCCCCCACCCCCATCCCAATTTTTCACACTTGCTGTCTGGTCACCCTAATTGTAGGTCTGAATGTGGCTTAGGGAAACCTCAAACCTTGGCCACATGTCCTACTGCTGGGGATGGAACCCCACTCAATAGCAGAAGCCGGGCATCATAGTTAGCGCTATAGCGTTCTAGCTGTACAAGGCACTTCACAAAAATAAAAACCACACAGGTCCCTGACACAAGGAGTTTATGATCTCAGGAACTGAACTTGCAGCTGCACATGGAGAGAGCCACTTGTGCACAGGAAGTTGTTGGATCAGGGCCTAAAGGCTGAGGATGTCCTGTAAGGTGCTGAGAGCCTACAGCTCTCGCTCAAATCAGTGGGAGTTGGGGTTGCTCATTTCCTTGAACGAGGATGCTTGGCATCTTGCAGGCTAGGGTCCTAAATTAGACTAAGGAGAGAACAGGACAAGGGCCTTAGTAAGAGATTCCGAGATACACTTTTGCTATATTACATATCTTGCTGATTTCAGTTTCGTTTGTTTAATAAAAATGTGTGATTGCATCAGCCTTTTACAAATATTGCTTCACTGATGTTTGCAAGTTATATTTAATGTTGTAGGAATGAGATCAATCTGGGATACAGTTAAATACACTTTACACTCATGCAACTTCCAGAAAACACCCTACTCAGTTCTGATTTTTTTTTTTTTTTTTTAATGTAGAATTTAGTAAGTCCATTCTGTGGTCAAATCTTTGCTGGTCTGGGGAGGATTTCTTTTTAAATAGTTACAGTACCTAAGCTTTGGGAAGTCCCAATGACAGTACAATACCACAGGAATTCTGCCTCACATGCCAACATGCGTTCTAAATACCTTTCCTACCCCCAATTATGCAATTCACCCTATATTGGCACAATAATCAGTGCTTTTACACCACAGACCCTACTACAGTCATTAATTTCTCAGATGTCAGCCCTCAAGCACTTCTACAAAAGGATTTTTTAACACCATAAACCAAAAGGTTTACAAGTTTATGCAGTGTTAACATTATGACACAAACCAATGATGACATTTAAGCTTAAACCTTTTTCACACATCCAGATTTCAGAGTATGACATCTATTCTCAGCATTTCATTGTTTGTCCAGGAATTAAGTGAGACTCTCCTCAGCATTCTTCTGATTTGCCTAAATATTACAGAGATCTCAAACCAGTGTGGAAGGTGATGTTAGAAAGGCCACATGATCCAAGTGCAGTGAAAACAGGAAAGAGCCAGAAACTCTTGCATTCTACTCTGTGCTCTGCTGCCCAACTTTGTGTGACCCTGGGCAAATCATTTAACCTCTCTGGGGCTAGTAGTTTCTATAAGCACTTGTTAAATAGGTATTACCTATGGTAAGGTTTATATAACCGTTTGAAAATGTAAAGCAGTGCAAGAGCAGTTATTTTTACTGTCAGATACCTCAGGATTCAATATGAAGGGCTAAAGCTGCACATGTGAAGAAATAGCTGTCCTAACTCAGAATGTCCCTGTTTTCATTAGCTACATGTTTTTAAAAACAATGCATTTTTCTGTGTATGACCATGATTAATCTGCTACCTGGATTTTTCTGCAGGTTGACTGTCTTCCCTTGACTTTACACTTTTATAACTATTTGTATTATAGTAGCACTTATAGTCTCTAACTGAGATCAGGTGCCCATTTTCTTAAGCAATGTACATACTGATAGCAAGAGGCAGTCCCTGCCTCAAAGAGCCCATCTAAATAGACAGGACCGACAAAGAGTGGCAGAGAAAACAGATGCACAGAGAGGGGAAGTGACTTGCTCAAGCGTCCCCCCAAAAAAGTAGTGATGAGGCTGTGGAGAGACTCATGGTTTCCAAGTTCCAGTCCAGTAAGATTTTGCTATAGGTTTACTGCTTTCCGGTAACATTTTAAAATCCCTTGATTCCCCTCCCTTTCCTGAATAAGACAAACTCGCTCTACTGGAGAGAGCTCTAATCAACCTGGCCCAATATAGTTTTAATACTATGTGCCCTGAAGCCAGTAAGACCTGGATCAATATCCTTTAGATGTTACACTATGGGTATATGCAGTAAAAAAAATAAAAAATCCATAATACTAAACCAAAAAACAGAAGTACCTCAACAACAGTCTTCTGAAAAGACCAGTGATTTTCTAAGATGAAGAAAAGGCTACTTATACTTCAACCTGGGTAAGCTTCCTTGAATCCTCTATACAAACTCAACACACATGGATTTACTGTTACCAACTGAAAAAATAATCACTTTCCCATAAGGGCTCACTAAGCTTGGAAAACTATTAAAAAATAGTGCCCTTGGACAAACTGAAATGAAAAACAAAAATTGCACAAGACCAAAAGGGAGGTTGAGAGAAAACAGACCAAAAAACAACAGCACGAGATCAGACACGCTGATTTCAACGGAGCTGTTTCGCTGTGAAATTCTGAGCAGGCTTTTTAATTTACCTTCTACTACTTGTTAGGTTTTCTACATGTTAATGTCTTTATATTATTTATTTACTTATTCTACAGAGTGAAAATACAAAAAATAATAATAAAAAAAAAAGTTTAAAAAAACCCCAAGACAGATAAAGGTTGAGACACAGGTTATTTTAACATTCTTTGATAAAACCCAAAAGAAAAAGAACAAACATAATGGTTACGGTTAAAGATCAACAAGCAAAATTATCAAAAGCTTCTCTTCTAAACTAAGTCCCTGGATAAATCAAGGATGCATATGCTGAGAGAAGTTCTGTCAGTATCATTCCAGGCATATTATATAGGTGTTAAACATGCAATTCTGATCCTGTACACACAGCATACACCTATTTGACTCTGGACTGCAGTTCCCAATAATCCTCTTCTTAAAACCAAGGCTGAGGTCGAAGAATAAGTCGACATCACATTCTGATGCCTTCAGGGCAGTGGTTTGAAGGATAAGAAAGTCCTGTATTGCACCGTACTACAATTTACGCACTGTACCTACTGTAATTTTAAGATGTTCAATTTTATGAACTTTTCAGTTTCATTAATTCCTCAATCCCCAATTAGTTTGTAAAACAGGGGTTTCTACTGTAGGAAAAATGGTATAACTTTCTGGTGTCAACAAGCCCCAGACGGGTTCACAGGTGACTCAAGCTCTTCTTGCCAAAAAGAGCCCATTGTCTGCCTCCTTGTGTGTCTGTGGATGTAACAGTTTTACAGTAATCTGAAGTTCTGATGTTTGAGTTCAGAACAAATGGGCATCACAAATACCTTTTGACAGTGGCTAGATTTCAGTGGCAGGTTAAGATATCTTCAGTGTCAGCCTATAGTATAGCTCTTTGGTCAATGGCTCCCTTTCCTTTTTTCCCTTTGGTATCTCCCTCCCCTCCCCCATTTATGAGTAAATGCCAAAATGATGATTCACCTTTTCCCCTCATTCCATTAGGTCAGCAGGAACTGGAAGTATGGAAATATAGCTGGGTGGGGTGTAAAAATGGGAGAAGGGAACTGATTTTTCACCCCCCCTCCTTTTTTTTTTCTTCCAAAAATTGAAATTTCAAAATTGTGAAATATTTTCAACCAGCTTTAGAGATGGTTGAAAAATAGGAACCAGCTTTTAACAAGAAAATTCCATTGAATGTTTTCCTGTTAGTTTTTTTTTTTAATTTAAAATTTCATCAAAATATTGAAAATTTGAAAAATTCTGACCAGTTCTGCGGATGAGATCCCTTGAGTTACTAAGTGATTACCCCATCCCCATGCTGGAGATGTCCGTAAAGATAGGTTTGTAGAAATTATAATTGAGAGACGCTCCCTCATAAGGGACAGTATTATGAATATAGAATTAGGAGATGTGCCCTGGAGGCGGGGTTGGGAACACCACATGGCTGTGTGCAGCAGTTCACCACAGCAGCTCTCCAGTTTGTTTTATTCCTTTCTCATTTATTTGGTTTGTTGTTTAATGAACTCCAAGATCGTGACATGGTGTCAGAAGTGCTGCATGAGAAGGAAACTGCAGTCATTTTGAAGTTAACTCCTGTGTTTGCAACTGAAAGCAGAGACAAAGGGAGGCATGTGGAGTACCAGGCACTGAGACTTTTGCATGTATTTGGTGAGCACAATAGTAGCTTGACTAGCTTAAGAAAGGGGGGGAAAGCCAAAAAGGGATGTGTTGTAACCTCCATCCAGTCTGCGATTGTTAGGTAATGTTGCAGAGAACTGGAAAAAAATTCTAACAGGGATTTGAATTGTATTTAGCAGCCAGAAAGGTAAAGGAGAAAAATGACAAAGTGAAATCAGCAATCTTTTTGCATGTTGTTGGGGAGGAAGCACTGGATATTTATAACAACTTTAAGTTTGAAGAAGGTGAAAGCATGAAGTTAAGTAAAATACTGACTAAATTGAGGAATATTGCTTGCCAAAAAGGAAACCTTTAAGAGACAATTTTTTTACATGCATGCAAAACACTGATGACACCATAGGACATGTCACAGAATTAAGGAAACTCCTAGCACCTCCACCTAGGAGCAACCAGGATAGGTCGCCGCTTGCGGGGAGCCACCTGAGGTTAACGCCCCCTGGATCCGGCACCCCGATACCCCTCCTATGCCCCAAGCCTCCTCCCACACCCAAACTCCTTCCCAGAGCCCAGCCCAGCCCCCCCGTCACCACAACTCCCAGCCCTGCATCCTCTCCCACCCAAACTCCCTCTCTCTAAATTAACCGGCACCCCCCCATTCGTCCAACATGCCGGATCAAAAAGCTCTTACTGTATATAGCTATAGTCCCTGTAATGCAGACATGGCCATAGATTTAAATGTCTTAGTGGAAGTGCCCTTCCTGAGCTGCATTCACTCCTTGCCAAAAAATTTTGCTGCTTATCCTAGTATGTTCAATAACCTGATTTGCATAAAGGAAATGAAAAGGCTCTCCCTTGGAGTAACAAGTGTGTCAGCAAAGTGCACGTTGCTGAGATCAGTTGAGAGGACAGTCTTCTCATACTTCTCTTAGAAAACCAACATTAAACTGAAGTTATTTCAGTACAGCAGCAATTCTGTCCTAGCACGCTCCTGCTAGCAGCCCCAAATCAGCAATTAACATTTGGCTCATCATGCTTCTCCAGCTAACATATTATACAAATTATTTATAGATTTAGTCTCAATCTGCAGTTACCTAAGCTATGCCATGGTCAGACACACACCTGTTGCTTCAGGAAAGCAGGCTTCAACCGCCTCACCCTCCTGCAGCAGGCAACACATTCATTCAATAACTTTCCCCATCAGGAGAAAGGCATTTGTTTCTCTTCCTCTGAAGCACGTGCTGCTAATAATGCTTAGGTCGCCCACTGGTGAGCATCTGTTACAGGTCCCCAGCTGTGCCTGATTCACAGAGGATACGAGTCTGTTACAGTCCCAGCAAGAGAGCTCTAGTGCAAGCTGTAGAAACTAAGCTCTGAAGATCCCCGGTATGTCAGACAAAATAGCCCTCATCACACTCAGTGTTTTCAAAGGCCTGTACGAATATTAGTTAATTCTCACAACTCCCCCTAGGAGGTAGGCAAGTATCATCCTCATTTTACAGATAAGGAAAATGAGGCAGGGCAATGAAGAGTCTTTTCCAAGCCACAAAGTCCAGATTGGAACTCAGAAGTGCCCGGCTCCTTGCCCCATATTCAATCCACCATACTACTTCACAGCATCAAGGCAAATCAAGCTTGACTGTCAGAGCTTAAGGCGGCACTTAAACAATACAGCTGTTCCTGCTTTACAGTCTCTGACAGTGGGGCCCGCACAACACTGGTGCCACATTTCAACTCAGGGAACATGCCTGGGCTCACAAATTCCCAGGTTGTATTCTGAAATACATCTGACCCTTCATGCTAAATACAGACCCTGTCACACAATAGGGTTTGGTCATCTCCAGTTCACTTGTAACGAGAACTGCTTCGCCTCTGTGCACTGGTGACTGTACAAAGAGGGCTGTGGGGGGCAGTTTTCTTTAAGAGGTGTAATACTTATTTAGAGGGTCAGCTGTTAGGAGCAGGAACTCTCTCTTACCCTGTCTTTACCCAATGCCTAACACAATGGGGCCCAGATCTCAATTGGCCTCTAGATGGTATCATAATACAGAGTATTATGACTACTACTACTAATAATTTTACTGGACGAATGGAGCCAACTCTTTGTGCGTTGTAGCTTTGAGAGCTGCCTCCTCGCTGAGGGTGTGTCTGCGCTGCACTCAGGGGTGTGATTGCAGTGCCAGTAGACATACCTGAGTTAGCTTTGATCCCGCTAGCTCAACCAACAATGCAGTAAAGCTGTGACAGCATGGGCTGTAAGACCCTGCCCAAGACCCTGGATAATTACTCGAGTGCATAGCTGGTGCTGATGCAGCTTCACGAGTATTATTATTCGAGCTAGCTAGTCACACCTCTGATTGCAGCGTAGACATCCCCTGAGTGGATGACATCCCCTGAGAAAGGCCTTTTGTTGCCTTCAAAACCTTGAGGAGTTAAAATATCCCAGGCCTCATCATTAGTGTGGGACCCAGCTTATCACTAAAGGCAGCCTAGTGTACACTGTTACCTGGTCACCACCCACACAGATGCTGACATTTTGTCACTAGGTAGTATGGATTTCACGGATAACAAATGCCCAGATTGCATCCTCAAGCTGCATATGAAAGGAGCTGGAATAGCAACATTCCCTTCTGCAGGAATGCTGCTGCCCTGCCTAAAGTTAACTGTCCTTAGTAACAGCTGAGTTCTGAGCTCTACCCTCCTTGTCCCGGGAGATGCAAGAGAAGCTTGCAGCTGTCAAAGCAGAGCTGCTGAAAAAAACAACAATCCTCACTGTGGACCAGACATGAGGAACAGCCATTTGTGTGGGGCATGCAAAATATCCATTTTTTCATCCTCCTCACGTTAATGTGGGAGAACAGATTTTGTGGTGAGGCTAGTACATCATCATCATGATGCTGCCAGGCTGTTGGAGAGGGAATTAAAGGGAGAGTTTAAAAAGTCATTCCAATGTCCAGAAGTTCCAAGTAAAGCCCTGTCTAAAACAATGAAGTAGCATGACCTGGGTCTGATCCCTCTAACAGAACTAAAACTCAAGCACGTTAACAAGCACAGGACCCTGTCCCACATTATTAATACCTGTCCAAAGGGCGACAGTCCTGGCCCTGCACAAAGCCTTGCTTTCTGGCATATATTTCATGTTTTATTCAATTCATTAGCCCCAAGAAGGCTGTTAAAAAGAAAAAATAGTTATGAGCACACAATCAAACAGGTGCATTATGGAAGAGATAAAATGGCTTACAGGTTTTCTAGCTTTGATGCTGTTATAGACTGTATTTGGCATTTCCCTTTAACTTACAGCTTGCTAATAATAAGATAGTAAAATTATAAACAAATCCCATGACACTTTTCAGAGTATAGAGGGGTCAGCCGTGGAGTCCTGGGTATACTTCAAATCTGATACAAGTAATCACATTCTGGCTACCTAAATCTTCCTTACAGCTTTAAGCATTATTATTTTATGGGAAGAGTGCTGAGAACACAGGAATTATACCAAATGAGATCAGTGGTCCATCTAGCCCAGTATTCTGCCTTCAGCAGCAGCCAGTACCAGATATGTCAGAGGAAGTGCCTCTCACTCCCTGACTCCTTAGTTTAATTAATAGCCTCTTTGAGGGACTTTTCTGAAAGTCCAAATAAAAATTGCCAACTGGTTCTCCTCTAACGACTCTTTTTTTATATGTGGAAAAATATCTAGATTAGAAAAGGCTGGACACCACCAGAACAATGTGACTGAACAGTGATATTTAGCATGTGTCCTATCAGTTCTACAATTTGGGAGATTATTTTTTTTAAATGGTGTAAAAGTTGCCATTTGTTAACGCACAATGCTTCACACAAAAGCTTAGCACCTTCTTCCTCCGAATCAATGCACCCTGAAACATGCTCAAAGGGAGTACGTTTTGCACATCGGGTGCTGCTACTCTTTGTTCTTTGTGCAGCATCTTGCCGCTTTCATTTAGTTAAACCACATCCTGCATGGGTTATATTTTGTTTCCATCACACAAATACAGTAGGCTGACCTGAGCTGTGGGAGGACAGAAGTGCAGAGAAGGGCAATCTCTACACAGCTGTGCGTGTGCAAGCATCCACATGTACATACAATTTCTCTGTTTTCAAAAAAAAAAAAAAAAAAAAAAAAATCAGCATTTCTGTCACTGCTACAAAGGGTATCCAAGGCACTGCAGTTCTTCCCTACCCTGAGAGTAGGCAACAACTGCGGTATCTCAGATAACGTCAAAATACGCCATTTTATTGGTGACTTCTGTTTAGAGATATTAGAATGTCTAAATCAGAGGTTCTCAAACTGGGGGTCAGGACCCCTCAGGGGGTTGCGAGGTTATTATGTGGGGGGTCACCAGCTGTCAGCCTCTACCCCAAGCCCCACTTTGCCTCCAGCATTTATAACGGTATTAAATATATAAAAAAGTGTTTTTAATTTATTGGGGGGGGGGGGTCGCACTCAGGCTTGCTCTGTGAAAGGGGTCACCAGTACAAAAGTTTGAGAACCACTGGTCTAAATTATATCAAAAAGGATCTTGCTGGGACAAAAGAAGCCAACCCAGCCCAGGAAGGATAACCAAATCATTGACCTTCCTGAAGGTTTTGTTCAGTCACCCAGTCGTAAGCCATAGAAGCCTTGATGAGCATCTGACCCATCATCTGTGAAACTGCCCCTCACCCATCCTTTTTCAGCAGCTACCCTATAAACTGAAGTAGTTCCGCCAATTTTGAAGAGGCCTATGCATGAGACTGATCTTGCATAGCATCCAGCCTCTCCATTTTCCTGGCAAGGTCACTGAGGAGGTGGTGGATGCTCCAACAGCACCTGCCCTCTTCCAATATCCCAGATCCTTCATAATCAGATTTCAAACCAGGATGCAATCCTACTGGACAACCTACTTTAGCCCTGCAGAGACAACAAGCCTATATACGCTGCTGCTATACTCAGAGCTCTCTGTGGCCCTCAGCACTATTGAACACGCAGGGCAGAGAACACATTTATATGATACTTGGAAGTAAATGTGGCAACATTGCCCTGCAGAATGGATTAATTTAAATCACTGGTTTGAATCATGCTTTAAATCAGCAAGCAAGAAATCTGGATTTAACTCACTGATTTTAATCTTGTGCTGCATTTGTACCTTTTAGTTATTTTGCTAAAGAAAGGTTGATTTTCACTGGCAAGCATTAAAAAATGTTAATTTGAAACTAAATATAGATCTGCACTACATGTGGTCTTTTCATTAAGCAGGAGGATGCATTACAGCTATACATATTCATTTAAGCAATTATATAGCTTAATTTACATTTATTCAGATTCTTAATTTTTATATTTTTTATTCTGTTAGAAAATGGTGAAAGATGCATTTCTTAAATGGAAATTAAAATTAAATTAAAAATGCATAAAACAGCATTCTAATTAGCTAAATAAAAACTACCTTAACCATCCTGGATACATAAGAAAAGAAGTTTATCAAAACATGCCTTGCATTTAAAACTAACTGATTTATTAAAGGAAGTATAATCTGTAGTTAGTGAACTGAACTAATTGGTTCAAATCACCATGTCCTTCAAGATTTTACAACTAGTACTCTTCATCCTCTCATACCTAGTTTTTTTCCATAGGTTGGAAGAGGAAAGCCAGCTTTCCTGCTTTTTCAACCCCCAACTGGTTTCTTAACTTCAATGACTAGTTCACTCAAACTGAACTAGCTGAATAAACTGAAATGAAAACAAAATATTTTCTTTGCACCTGCGGACGGGGCTGCTGCTGGCCAAAGTTGGTTTAGTACTTCAACAAACTGGTTCCCGTCCACATAGTGACTTCCGCGAGGTTCAACTATATGACTTTCTTTAAAACGTGCCAGCAAACATGCACTGCTTAATATTATTTGTCAATGATTTTGATAGATTATATACATTTAGACCTTAAAATAGGTTGTGAATTTCAAATTTAATTTTAGATAGGTTTATATCTTTTTAATTAAATACAGATTTATTTTTTAAAGTCCAATTTTTTTAAATCATTTTTATTCACCTTGCTGCCCTGGATGCACTTGCTCCTCTCAGACAGATCCCAGCAAGCTGCAATGGGCATCCCTCTTCCTCAACTAGACCCCTCTTATGCAAGGTCCTACAAGACAGCACTCTCCCCTGTCCTTTTAGCTATTCAAGACTACTTGAAGAATTCATGAGACATAATGCTTCCCAGTGCCATCAAAATGCAAATAGCACTCAACCATATCTCCCCCCTAATGACGCAGCTTCCACTGTCACCAAGATGTTGCAATTTCCACAAGAAGCAAGCAGATGATCAAAAGGAGCTGGTGCACACTCAGTCCAGGAAAAACAGAAAGGAACTTCAGGGAACTCACAAAAACCTCTAACCTCACCTGACCACAAATCATCAAAATGGGTCAAATACTTAAGGTCATGCTGGACTCCTCATTCGTCTTGCACACAGACTGCTACATCTTCAGCTAGCCAGAGACTTCACACTTTCATCTCAGACAATGACCTAGTCACTTTGATCCCTGGTATGTTTTTTCCCCCAGGCCAAATTATTGCAACTCACTTTGCAGCAATGGACTGCCCCTTAAGCAACAAACGTGATGCAATCACACCACACTAGCACTGCACAAATTACACTGGCTCTCTACTGGTTTCCAATCAAAATTCAAAGTCCTGGTCTGAATCTCAAAGGCCCTTAACAAGTTAAAGCCTAGCAACATCTGAGACTGCCTCATTACCCTGACCCGCCAAGATGGCTGCACTCCACAAGGGACACAACCAGGATAAGGCACTCAATAGAGCTCATCAAAATTTTCCATATTTCCAGTTTTCAATTAAACTTCTCATTGAAATTTTAATCAGATGTTTGTTTTCTTCCCCTCTCCACCCCCAATATCCCTCCCTCATGTTTTAATTAGTTCTAGCACCAGACATTTGGAGCAGACCATTCTCACTAGCTCAGGCAAACTTTTTGGCCCGAGGGCCACATCTGGGTGGGGAAATTGCATGCAGGGCCATGAATGTAGGGCTGGGGCAGGGGGCTGGGGTACAGGTGGGGTGCAGGGTGCGGCAGAGGGCTCAGGGCAGGGGGTTGGGGTACATCCCAAATATTGGGGTTCTCAATCCATTGTTCAAAGCTCTTTTGTTAGAAATCATAGTCAAGAGATGTGGAAGAGGAAAGAGGTAACTAATGTCACATGGAAAGTTACCCCAACATGGAGTCAGGGATCACATGTTCTATGAGCCCTGCTGAGTCACTGGGCCTCCATGGTCTCTGTGCCTTCTGAGACATCCTCAAGAGGGGCTCACTGAAGAGTTGATTCTCCTTAACGGGCCATCAACACATAGCTGAGTAGCCTTGATGCAAATCTGTCTTGTGGGTGTCACCCAGGAACACAACAAACTTGAGATACAAACTCATAGCAAATATTCATAACTTTAGATACAATGATGATAAATGGATTTAAACAGGATAACATTGTTAAACAGATTACAAATTTTCCAATGAGAAGGCATATTTTGCATAAGATTTATCACAACTGTTTAACACTAGTGAAATCTTAGTGTACAACACATGGTCATCTCTCTCTCTCTATATATACAGCATCACAGCTACCACTTACATTTTCATCATCTTATTCATGTTTTCAGTTTTATCCCAATGGATAAACCCTTTGAAATGATACGTATAGATGTAAAATGAATGTTTCCAACACTACTATATGATGGATGAAGAGCCTCAGCTTGGTTTCTTTGTAGATGCTGCCAAGTGAAGGAGGTTGACAGTGGGGAAAGATTTCTACACATTTGGCTAGCAAGGCATACAGATGAAAAAGAAAACCTCAGTGCATCCAAAAGCAACATCCTAACCTTACAGTTTATTCTCAGAGCTCAGCCACCATCAATACTGCGGGGAGACAGGAGCAGGACTGGCTGACGGTTCACTGATTACTAGTCTGAGAACTTTAGGAACCAAAATTGTAGAACCTTTCCCATGTTTAGCCTCAAGACCTTTACTGTATTTGGACTGTTACTGTACTGCCAGCTTCAGCAGCACCAGTGCCACCATGTAGGTGCCAGTAGGGCAAAAAACAGCTACCTAGCTGAACCCTACTCTTGTCTGAAAGCTACTTGTGGTTATGTAGGGAACAGCAGCTGTGACGTTAGAAGCCTGCTCTTTTGCATGCCAGTACCCAGAATGCTCTTCAGTTCGTGGCTGGCAGCTGAAACCAAAGGAAGCTTTGGGAGGAATATGCTAATTTTTTCTCTAAGAGTTCTGAGACTGAGATAACTTCTTCACACAGGAAATAAAGATTTCTGTTATAACCATAAATAAAATAACTCGTGCGTTAGTGTAATGGAGGAGACTCGAGTTCAAGACTGACCTTGGGATCTCTGCCCCTCAGTAATTTGGAGCATTCTACCCATTACACTCTCTGGCAAAATGAAGTGAAAGGAGAAAGGTGGAGTCCATATCACTATTGTGACACCTCCCTCCTTTTCCTCACTATCTGCTAGAGCAGCGTTTCTCAAACTGGGGTCTGTGAGGGCACTCAAGGGGGTCCGCAGGCCCTGCTGATAAACTCCTCCCCCTCAACCCCTTTCCCTCCTTCCCATTGCCTCCTGCATGCCGCGGAACAGCTGTTCCCTGGCACATGGGAGGGAGGGAGGAGCAGAGACAGGGCGCGCTCAGGGTAGGGGCTGGAAAGAGGTGGGGAAGAGGAGGGGAAAGGGTGGAATGGGGGTGGGAAGAGGTGGGGTGGAGTGGGGGCAGGGCCAGGGGTTGAGCGGGGGACTTGGGGGTCACGAAAAAATTTAAATCAAAATGAGGTTCCTCGGGTTACTAACGTTTGAGAGCTGCTGTGCTAGAGAGTCACATTACTGCTAGAAAGAGACTGCCAGCTCTCAGGTGCAGAGCTAGGGCGAAGCTGACAGCTGCTGGGAATATATAATAAACAGACTAAAAGACAATGGTAAGTAACAGCCATTTTGGACCAGCTCATGGGGTAAGAGACACTTTGTCACATGCGCTTGGCAGAAACAGTGGGTGCACTCGGTGACTCAGATTTTAATGTTCTAACACCTAGTGTCCAAAAGCACAAAAGAAAAATAGGACATGTAATAGAATGGACAAAATTTTTAATGGTAGGTGCATATAAATCCATATTGTGAGGGAATGCAGCCCTGTATTCACATCCTACACACTACTGTAATAATCTTTGTACAAAATACACCTTGTAAGGTATCATTTGAAAAAACTAATAACGTGCTGGTCAATAATATCATGGTGAAATGTATTACAACAATATATGTAAAGTTAAGAACATAAGCTGAAATCATGACTATTGTGACAGGTTTCAGAGTGGTAGCCATGTTAGTCTGTATCAGCAAAAAGAACGAGGAGTACTTGTGGCACCTTAGAGACTAACAAATTTATTTGGGCATAAGCTTTCGTGGGCTAAAACCCACTTAATCGGACTAGTTTGGGAAGTGGGTAAACCTGTTTCTCAAAGACAAGGAACAAGTTCACGCCCCTAGCCAGGTGTTATCAAAGCTGATGGACTATCATCTATCAAGTGGCCAGTCTTTGGCATGGAAGAGGGAGAAGGGAAGAGAAAAAACAGATCTGCATCTTAGCAAACAGAGCTAAAAAGCAAATAGCATAACACCTCTTCCCTACCAGACTCAAACTCTCCTTGCTCTCAGCTGGAAAGAACTTTATCTAGGGGTCACTCTCAGGAAAGTGCATTTCAAAGGGTGACTGAACTATAAAAGTGAGGGGCAAAAACACCCCAAGTTCTCTCTCCCTAACCATCTCTCTTTTCCACCTAAGATGACAAAAGAAAAACAGCCTGTGGATTTTGGGAGCAGATTCTGACCTGAAACATGGTTAGCAAGGACACTGGGGACCTGTGGAAAAAATTTCACCTTGAACCAAGTCTAGTTTGTTAAATTTAGTACTGGGAAGCATTGTATATTTATTTTTCTTGTAACCATTTCTGACTTTAATACCTCATTACTTGTACACACTTACATCTCTTTGTAGTTAAAAAAACAACCCTTGTTTTATTCTTCAATCAAAACTAATTCAGTGTTGTGAACTGCATGGGTAATTCCATTTAAAGTGATAAATTGTTGCATATTGACCCCTTAGAGGGGCCATGGATGTAATATATCTGGACTGACCAGGAAAGGGCTGGACTGTGCAGCATGCACGTTTCAGGGGGAAAAGCCAGGACGGAGAGTGTGTTGGGGTCACCCTGCATATGATAACCAAGGCTGATGGAAGCCAGAGTGTGACTGGAGTGTGCTTGCAGGCTGCAGCTATACACAGACACTTGGGGTGTGACCTGCATGCGGTTTGTGAGTGACCCAGGTGCAAGCTACAACAGCAAAGCACGCTGAGGCACCCCAAGGTTGCAGGGCAAGTGTGACACAGCCCCTAACTGATCTAGATTGCACGCCAAAATGGCACACATATTTAGGGACTTAAAATAGTTGGCCTGCTTTTCAGAAGTGCTGAGTGCACAAAGCTCCAGAGGTGTAGGTGCTCAGCACTAAAAAAAAACAAAACAGGCCACCTATTTAGATATCCAATTTTAGGCACCACTTTTGAAAACACTGGACTTGCTGTCCAACCTTGTCTTCCCTTCATCAACTGGTCTATTAGTTATATTACAGCAACACCTAGAAACCCTAACTGAGCTCAGAGCCCCATTGTGCCAGGCAGCGTACACACACATATAGGCTACGTCTACGCTAGGTTATACCAGTATAGCTATACCTGCAAAGCGCTGCTGGCAGGGATACAGCTATACTGGCAAAACTGCACTTTAGCCAGCATAGCTCGCTTCAGCTCCCCCAAGCTACTGTGTGTACTAGTAGGGGCTTTCGCTGGCACAGCTCTGTCAGTAAAAATCACATCTCATAACACATAGCTATGCCAGCAAACGTCTTCCAGCTTAGAGACAGCCATAATAATAAACAGAACTTACCAGCAGACAAAAACACTGAGCGGTAAAGTCATTTGTCCACGGTCCCAGAGCCAGAGCACTGTACAGCAGCATTTCTCAAACTCCCCTGATCAACTCAACTCCTCCCCCTCCCTCCCAGTGCCTCCTGCACGCCAGGTAACACCTGTTCAGTGGTGTGCAGGAGGCGCTGGGAGGGAGGGAGAGGAGCGGAGACGGGGCGTACTTGGGGGAGGGGGCGGAATCATGTCCAGGACCGCCAGTCCCGCTGATCAACTCCTCCCTCCTCCCTCCCAGCACCTCCTGCATGCCTCAGAACAGCTGTTCCCTGGCGTGCAGGAGGCACTGGGAGGGAGGGGGAGGAGCGGAGCGGGGGTTGGGCCTTGGGGGAAGGGGTGGAGTGGGAGTTGGGCCTGGGGCTTAGCGGGGGATTTGGGGGTCCCAAAAGATTTTAAATCAAAATGGGGGTCCTCGGGTTACTAAAGTTTGAGAACTGCTGCTGTAGAGAATCCAGGCTTCCTGAGCCCCAATCTGGCATTATATCTGTTTGATCACACTGCCCCTCTCTCTTTTGGCCATACACGAAACATATGACTGTGCAACAGGGATTTCTTTAACTAAGTCAAAGGAAGATCTGGTTTAAAAAGTTTTAGTGGGGAAAAAATAATGGTGCGCAGTATAATTATCTAATCTTCCTAAACATGCAGAAAGCAGCACTCAAAGCAGCAGCATCTCATAACACAAAAACAACAGCACTTAAATGGTTTCAATTACATATTAGAACGGAAATGTCACAGTTAAATGGTTTTATATTGTTTACAGTATCCTCAGGAAGTGGCTCCTGTACTTCAAAGATGTACAAAGGAGTGACAGAAACTTAAGAACCACAGTTTTCTTCACATATGAACTCTTTCAAAGGGGCATCCATCAGGACAAATTCACCCCAAATTTAATTTTCCCAAAAACAAATGATGAGAAAAACCTAAGGTCAATAAGAATTTTTATTTTTTTTCTAAATCATATGGAAACCGTTTAAAAGAACAACAACACTTGTCCTGTACTATTTGCAACCCAAACATTGCCCAAGAGAAACTAAAAGTGAAACTGACTAGTACATTTCCATTGTCCACCCTAAGCAAAATGGAAAAAAGTAAAACAGCATAAACAGAGAATGGCATGTTTTTGTCCTTTTTAAAATTCCTTCAGTTTTAATAACCTACGGTATTATTGGAACACAGGTAAGGATTTATTTTTCCAAATATGATTTTTAGCCTTTAAAAGAAGCTTCCCTTGAAAGGAAGGCTACAACGTAATGAAGAATTCTGATTGCTAAGTCTAATCGCAAGAGCAGCAAATCACTACAAATATTTGTTAACATCTTAACCATAATAAAAAAGAAAGTTAAGTCTTGAAAGTTTGACGCTGTGAAGGTCTCAATATGCCTCCATGAATCCAAAGATATTTTTCATTAGGTCAACAACTGAAAGAGCAGACCCAGCTTAGATCACACACAGCCCTGCTGAAAATGCATTTTTCATTAAAACATGCAGCTAGTTTTCCCAAACACTGCTATCCTGTGGAGAAACTCCCATCAAGCTCATATTTGCACCAAGAAGTAATCCTTCACTGATAAGTAAAAAACCACAGCAATGCAATTGCTGAGAGAACTGAACTGCTAAACCAACAGAACTTTTCAGTGATTTATTTCACAGTGATCTGCTGGCTACATGGAGCATATGTGGGGAATGCAAACTTTTATTTTTAAAGGACTTTGAAAAAGGTAGAAATTAGGGTTTCAAAATGAATCAATCATTCAGTGTTTGCACTGTGAAAACAAAAAAGGAACAGGAAAGAGCTCAGCCTCTGATCTATTTCTAATAAAAAAAATCTCATAGTAATGAGAATTATTAGAAATGTTTCCTGCTTCAGAGAGAAACATTTCCTGTTAAAACTGGAATCAGATCAATCTCTATACTTCATCCAGCAGGTTAAATCATTAATTACCTGCTAGTACATCAAGTAATATAGGAATTTTAGGGTCTCAACAAGGAAAGATGTTCCAGTGGTTAGAGTATTATCCTGGGACTAGGCAGACCCGGTTCAATTCCCTATTCTGCCACAAGCCTCCTGTGTGACCTTGGGCAATTTACTTCATCTCTTTATGGCTAAGTTCCCCATCTAAAAAATGGAGATAACAGTACTTACAACACATCTGTGAGACAGGGAAGAATAAACACATTAAAGATTGTGGAGCGCAGATCTGCTATGGTAACGAAGGTCAAAAAAGATAGAAATCTTTTCAACCAGGACCCAGGAGTTAATTAATCAAACAGTTCAACTTAAAAATCTTTTGCTAGACACAGTCCAAGTGACTATTGATTTTGGGTGCCCAACTTGAGATACTTTAAAAGAGACCTGATTTTCAGCAAGGGCTGAGCACCCACTGCTTGAAAACATCAGACCCCTATAAGGTGTCTCAAGTTGGACACCCAAAATCACATCACTTTTGAAAATGTTGACCCTAGGTTGCAGAGCAAAGTGACCCAGCAATGTAAGCTACTTTTACAGAACGGTATAATACATCAAGAATGTGTTTACTGAGCCAGGCAGAGGCAGTTGCATAGCTAAAGAGGGTTTATTTGGGAATCAACAAAGCACAACATGTTCATCTTGTGTTAGACACACATCAGAGTGGTGATGGACAGAATATGTGGTGAGAAAAAATAAACCCAAAGCAAGAATTTAGCCTTTAGCCTAAATGGTGCCATTCCTCAGTTATCAAACTCCCTAACTGTCTGGAGAGTTGAAATGAAATGCAAACTGAAGGGGCAAACACTGTATTTCACTTTTAGTTACACTAAAAGGGAGCACAGCAATTCACACATGAAAGGAATTATTATCTATAGCTAAAACACTGGTATATAACTAGTACTGTATATATAACTAGTACTGTACATAGATTCTCTAGCTCATGGGCTTCCATAAAAACAATGACATTTCTACCTTCATGGATGTTCAACTTTATATTTGTTTTTACATCCACTTCTGAGGAGGCGATGCAGCCCAATACTGTGTACATCACACAGCTACCTCGGGATGCAACTGGACATCTCTAACTGTGGCAATACTAGCTGCAGCTCAATAGTAGGACAGTCTTCTTGCAATGGATTTCCATTTTGAAGAACCCAAATGCAGCTGATGCAACTGTTAAAATCTCCATGTTATTTACAGCTGTATCACACTTGCCTTAAACTTTCTAAACTCTAGGGCACACAACACAATAGACAACAGAAGAATATAGTGAGGGAATAACAGATTAGACAACCTGAATAAAGAAGAGGAAAAAAATAGTTTCTCTGATACAGACCTTTAGTGATCCACAAATTTGTGGCTCCCTGACTCAACTAGGAATAAAGCTACATGCCCTAAAAAAAGCTCCTCCTGGAACAAAATGCAGCAGCCCATCTGCTTAGCAAAGGCCACCACGACCCGGTGCTCAGCTATCCGTGCTGGGTCCCCACTCAATAGAGAGGGCAGTTAAAGGTCCCAGTCATGATATTCAAAGCCATCCATGAGATAAGCTAAGAGAGAGTCATAGACAGAGGGAAGGGGCACTGCCCACATGTGGCAGCTACATTCCACTGGAAAGATCAAACTGTCAACCAGGGCCAGTCAGACATTTTTAAAAATCAACAATTAAAATGAAAATTTTCTTCAACATTTCTTGACTGAAAAATGGATCAATGTGTTTGTGAACAATGGATCCCATTTTTCTACCAGTTCTACTGTTCATTCCCACAAGAGATAAAAATACTACCTCTCCCCAATTTCAGAACAAACTAAAACTCACACACACACCTGAAAACTAATTAAGCTATTTCTCCAACAGACTGGAAAAGAAGAGAGCGTGTTGGAGACTGTAATTCATATTTCTATTTTTACATACTTGGGACGATTTCAGACACCTTGCTGATGATGGCCAGACAAAGTGGATACAAACTGTATGAATATAAATCCCAAATCATAAAAATACAAAAGATAGCAATAGGGTAAGTTTCTGACCTGAGAACTGGGATAGCAATAGAACGACGCAAACATTAACCAGTCAAATGTCACATTGGAACATAGTTTACAGAAGCAACTTCTCAACACCATAAACAACTGGCTCTTGGAACAGCTACTTCTACAGCACTCAGAAGGAGAGGCTACTCTTGACTTAATCCTAACACACAGGAGATGGCTCAAGAGCTAACTGTAGGCTTTAGTATTCCCATGACAAGCAGTTAGATTATACAATAATTTCAATTTACCAGTGTGCATGAAAAGACAGCATTTCTGCTGCTGCTCAGAGTAATAAATATGCTCCCCATCAAACACACACCTTGTTTAACTTAGATCAAACCCCTATTCTCATGCTTTCAAAAACAAAAGCCTAGATTCTGGAGTACAATTCTGCTATGAAGGACTGTGTCTGCAGCCTCTGCCCATTACTAACACTCACATACCTAACTCCAGGAACCAGCTGTTCCTTCTGCTACAAACCCACTGTGATGCATGGCTATTGAGGGTTAAAAATCCTGCAAAATAAATAACCCTCAAAAGACATGTGGGTAGATAATATTTGTGTTTTTGTGTATTTGCATATGTATGAGTAGGGTCGACAATGTAATCAACAGTCCCTGTCTATGCTGTATTCTGATAATTCAGAGGTCAAAAGAACATCCTAGCATTTAAATGAATTGTAAACACAGGATATCTCTGTATTCATCTCTCTTTGAAATATATAGCAAATAATCTGAGAATGGAGGAGGAACAAGCAAATTGCCTTATGTTAACTCTATAGCTAAGTACCAGTGATGGACCTCCTTCAAAGTCATGCTAATTACCTTCTGAACTCCAACTTGCCAAAAGACAAGAAATTGTATACAAGATCCTTAGGTCTTGAGTCTGTCATCTCAGATCTGCTTAGGCTTCACCAGGGGAAGTTTGAGTCGCAAGACTAAGGTCCCAGTTATGCTGGTACACCCTGAATATGATATTTGGACATTGGACTATAACCTATGAAGTATTTCTAAAAGAACACTGCAACTACAAAGCTCACCATCTCTGCTGTGAATCTGCACCTAAACGAATTGAATCATGTCTGTAAGTATATTGATCTTTTAACCATATTCTCTCATTTTTTAATAAATTTTAGTTTCGTTTAATAAGAATTGGCTGTAGTGTATTTGGGTAAGATCTGGAATATTCAATAACCTGGGAGGTAATGTGTCTGATCCTTTGGGATTGGTAGAACCTTTTCTTTTATATGATGAAATAAGATTTTCAGAAATCATCATATTTGACATAGGTACCTGGATGGAGGCCTGAGGCTGGATCACTTTAAGGGAACTGTGTTGTTTGGACTTGAGTAACCAGTGAGGTAATAAAGCAGATGTTTTAAGCTGGTTTGGTAAATCTAAGTATTGGAATATCCACCAGCTTTTATGGGATTGTCTGCCCCATTCTTTCCAGTTCACCCTAATTGAGTGACCACAGCTGGCTCCCCCCTAGAACCCCGGTCACACCCACAATGCAAGGAACATGCTTTTCTGAAATGAAAAGTCACTGGCCTACCTTGCATGTAGGCCTCTATTCGCCGAATAAGCTCATAAGACTTGGATCGGTCCAGCAGCGTCCGGATAGCAGGAAGGGGGTCCAGGATGATGGTTTCAGGGTGAGCATCAATATACTCCTGCAGAACAAACATGGAGCAAAGGCTACTGTTAGATTTGCTGGACAGCATAAAAAGCACCAAAGCATGGGAAAATAAATAGGAGGAGAAGGTTAAGGACCCAATCAATCTACAGCTCCTCCTCCGAATGAGGCTGGCACTTCGTAAATGTAATTGTAGGGCATGTCTAAACTTTCTCGTCATTGACATTGTAAACTGGAATCCTGTTGAATACAAATATAATGCCAGACAGTGTTTAAGACAGTGACATCCAACTGTGGACTCATCAGCCCTGCAACCTGCTCTGCAGCCACATCAGTTCAGAGCAGAGCCAGTGGCGAAGACTCACAATAGCAGCAGAGAGCGGTATTGGCTGGAACCATTAGGAGAAAAAGGACACTGTGCTATTGGGGCCAACCTTGTCATTACACTGAAGAGCTTAAACAGCATGTGGGCATCAGTCCACTTCAGAGTGCAGATCAGAACTACATCTGCATTCTTTTACATTAGTATTACAGTCCCCTACCTGTACTGACTGCCAAGTGAGGAGCTAGATGATAAGGACTGAAAAAAGGTGGCAGGGCCAGGGATGTTATTACTTCATTGAAACACAATACAGTTTTCAAAGCAACAGCACTATGTATCCATCTTGCCACCTCCCTAATCAAATGCTCCCCTGCCCGTTAGCTGCGAGAACACAGCAACTCCCCCAGTGAGCTTCATATTGGGGGTATTGCAAAAGACGACCCGTAGCAGCAAGTCTCAGAACCTGGGTTGACCGACTCGAGCTTGCAGGGCTTGTGCCAAAGGGCTAAAAATTGCATTGTAGAGTTTGGGCTTGGGCTGGAGCCCGGGTTCTGAGACCCTCCCTCCTAGCCGGGTCTCAGAGCCCAGGCTCCAGCCCAAGTCCGAACGCCTACACTGCTATTTTTAGCCCAGCAGCGTGAGCCTGAGTCAGCTGACCTATGCTCTGAGACTCCCTGCCACGCGTTGTTTTTTTGTAGTGAAAAACTCCGAGCACCAAATTCCCATTTCTGACATCATGACCGCTGCCTCGTTACTATGAGGGAAATTTTATATATACCCCACTAGCTCTTGCCAATGTCTACTGCGATCTGAGATGCTCAAGGTATCTCTCTTTCATGCCCACATATGTGCATGCATACAAGAGGCCATGCGCCTGCCCACACTGGTTCCATAAAGTCAAAGTGATTAATGAGAGTCTCTCTCTCACCCCGTTCAGAGTTGGACAAGTAATTCCAAGCTAAAATCTGTCTTTATTCTTTAATGAGATTTCCTAATCAGCTTCCATTAACCTCCATTCATTTCTTCACATCTATTTACGTGGATGCATGGTAAACGTTTCCATTAATAACTGGTTTAATTAAGTACCTAAACAGGATATTCTTCAAAGAAAAAAATTAATACTCCAAATTATGCTCAGGAGTACCACAAGGCAGCACTGGGAGACACACTTCACTGGCTACTGAGATACAGCGAAAGGAATGGAGACATCTGATCCCAACGCAGACTTTACTCCCAATTCTAAGCAGGTGAGAGTGAGTTATTTGTTCAACACCAACAAGTCTTTGCTTGCTGCTGAATGAATGCATTTAATTCACTGCTTGCTGCAGACGGATTATTCTTTAAACTTTAAGAGGAGCCAGTGCTGGGTTAGCGGCCCCGTCACATTGCTCGGATCACGCAAATGGATTTCCTTCACAGCCCCTTGGCACATGCTATGTGACACCACACACTTCTTACATATTTAATACGTCTCCTAGAAATGCCATACAAATTGCTCTGAGACGTGTGCATGGCACTGTACAATATTCTACCATCACTTGGAAAGGGAAAGGAGCTGAGCTATCTTCATAGCAAATCACAAACATTCTCATTTAGTCAGCTGTCATGTGCGATATCCTTGCAAACGCTGGCCCTGGCTACAAAACTCCTCTCTGCCTCCCCAAATGGAAGCCTGGCTCCATGCCCTTTGTTTTGAGTCGATAGCATAAAACATGTAAAGGGGCATTTTTAAATTATCTCCCGACCACAGTAATCCCAGAGTCTCTATCTGTCAGGGTGGTTAAACACTGGAATAAATTGCCTAGGGAGGTTGTGGAATCTCCATCTCTGGAGATATTTAAGAGTAGGTTAGATAAATGTCTATCAGGGATGGTCTAGACAGTATTTGGTCCTGCCATGCGGGCAGGGGACTGGACTCGATGACCTCTCGAGGTCCCTTCCAGTCCTAGAATCTATGAATCTATGAATCTATGACTCTGAGACCCAGGTCCCTTCCTCAACTAGTGCCCTAAGCACTGGACCATCCTTCCTCTCTAAGATGCCTGTTGGCTGCCTGTATGTGCCATTATGTTCACACACAAGCATACAGATTTATTTGAAAAATTGTGAGAAACATTTTAAGGCAACACAAACTATTTTACCTTAATTAAAAAAAAAAAAAAACCCCCACAAAAAAAACTCTTCTCTCTCTGCTGAATTCCGGAGCAGCACCAACCAAGAGGGAGACACTGGGCAGTTCTCTAACTTAACTAATAATTTCCCATGTGGTACCATGTCAAATGCTTTACTGAAGTCCAGATTGACTTTTTTAGACAAGAAAACTGAATCTGTTATCTTATCAAAGACAGATATCAAGTTACACTGGCATTATCTACCTTTAGTAAATCCATGTTGCATTTTATCCCATTTTCTGTTTACTTCCATGTCTAATTATTCTTTCCTTCAACATTTGTTTTAAAGTCTTACATACTTTTAAGGTCAGACTAACAGGTCTGTAGTTGCCTGGATCATTTTTTTGCTCTCCTTTCTTAAAAATAGGTACGTCATTAGCTATTCTCCAGTCACAAAATGCCACCTCCGATTTGATAGATTTATTAAAAATCCTTGCTACCAGACTTGAGGTTTCACATGTCAGTTCTTTCAGTATTCTGGGATGGAGATTATCCAGTCGCCCCGTCTTGAGCACATTAAACCCTGAGTTTTGCTTCCACCTCAAATGTAGTAATTTCTATTTCTATACACTCATTTCATTAGACATCCTGCCTTTGCCCCCATGTTGTACATCATCATCCTTTTTGAAAATTAAGGCAAACTATTCACTTAGTTTTTGGGCCATACCTACATTATCCTTAATCTCTACCCCCATCCTCACTGCATAGCAGCCCCGTTTTTTCTCTTGTTCTCTTTTGGTTTATATGGCTCAAGAACCTTTTACTATTTGTTTTAATTTCCTTTGCAAGGTCTAACTCAGCTTGACTTTTGACAATTCTCATTTTATCCCTGCACTTTCTGACCATCCAGACGTAGCTTTCTTCACTCATCAACCCCTTTTTCTATTCTTCATAGGCTCTCTGCGTACTCCTAATTCCTTTTTGAGGTATTTCTTCATCCAGTTAACCTGGAACCCTTCTCCCTACAAGTTTTTTCCCTTGGATACAAATTTCAGATCGTTTTTGTACCTTTGACTTAAAGAAATTCCAAAACTCCTACACATTTAAGTCCCTGAGCTCTTCAGTTCAGTTGACTAATTCCCTTCATTTCTCAGTCTTCCCATTTGAACTTTAAAACCTTAGTTACTGACCTGTTGTTGATTAATACTTAGTCATGCCTTAAGTGCAGGGGACTGGACTAGATGACCTCTCGAGGGCCCTTCCAGTTCTATGATTCTATCCTTCCATTTAATTTAAAATACATCAGCTTGTGCTCACTCACAATCCAAGGTTATTTTCCATAACCAGCTCTTCTATAACGTCCTCACTATTTATCAATACCAAGTCTAAAACACCATCACCTCTTGTTGGTACAGTGACCTTTTGATGAAGAAATCTGTTGGCTATCACAAACATGAATAACTGAGTCCTCCCTAGGAGCATTTGTTCGCCAATCTATATCTGGGAATTTAAAGTCTCCTATAATGACAATTCCTGCTGGTATGTATCTCTCTAATAATATTACACAGATCTCTGTCTATATCCAAATCTGATCCTGGAGGTCTATAGCAAACCCCTCACACTACTCCAATAGAACCTCTGGAACAATCCATTCTCAGTGATTTTGACCCAAACTGATTCTGTTTGATACATGCTATCACTAATGATTTCTTTACAGTCTACTTTATCATTGGATGTACAATGCTACCCCACTACCTTTGCCTCTCTATCTTCCCTGAATAGCCCATGTGTCACTAATCATCAACCCCTTCCACGTCCATTTCCCTTTCCTACTGCCCTTTTCACCATATTCTGCCAGGATTCTGCTGTGTACCCACCATTTCTGGAGCTTAATCTTGGTCCCATTTAAGTCATTGACAAAACTCCCATTGACTTCAGTGTGAATGAATTCAGACTCCTCAGGGTTTGTCTACACTGCAATTAAAAACCTGTGGCTAGCTCGTACCAGCTGACTCAGGTTCGCAGGGCTCAGGCTGGGGGGCTGTTTAATTGCACTGTAGACTTCCTGGCTCTGGGACCCTTCCACCTTGCAGGGTCCTAGAGCCCGGGCTCCAGCCAGAGCCCGGGCTCCAGCCTGAGCCCAAATGTCTACACCACAATTAAACAGTCCCACAGCCCAAGTCCAACTCCGCTGACATGGGCCGGCTGTGGGTGTCTAATTCCAGTGTACAAACCTTCAGGCTGTAAGCTCCACAGTGCAGAGACCTTGTTGTTTTTCTGACACCTGACAAGCACCATGCACACTCCTGTTGCACTGTGAAATGATATTCTCTAGCCTAAGCATCAGCAACTCTGCATCTCTGAAGGATATAATATAGAGGGGCAGGAGTGAGTATGTATAAGAAAAGCAAAGACATACCAGTCATCTTCTCATACTAGCAAGAGGGAAAGTATTGTGGCAAATGCACCTCTGCATGCTGGTTTTCCCTTGACAACAACACTAGGCTCAAGGATAGTTAATTTCAAATAAAGGTGGAGGAGTTAGATTTTCAAATAAAGTCAGGATGCAGGCTAGACAAAGGGGGTCTAATCAAAAGGGCCCTCTCCCCCCAACCACCTCACCTGACATGCTCTAGAGATCTGAGAGCCAGCTGTCCAGACTGGCAGAGACGAGGCATCAGAAAGAGTCCTTGAATGGAGTAGAATTCAAAGTGAACACCAGGACTCCATACCAATAAGATAATATTTTAAAGCCATTTTACTGCAACAGCAAAAAGCTTGTCCCAAATGCAACCATCCTCAGCATTTTATGTCTGCTAAAGGAGACTGCGGAGCCTTTCATAAGCCCAAAGGGAGCTGCTAGAAGAGTTTCACAGGAGTTTATTAAAAATGACCAAACTGGATCATGTGTGTCATTAGGGCCATGCTGCAATTGTTTGCAATCTGGTTTGGTGTCAACAGGCTCAATCCTGAAGACAAGGGGAGTTTTGTTTAAGGACTTCAGGACCAGGCCCATTAAATTTGTTTAGAAAAAATGAGTTTAGCTCCAGTAACCCAGTTATTTAAACCTAACATTTTGCCTATTGGTCAAAGAGCACCTCAAAGAAGTACAACAGAATCTCCCATCTATTTACCTTCTTTATTTGGAACATTTTTAGCTGTCCCAACCTTGGCTCTGCCCTCCTTCTCCTGCTATCAAAGCTCATCTGGCTTGGCATTTTCAGAAGAATTCAACAATACCTTCCAGCAATGTTTTTTCTCTCCGCCCAGCCACAGGAGGCTCTCAGACATGTGAAGGCAAAGAGCTCTGATCACAGATTGCAAGAGGGAATGACTCGCAAGAGGGAATGGCTCATTTAACCAAGGGCTTGTCTACACACCCAATTAGACCGTGACAAACGGGGTGTGACTACCCTGCACTAGCTTGCTACAGTCTGTCTGTTTACACCCTGATGATGCACGATAACAGTTCCTTGAGGCGCTTTGAGCCAGTCTGATCAAAGCGCTCTAACAAACTGTTCGCGCACATTAGCAGGGTACACATGGACAGTTAGATCTCAGCAGGCTAACGTGGTGTAGGTTCACATCCCAACTTGCCATAGTCTAAATTTACGTGTAGACAAGCCTTTAGATGAGTTGACAGTCCTGACTTTGTGTAAATAAAGTAAAAAACAAAAAAAGACCTTTGTTACCTAACAAGAATCATCATGGCCATGATTTAAGGAAGCATCCTTAGTCACAAAAGCACTTAAACATGTGTTTATGTCCTATTGAAGTAAACAGGATGTAAGCACATGCTGAAGAGCTTTCGTGAATCCGGACTTACGTGGTTAATATACAAACACTGGTAAGGGCAGGCACAATGACCACCACAGAAAAGTTAAAAAAAAAAGGGTACCACAGGTGTTCCCATATATTTAGAATGGGAAAAAAATCTTCATAATTATTTCACCATCTGAATATATAGGAACAGCTATTTAGCAGATGCTGTCCTCTTAAGGGGGATCACTGTATGTACGGACAGTGGGACAACTAAGCAGTGTATTCTACCCTATACTGAAGCAAGGGAGCATCCAATAAACAGGTTGAAACTTGATGCAATGAAAGTGGTAAGTCCTTAGAGTTTGAAGGAGCAGCCCTGTCCTCATGCCATGAACTTTGGTTCCCCTGCTTATGAAAAAACTACAAATAAATCTATTCACGATTCCCAGGTGAGGAGAGTGGAAGAATGCCAGGAGTGCAGGCTACTAACACACGAGCTTCAAAAAAGGGCACAGATGAGGAGATAGCTCAGTGGTTTTGAGCATTGGCCGGCTAAACCCAGGGTTGTGAGTTCAATCCTTGAGGGGGCCACTTAGGGATCTGGGGCAAAATCAGTACTTGGTCCTGCTAGTGAAGGCAGGGGGCTGGACTCGATGACCTTTCAGGGTCCCTTCCAGTTCTATGAGATAGGTATAAAGACAGATCACAGCTCCCAACAAATCAAAAGCTTGGGGAGTCCAACTGGTCTCCTCAGCTCATTTACATTCATCTCTACAAAATGACCTTGCACTTTCCTTCTCTGAGCTTTACCAAAAGTTTATTGCCAACTGCAGACTAGCAGCCAGGCGACAATCTGGAGGAGATTTAGGTTTCCTGACAATATTTTGAAAGGGCTCCGTCCCTGGGCTGGAATTCAGCCTGACCCAGACAACATGCATGTTTTTCTCCTTACAATCTTTGACAAAACAAAAACAAACAAGAAGAAACAAGGACTTCTGAGCAGATCCTCCTTTGTGTAAATTTCAGACCTGGCATTTAGTTATGCTCTGTACCAAGCTTGCCGCTGGCAGGAGACCAACAAGGAAACTGGAATTCAAAGAGAGACCCACTATTTCCAGTTCTATATCAGAGGGCTCTGGATGAAATGCTTATTCTGGTTCATGTGTGTGGGTGGAAGGAGGGGGAACAGGTAGGCTAGGGTTGCTTGACATCTTATCTGAAAAGGTAACAGGGGGAGGATTAGCCACTACAATTCTGTTTTTAAAGACCTGGGGTACAGTGAATTGACATATCCATACCTGTAAATATCAGCTGTTAGATGCTAAGAGATGGCGGATGAGCCATTTACTTCATCTGGATAACTTTTTGATTTTTACAAAATCCCCCGATATAACATATACATTAACCATGGCAGCAATAATACTTAGTGTTTTCCCATTTTCACAAGCTTTATTCTTCACTACACCCTTGTGAAGTAGATCAGCATTTTACAAGAGGGGGAATGGATGTAAAGAAACGCTTAGGAACTTGTCTAAAGCCACAGAAAAAGTTAACAGCAGACTCAGGACTAAAATACAGGAGTTCCTGGCTCCCTGCCTTGTGCTCAGACTCTCCTCCTCTGATGCACTTCCTTCAGTCTTCACACTCACACACTTTGTTTTTGCTTTTTAAGGAGACACGATCAACCTTAACATTCTGATTGTTTTTTAAACGTACTATGATTATAAGGAATATCTGAGATAACTAGAAACTCAAAGAAAAAATATATTCCTCTGTGGTTTTCTGGTTCACTGTGCATTGGACAGCAACCTTGTTTCATTGTTTTTCCCAGAATAGCAAGTCAAGGCAAGATTTGTAAAAGATATTTAGGTGCCTGCCTAAAGATGCAGTTAAGAACCTATTGAGATTTTCAAAAACGTAGGTGCCAAATTCTCACTGGATCTGCATCTTCAGGCACTTAAATACATAGGTGCCGAGTTTCTAATCTTCCACGGGGGTGCTCCGCCCAGGCCTCTCCCGAGCACGCTGCGCTCTCACTCCCCCCCCCCCCCCCCCCGCCCCCCCCCTCCCCCAAGAAACCGCTTTGCAGCGGGCGGTAGGCGCTGGGAGGGAGGGAGAGGTGCTGATTGGTGGGGTCAGCGCCTATGCTTAAATACCTTCAAAAATCTGGTGCTCAGTGCCCAATCCTGCAAACACTTACGCATGTGAGATACTCATGCACATGTGTTCGCAAGATTGACCCCTTAGTTAATTTCACCTGTGGGTGGGTGGGAGGTCTTTCACACTACGACGTGAGAGAGAAAATGGGAAAAAGCGTCTGTAAAACCACAAACCTTGGTAGGTGGACTCAGAAGCAGGTGTAGTATTTTAAACTATTTTTAGCTCAACTTTTTAAAAAATTACTAGACTTACAAATTGGTTGTTTCCCGCTAATTCCTCAATAACTCTTATTTTCCGGTGTTACACAAAAGCCAAGACAGAAGATCACTTTTGCCTTTCAAAGAGTTTGCTGCCTTGCAACTTTTAAGGCACAGGCTGGAGATTGGGAGTGTGCAGAAGGAGTGATGGGCTGGTATGTAAAGAAGGGATAAATTTCATCCTGCCCATCCATTAGCAGAGAAAGCCACTGGCATTATCACCCAAAGGAAGTCCCAAAACTGCCATTCCACTGGAAGTGAGGACTTCTGATGAAAGCAACTGCTCCAGCAGGAACAGAAGTCTGGAAAACACAAGAAAATTTTCTAGCTAGGGCCCATGGTCTAGGAATAGAGGGAAACAAGGGCACCAGCTGCTCCTGATAAAGTTTGGGGTGAGAGGGTTCAGAAGGAGAGACAGTAGAAACTATAAAAACCAAACCAGAAGTAAAGTTTATACACTTAAAATGCTCACTGATCACAGAAACCTGCATGTAGGGAGAGGCGGTGATTTAGCTTTTCACAAGGCAGATGTAACATTATCTGTTAACAAAAAGCAGCTCTGGAGGACAAATTAAACAAGTCTGTGGATCTTCCACCACATACACGATCATCTTGAATCTGTCAAACTAGAATGGAGTTCCAGTGAATAAATTTTCCCAAGTCACTGTATAGTCAAGACAGGCATCTGGTTAGTATTCTGTTCTAATCAGAACATAATGAGGTTTCCCTAGTCACAGCCTTTTACACAAGACAAAACAGACACGCTGTCTTGTCAGAGTCATAAACTTTGCTTGGAACGTAGGAGCAGGGGTGGCCATCTCACTAAGAGAACGTGAGGATTTTTTGCTAGCAAAAAACATTCATTGGAGCATCGGCATTTAAATTGCCGTAGCATTCAGAGAGCCTATGTATTCCCAGCCTGACCTGGTGGGGGTGCTTGGTTTCTCTCTCTTGCTCCAGGCTTCCATCAGTCAGACAGGAACCACAAAGGACTGTGGACAGTTCTGATCAGACAACACTCCCTCCACATTAGATCAATCTCTGCAGCAGACCTGACATGGTCCTACTCTGTCTAGAAAAATCTCTAGGGCCTAAAATTGTTCCAGATGCAGTGTCTTGCTCCTTTAACTCCTCTGATGAGGCACTATGGTAGCAGGACCAGGCATCCTGGAACTGCTCTCCCAACAGATAATTCAATTAGTAACCCACCAAAACGTAGTGCCTCTGAGGTCAGCTGAACAGTTTTTAGCTCTCACTCCCATCTTTGCCCTAAAACTTGAATGCAACATTAATCAGGAGTGATGACTCCCTAGTGATCTCTACCCTCCCACAATAAAGGGACTGATACAAAGTCTAGCCAATGGAAAGACTTCCTTGCCCAAGATGTTCACTTCCACTGATGTCACTGGAGCCTGGATCAGGTCCCTTTTTCAGGATGGGTAGAGATCATTCGGTAGTCATCCCTCATCACTAACACAGTGGAGGGCAATTTGCAGCAGGGGCCCCATCTGCACAGCACACCTTTACAGACTCAAACGAGGTGGGCAGAAGTCTAGCTGTGACACAGAGCCAGAAAAGGTTACACTACTAGCAGGCGTACCCAGATTCAACCTTTAGAGACATATTAGTAGATAATGTTTGTGGGTTTTTTGTGTGTTTACATATACACCTCTACCCTGATATAACACGAATTCGGATATAACGCGGTAAAGCAGCGCTCCGGGGGGGGCGGGGCTGCACGCTCCTGCGGATCAAAGCAAGTTCGATAGAACGCGGTTTCACCTATAACGCGACAAGATTTTTGGCTCCCGAGGACAGCGTTATATCGGGGTAGAGGTGTATATTGTTAGAGGTTGACAATGAAAACAAACAGTTCCTATTATGTTAATTCAGAGATCAAAAGAAGATGTTAACATTTAAATGAACTGTGAATGTAGAAATATCACTGTCTTAATTTCTTTTTGACGTGTATATAGCAAACTACCTGTAAATGGCAGGAGATAGGCAATTGCTTTATGTTAATTCATGTAGCTAATTACCAGTAATGCTTAGGAAATAGGAGGTTACTTCAAAAACACTATTCTTCACCCAAGGAACACCTGCTGTCAAAAGGCTATCATAGCCTGTCAGTGATCTATCTAAAGAAATCTTGGGCCTTGATCCTTTCATCTCACATTTGCTTAAGCTTCATGAGGGGAAGTTTAAGTAATATGACTGAAGTGTCCAGTTCCATTCTGGATCACACTGATATTAAATATTTGAACATTGGACTATACCCTAATGAATTAATTCTGGAAAGGACTTTTTGCAACTCTAAAGCTCACCATCTCTACTATGAAACTGACCTAAAAACTCTATTCGTGCCTGTATGTATAATGATTTTTTAACCAGTACTCTCTTTTTAAATAAATTTTAGTTTAGTTAATAAAAACTGGCTGTAAGCGTGTATTTGGGTAAAATCTAAAATATTTATTAACCTGGGGGGTAATGTGTCCGATCCTCTTGAATTGGTAGAACTTTTATAGGATAAACAAGATTTTCAGTAATCTTCAGCATATTTGCCTTGGCTGTCTGGGTGGGAGCTCAACGCTGTGTTGCTTTAAGGAAACTGTATTTTTGACTTCTGGGTAACCAGTAAGGTATTGCAGAAGCTGTTTTGTTGCTGGCTTGGTAAATCTAAGTATTAAAATAGCCACCAGTTTTGGGGGATTGTCTGCCCATTCTTTGCAGTTTGCCCTAATTAAAGCAATCTCAGCGTGCTCCCCCTGGGATCCCGGTCACACCATCTCTCAGCTGATCTGTAGAAGAACACATCTAGCAGAGGTGGAAAGTCAGTTGTTGGGGTCTGTTTCTTCAGCTACAAGCCCCTCAAAGGCAGGCGAATAGTCCTCACCATTTTCAGTCAGTTTAAATGGTTATGTTTTAAGAGGAGAAGTGAGAGCACACCTTAGAGGTAGTCTGAGGAAAAGACAGAGGGGTTTCCAAGTCCATCAGCAGTGTGCACCCACTGGGCTGGAGCAGTTTATCACTGGGACCACAGACACACCTAGTGTGGTAAACCGAAGGTTGGCCCTTTCTCTTTTCAGAGATAAGGCTGTTGATGCTATAAGCTTTTGAAGAGCCGTAACAAATCTAGACTATTCTCATATCCAATTTCTTCTCATAACACCATAAAGGATGCTCTGCTCTCCAGTTCATCGTATCCAGTTTGTTAGAACAGCACTAACAGAAGTAACAGTTTCTACCCTGAAAATTATATTCAATAGCAGGACAACTGGCTAGCTGGGAAGTATATATATCAAGCACTGCAAACACCTGACTGACTGGTCTGCTCAGGATCATCAGAGTTTCTTCCCACCAATTTACTGAACAACAAGGGAATGAAACTAAATTCCCATTTTGAATGCAATAGCGAGGAGGTCACAAATACCACGATCATGTATGCTCAGTCATATACACTCAAATAGCTCAGCTGTGGGGTTCATCAGTGTACATATTTAAAATTTGTTCATTGATTTCTTTTTAAATTGACTCTCTCTATAAACAGACTCTTAAGAGTTATTACTCCCTGAGAAAATACTTCTCTGTCCATTTTCAATGGCTTGCAATAGATTTAGAGATATTTATCACGCTGCTTCCCTCCTATGCTCCCTCCCCTAAACGCTCCTCTGTCTCTGTGAGGACACAAGAGCACTTTCTCTAAACAGTCTCTCTGGCAGGCTATTCAGCACTGGCCGCACTCTCCTCTGCCCTGCCAAGCACTGGGTATGTCTTTTAATACAGTGAGCAGCATACAAATGGTGCCATCAGCCATGGTGAGCTCTTCCTACATGCAAGTGACAAGAGGGTGTGTCTAAGTCAGCAACACACACGTTCCAGAGGTTCCTGTGCCTGGTTTATAAAGGGATGGACCATCATTCAGAACTTTGCTAAGATGCATTTCCACCCTCTGTATCTTGTTCACCAGAAAAAAAACAAAGCACTCTGACTTGTTTTTGTTTTTTTTATTAATAGAACCACAACCAGGAAGCAGCACAGTCCAGTGGATACAACACTAGACAAGAAGCCAGGAAACACAAGCTGATCCTGGCTCTGCTAACCTTCTATTTGTTCACAGGCGTGTCACATCACCTCTCTGTGCCTCAGTTTCTACATCTGAGAAGTGCTTTGAGTTCAATTAATCAAAAGCATTTCGGTATTACTATTGTAACGTGCCTCTATGAGCCCATTCCAGTCAGCTACTGCAAACTCATAGTAGTTATCGTCAGAGATGGGGGAAAGAACCAAACGCATCCCCTTATAATAAACAATTCAACTTAGATTTTATATAGATCGTCCATAGATCTCAAAGTGCTTTACAAAAGAGGTCTGTATCCTTACTCCCATTTTACAGATGGGAAATGAGGCATGGGGAGGGAAGCGATTAAAGGATTAGAAAACATGCCTTATAATGACAGACTCAAGGAAGTCAATCTGTTTAGTTCAACACAGAGAAGGTTAAGGAGTGACTTGATCACAGTCCATAAATGTACCTACCTGGGGAGCAGAAATTTGATAACAGACGGTTCTTCAATTCAACAGAAAAAAAAAAAAAGATACAATAAGATGCAAGCTGAAGCTAGACAAATTCAGACTAAAACCAAGGTGCAACGTTTACCAGTGGGGGTAATTAACCATTGGAACACTTTACCAAGGGTTGTGGTGGATTCTCCATCACTGATAATTTTTCTCTCAAGATCAGAAGTTTTTCTACAGGACAGGATCCAGTTCAAACTGAAATTAATTCAGGGCAGCCCTATGGCCTATATCATACAGGAGGTCAGACTAGATGATCACAGTGGTCCCTTCTGGCCCTATGATTAGGACTAAGATTGTGTCACGGAGGTCGCGGAAGTCACAGAATCTGTGACTTCCAGCGACCTCCATGACATTGGGGACCCGCAGCAGCCCAGCCGCCACGAGCAGCCGGGCTGTGCTGGGCCGCCCCCTCAACCCCGCAGCTCCCCGCAGCAGACCCCGGAGCTGCTCAGCAGCTGCGAATGCCCCCCTCCCCACAGCTCCCAACTGCCAGCAGCAGCAAAGGGACCCCAGAGCTGCTCCGGAGGTGGGGGAGCGCACAACTGCTGAGCTGCCGTGAGCAGCCGTTCCCCCCCCCCATCCAGCTCCCAGCCGCCGCTGGCAGAGGAACCCCGGAGCTGCTCAGCAGCCACGGGCAGGGGGGAGCCCCCAGCAGCTCCCAGCCAACGGCAGCAGAGGGACCCTGGAGCTGCTCAGCACTGGCAGGGGGTCCCCCAGCAGCTCCCAACTCTGCTCCCCAGCTCCAGCCCCACAGGGCAGCAGTGGGAAGCTCCCAGCCGCTGGGAGGGGAGAGGGGGCAGGGTGCTGGACCCTCCTCCCTCCCCACTTTGTCAGGGATGTTTTTAGTAAAAGTCAGGGACAGGTCATGGCTTCCGGGACTTTTTGTTTATTGCCTGTGACCAGTCCATGACTTTTATTAAAAATATCCATGACAGAATTGTAGCCTCACCTATGATCTATGAAAAGTGACTCACCCAAGGTCACCCAGCAAAGCATTGGCCAAGCCGGGAACTGAACCCAGGTATCTGGAGTCTCAGTGCAGTGCCATATTCACGAGGTCACACTGCTTTGCAAGAAGCGGATATAATCAAAAATTGAAGCTATATTAGATATTAACTTCACTGAATGACCAAGAAACAATGGCAGGGGAAGAGGAGAGCACAGCGAGTTCCTTTTATGCATTTTTGGATTTTTCACTGTTCTTTTTATTTGTGGTTAAATTTAATACTCCTAAAAATGAAGGCCTCAAAGACAGTAACTAGAGACAAACATTTTGCAAGTTTCCACACATAGCTGGGTCAATGCTCCTCAGTCCCAGCCTGCAGAAGCCCTCCTGGAACACTTTCAGAGATGGTTAATCATTGTGAACAGAGCAAACCTGTATGGTCGTTAGGTGAAGTGCACAAATAGGGGACTAGGATAGTCCAGTGATATTATCTAGGATTTAAACTCTAGAGATGCTAGTCTAGTGCACTAACTGACTGGCATCCCCTGGCTCCTCACTCCTGCAGGTCCGGTTTTACACAATACGAGGATATTCAACATTCATACTGTACTTTTCATCCAGTTTATAAGGCTCCTAGCAAAGTAGCTCATTCAACTTATCTTATACATTAAATCCCAATACAGGGAGATAGCAGTTTGTGGATTTATACTTTATCTGACCTAGGGAGGTGCTCACTGATACTCCCCTCAGTGTCTAATATCTGGTCTGGAAAACTAATAGAAAATGCTCTCCCGGCAGTAACATTTTGTAACTATACGTAGCCTGGATGAACAAGTCTCGTTATTGGCTAATATGTCAGCTGGCGAGCAAAGGGCATTATTTACTGTTATATTGGCATATTCCTCAGATACGGGAGTAAGTACCAGATTTCTTTCAATAGCATTTGACACAATCCTAATTCAGACTATTATGGTAAATTACATCAGACTTATTATCGGACTATTTTAGATTAACTTAATAAGGATCATAATACTGTTTTGCTGTTCTATAGTGCTGCTTATAAGAAGATTTCAAAGCACTTTACAATTAATTACATCTCAACAGCAATGCTGTAAATATTAAATCCATTTTACAGATGGTTAAACTGAGTCATAGAGAGACAGTGACAGCAACACCACACAGCAAGACAGAAGCAGATCTAGAAATAGAACCCAGGAGCCCTAACATCTAGTTATGTTATCTAACCTCTGGGCTATGTTTTGTCCTAGTCCACATATACATATTGAAGTTAGATACAGAAAACCAAGCTAACAGGCTGTCAATTTGCTCTCTGCCCTGTCAGAAGAATGCAGTGTTGTTGGAGACAGGCAGCTATGTGAAAATAACTAATGGAACTGAATAGCACAGAGGTCTATCCAGCACAAGAGCAATTCATTATGATGCAAGTTCCACAAATAAGAACCTGATGTTAAGTCATACATTCCTCAGCCAGTGCTTCATTGGTACTTTGCATACGACTTGCAATGATCACTAACTGTGTCCTCACATCTATACATTAATAATCATGATTCAAACATATCTTCAGTTACAGTCACTGATTTGATGGGTGACCCATTACTTTACATTGTGCATGAGGTTAAAACCAAGTCAATAAGAGAGACTGCAAACTCCAAAGAAATGCTTAGGAGCACGTATGGGGGTGAGGGTAAGCTGGGGGAGATGTAAACCAACAAACAACCAACAAAGGTCTCTTCTGTTTGTCCCAACCTCTAGAGAGATTTTATCATGTGGTCCACCAAGGAGAAGTAAAATGCTGGGTGACTAGCATCCCATATGTACAGATATCAAGTGCTGTAGAATAACCTCAGGGAACAATACACCTTGTTCATGGGATTCATTTGAACAGTTCATAGTGAGTTGCTCCCAGGTTTTACAAAGAGGGACTTAACTAGGCTATGAGATATTTAATACTGAGTACATCGGAGTGACCACAGGTCCTGGATAATTAATGGTTCAAACACATCCCAGAGAAGAGGAGTCAAAGGAGAGGGAGAAAGAAATCTCCCTCACACAGATGCACAGTTCTGAGCTGAGAACTTTGCTCAAGAACATAATTGGACAATTTAGTGAAATAAAGAGACCATATGGCATTCACATGTATAATACGCAGCTGATTGCAGATATATAAATGGAAGGCCCCAGTAGCATACATCAGCAGAACACAGGCTCTGAATGCAACCATCTCTTAGCTACTACGTAGCTGAAGTCAGGCAGTTCTGCAAACAGATCTGACACTACCGAGTATATATATCCCCACTTACCATACTAGGACAGGAGCAATATACCTGTTGGTTCTTAGCTGTACCATGAATAAACATTAAATTATTTAAAACAGTCAGCTAAACCCTAATTTGTTAAACTATCCGCAAAGTAATCTAGCTTGTATATACAGACAGGTTGTCAGCACAGCAAAGGCTGTAGTGTAGTCTGAGCAACATGTAAATCAGTCATTAAAACATAAACCAAAAAGCAATTTAGCTCTAACACCAGGAGTCAGGTTTCCAACCTAATGTGCTTTAACACAGTAATAGGTGATGACTTTTCAGCCCACCCACTGGATGTCCGCCCCCCTCGCTAGTGAAGATAGCACAAAGTGCACTACCTTCTTTAGCAAGGTGGGCATTGGAAAGGGTGGCTAACAAGGGAGTAGAGAACTCACGGAGCAGGATAACTGAGGAGCTGCGATCAAGTAATGAGATCAAGAGGTAGCAAGGAACTGGTCATGGAGCTAAAGTATGAACCCATAGTTTATATTCTGGAAATGACCGGAGATTAAACGTATTCTCAACAGATGAGTCATGTCACTTCCACTGACACTTTCCTAACAAAACATTTATATGGTCAATGACAGCAGGGGCTGGAGAGGGATTTTTTTTTTAATTATTCCAGTGGTAAAAACAAGGTAATAAGATACAATAGAATGATGTTAAAAATACCACAAAGCATATAACAAATCAACTAAAGCAAGGGCTTCAACTTGAGGATGTCACTTCATCCCAACTCCAGCTTCGCAACACGCAAGCCACATATACAAGATAGCACCCCATTAACTTCTCAGTCTCCACATTAAGGACAGAGTGCATATTCCTTTGTTCTGTTTATTTGATACTGGATCCTTCATCTTGGTATTTAGACACCAGCTTTAAGAAAAGATTCTCCCATATTTATACTCATGGTGCCCTTCCTTCCAAAACCCAACAATTAGAAACTGTCTTATTTATTTAAGAGCTATTAAATACACTGAGCTCATTGAACAAAGAACAACCTTCTTGTGCACAAGAACATCAATTAAGAGTTCTGGTTTAGGAATAAAAGAACCTGGATTTCAGATACTAATTGGAATGGGTTTCCCCTTATTTAACTGACTTTCATCTTGGTGGTCCCCAAAAAGAATAGTTTGTATTAGTGATACAGTCTCAGCAGCGGAAATGTGGGGACCAGGAGCTGCAAGACAGTAACTCAGTTTAATAGCATGGTCAACCACTATTTTTCTCCACAGGAAATTAGGTATAAATCTAAACTACAGTATTTGTTATATATGATTAAAAAAAAAAGTCAGTGAAGCGAACAAATAATGCATCGAAATCTCTCCATATTTTATATACATACATACACACACTCGTGTAGATGTATAAATTAAAACTGCTTAGTTTCACGTATTTTCTCTTTCCTTTGGATTCCACAGCAGCTGATGAAGATCTCTGCTAGTGTCTAATGCTGGAAACCCTCTCTGATCTTCCCTTTCCCTTAGGAATCACAAAGGTACACATGCTCTGTCTTTTCTAACAGCTAGAATTTTCAACAATTAATTAGTTATCTTTGGGCAGTTGTCTTTTGGCTGAACTTCTGGGTCTGCAATTTGAGGTTGCCTGTGTATATGCTGGGGAGGAAGAGAAACCCAAACCCTGAATTTTGCAACTCCTTAATCTCAGCAACGGATTGCTGAGTCCATACATCAACCTGCTGACTCTCTAGCATGCTCCACCTTGAACATAAGCTTTCGTCCAGTGATAGGCCTTAGTTTCCCCATCTGCAGAGTGGGGATAGTACTTCCCTCACACAAGTGTTGTGAGGATTAATTAGTTAGCTGATATTTGAGAAAGTCAAGTGCTGTATGGGTGCCAGGGAGAGGCATTTGAAATCTCCCCCACCTCCAAATCTTTTCTCAGTAACTCCCACCATTTCCAAGTGCAAAAGGTAATGGATATCTCTCTTAGTCTGTGATAAATATTCGTCTTCTCCTCAACAAATCAGAACTAGAGGGGCTATCCCTGCAAATCAAACTTGTTATTTCGCCTAAGAGTTTGACCAGGGCAGGAGAAGGGGGAAGATTTTGTAACTCATTAAGCAGAGCAGAAAGAACACCCTTTCCTAGGAGTGCAAAGCTGCCAAAGTTGTGTGCTTTGTGGTTTTTAAAGCTGATGTCAACAGCATACACAGCAATTTCTTGTGATGCTGTGTTGAACGTTGCCTCTCTCTTTGAAAGAGAAACATGCATCATTGCTCAAAGTCACCAGCTAGAAACAATTCCTTTTAAAGCTGTGAACTCAACAGCATTCCCATTACTGATGGGAGGAGATCTTTGGAAAAACCTGCTCTCTGGATACTATTTTCATCACTAACGTGTCTGCATGGCTTTCCTGCATATCTGACCTATACTGTAAGCTTCCCGGGGAGAAATAAATAAAAGTCTCCTCAACCGGAGACAGAACACTACAGAAAAATTCACAACGGCTCTGCTTTGCGTGAATTATAAATCTAGGGGGATAGAGAGAGCAAGGGCTTCCTCGATAGGAAAAGCTTGGGGACAAGCCAACTAAGGATTTCTATGCACCCCTCCGAAGTGGGAGAAATCTGGCACACGAAAAAAATATTTTAAATTGTTTAGTTACGTATCTTTGGCCCACGGCTGTCTTCAGGGATCTGGGGAAAACCCTACAGACACCTACTCCTCTTTGGACAGAGTAGCAATGTTTCTAGGATGATGACAGGAGGACGCCAGGGTGAACTGGGCATTGCATTGCTTACCTCCACAATGTAAAATCTACCCAGAGCTATGGCATCCAGTCTAGCTCAATCAAGCCACCTTTCCCGGAGCTCTCAGTAGGTGAGCAGCAGCGCACAGGGAGCTGGTTTAGTCAAGTGTCCCTACTCCATGGAAAAGGATTAAACTGGCAACACTAAGAGCCGAGCCTCCTGCTCTGCTTTTTGCCTCCACCTTAAGCGCACAAGGGCTGTGAAAAATGACACTCACCTGGAACCTGTAAACCAACTCCAACGACTGGCTGTCATTTTGGTCTGCTTCAAGGATGACATCCGTCAGTTTATGTATGATCACGTCCAACGGGCCCTGATCTTCTATTGGTTTGGTAAGGTCAAGCTGGAGGAAGTCATAAAAAAAAAAAAACACTTATTAAGACATCCACAATCAAATTCTTTATCCCCCCACCATTCCCTTTTCAGTTCTCAGTGTCAAAGTATTTCCCCGAAGTGTGATGTGTTGCTCTGGGCATCACTCTTGGCACTGAACTCCAAATGTACTGGGGTGTTGCTTTAATCTCATCCATTAAAAATGCATGGAAAGTACCTATTCCCTGGGCAGCTGAAAAGTCGAACTTTGCATAGAGGTTTCTGTAGTAACAGGTTATATCCAATATCAAGCATCAGCACCCAAACCACTACGAGGCACCTTTCGTCCAAAGATCTCGTAGAGCTTCACCTGGCCCTTTCTGAGCTAGGGCACCAGCACGTATCCTCTCCTCATTCAAATCCCTTCCCCAAATTCACTTGTGCCACCGTACATATATTTAAGAAACAAGTCAATGACATTTATTGATACGTTTAAAAGAAACGTGTTCACCATATGGTGTTTTGGTCTTTGCTGAATAACCACAAAGAGCAGCATTCAGGTTAGCCACTCGGTGATGAGCATCTTGGGTAGAATTTTCAAAAGTGTCTATGCGACTTCAGCATCTAAGTCATTTAGGGGATTGGAAAATTTCATTCAGCATAAACATCTAGACAGTCTCATGTTCTAACAACGATGCCAGGTTACCAATATTGACAAGTTAGTCACATGTCAAAAGATAGTGGCCTGTGCAATCTCTTTCTACCAGTGCCGTTGTGTTTAAGCACATGAAACAACTTTAGCTTGTAAAACCACAAACAGAACTGATTTTAAAAAGGAAAAATAAAAGCAGGATCAAAAGATGTGTGCACAATAAACTGAAAGCAAGCCTACTCTTCAGACACATGCATATATCATTAATGTTCTCTTGGAACACACAACTGTAATCTCTACAGGACAGGGCCAAGTCTGTTTGTAAGATGCCATGTACAGCAACGTACAACAGATTTATAAAATAAGAAAGATTTAAGGTGGTCTAGAGCGGTGGACCTTGGAAAGTCCCTAAGGATCTTCATACAACAAAGAGCACCCTGCACATCTCCTGTTGAGGCATCTAACGTAGGTTCTGCTGTTCCCTGGTTTGTCCACCAAACGTCTGAAACATACCAGAATGAACATGCACAAGATGGAAGATTTTAATAGCCAGGTGCTTGCAGAGTTTTAACTGTGGATGGGTATGAGTTCCATTCACAGCCGTGATCCTGCACACACGTGCATGCTTAACTTTCCTACTGTGAATACTGCTGTTGATTTCAGTGGGACTAGGAACAGCAGTAAAGTTAAGCACACACAACTGTTTGCAGGATCAGGGTCCAAATTATATGAAATACTACTTAGTCTAGGATCCATGCTGAATGAGTAGCTATGCTTCTCTCCAAAAGCAGTAGGTGCTTTGAGTCTAGAACTTCAATTACTAAGGAAAGGAAAGAAAAAAGAAAAGAAGAAAAGACAAAACATCCAGCTCCAGATTGACACTTTCCACAGCAGCTATCATCTCTTACATAAAAAAGGCAACATAAAAGGGTCTGTTCAATTAGGTCTGAAACCCCTAATCCCTGAAGAGGTGCAGAAATCTAAACCAATCCATCTTCAGATCATCTAGCTAGGAAGACAGTAAGCAAGAAGCATACAAGTGGGCCAGGCTGGTTAGTTCTCTACATTTCTATTGTCCTTGCAGTTGGAACTGTAAGGACAAACTCAGAAAATGAAAAGACAATCTTCCCCATCAGTAAGGACCAGCCATGACCCAAGAATAGAAATGAGCCTGTAAGGCTCACACATGCATGTTGAGCACAGTGTCATCGGGCAAAACGCTTTCTGTATGAGAGTTATTTGTGTTGTCAAATAAAGATGGGTATGTTTTCAGAATGGAAACAAAACCACATATTGTACACAAGTCAGACAGGTTTCAGAGTAGCAGCCGTAGCAGCCGTGTTAGTCTGTATCCGCAAAAAGAACAGGAGTACTTGTGGCACCTTAGAGACTAACAAATTTATTAGAGCATAAGCTTTCGTGGGCTACAACCCACTTCTTCGGATGCATATAGAGTCAGACAGATGGCATTAGGACACATACCCATCAAGGAGCAATCTGAATTTCTTCCTCCATGAACAAAGAATACCAAATTCAACATTCTAATAGTTTACTCTGACCGGAAATTCAGTGCTTACTAGGTTGCTTTAACTGGTTCTTTAAGGGTGAAGGGATAGCAAGTACATTTCAACCACACAATCTGTAGTTTTATCCAATATTATGTGGACCTGAGGATCAGACTGTTTGAAAAAATAAATTCTCTGTCTTCTAGTGAGAGCCATGGAAGGTAAACATTTCTAAACTGTTCAGGATTTGGAAGAGTTCCACCTTCCTTTGTATATTGGCATAAAAAAGTCCTTGAAAAATGAAGCCTTTTCAAGAGGAATATCAGCTCCAGTCACAAGTCAGACAAAGGCTAGCATAAAATTTCTGATGGTCTCTGCTGAGAGAAATAACAAGTTAGTGCTTGTCAGCTGGAATCTGAACCCTCCTTCTTCCTGTTCCTTTCAGTATCCTTCTCCAACTGTTCCTTGCATTTGACGTGATCATCCAAAGGTTTATTTTCAAGTAGAAGCAATGCCATGGCAACGAAAGTGAGAGAAAATGTTTACCATCATCAGCGTGAAAATGTTTAGGTTGCAACTGCAGCCCATTTGCCTCCATTTGATATGCCCTCCATTTGATAGAGGGGATCTTATTAGAATATGTCAATTTCACTTGATTGCTTCATCCAACAAGCAAAATTAGGTAAACGAATGACAGAGGAATGAGGGACATGCAGAGTGTAAGCTGCTAAGATGTAGCAAATGCAAAATACCATGACTATGCTTCCAAGGTGTTACAAATACACGTGCTGAAGAAAGCAATAAGTACTAGAGATAAACCACACGCACGCCGAACTTACATTAGGAACCTTGGTCCTTCAGCATAAACCAGGCCTTAAGCTAAAGGTCTCCCTTAGCGCACAATAGTAGCAGCTCCTGGAGGGGCGGAGGGGACAGGCAAGCATAGGGAGTTAATTTCCAATAAACAGAATTTGTTTAATTTTTTTCTGCAGAACGTTGGTGATTTTTCTGTATTCTGTGGACAATACAAATGTCTGGCAAAATTCCATTAATTTCTATTGGCCCTGCCTGCAACCCCACATGCTGTGTTTAAAAATAAAATCACATCCGAGTGAAAATCTGGATCTGGTCACTCAAAAGACACATCAACGGCAAATGCAAGTTTTAGCAAAAGAAGAAATGCTATTTTTCTAAATGTTTAAAAATCTAGTTTTGTTTCAAATTTTTTTAAATGCTCCTGGTACATGCTACAATATACTGTGTTTCACAGTGAGGCTCAATTGGATTTGTTGCTTAATTGTCATCTTTGGAAATAGTTTGGATTATCATTTGAATCAAATGAAGTCTTAATACCATCCTGTTCTCTTAACGGTGGACAGACCTTGTGCACTTCTGTCCTTGTGACTTTTCTGGTCATTGCTCCCCACCTCAGTCTACCCCCATTCCTTACTCTCATCTTCCCCCTAAAATGATTCTCTGTATAAACCGATTAACACACCCATTGTTGAAACCTCTCTCTCCAAATCTTTAGATGCAAAAACTCCTCTAACTTGACCTGACATCTAGTGGTGACAGAATCCGAGATTGTGACCTTTACCCAATGACAGTCTATCCTGAGCAGGGAAAGCCTGTGTGCTATGGGTGAATCTTTCATGCTTGGAAAGTGGGAGGAGGGAAGAGGAGTAGTGGAGATCAAGACTGTAGCTCTGACCTCTCTGATTAAGAAGATATCAGAATGGTCCTTCGTGACAACCTCTGTGGCACTTTTGATGTTCTCCTGGATGCTAGAGAAACGGACAAACACTAAATTTGTTCTAAGGCAAAGAAGGGTTTTCTCCATTTCACTTTCCACTCCACGGGAGGGGGCACTGGGACAGGCTATACCCACTAAGTTTTCCAAAATTTGCAGAATCCAAACTCTCTGCTGGTAACGTAGATGTTCTCTGGCACAGAATGCTCCTTCCTCTGAACAGGAAGTACATCACCAGCTTGAGTCTGCCCTTTGTTTCTCAGTTCCAAAGGCTGTATATGGTATTCCCAATGCAGTTCTACTGTACGCTTATTCAATTAGGACTGCGCTGACCCAGAAACGTTTGGAATTCATTTCAGGTTTGGGAATTCAGCCTATCAAAGTCCACTGAATCCAGGCTTTCAGATTGTTAGCCGCCTTTCTCCCCTCCTGGGCAAATTTCTACTCTGCATCTTTTATTGCCCTTTGTTTTATGATCCCTTTGATATAAATGCACCCTTTTGCTTTACAGTGTTTAGCCTTGGTGTGCAACAGTGATGTGAGTCATCAAAAACAGTAATGAGCTATGGGTTTCATTTGTACATTGCAAGTCTTCAAGGAGCTGAAAGCTGGCATGCTGGTGCGCACAGTAGAGTCCGCCAGCTCTGGAGAAAACAGCCTTTGAAAACCTTTAAACAGATTGGAGGGAGAGGGGAACAGACAGAAGTCACTCGCAAAATCCAGTCTCACTCTTTCCCCTTAGCTGAAGATGCTACAGAATCCATTGTCAGAAATAAAAGAAACAGATGCAAAAGATCTACTATAGCTTATCTGCCAAGGAGACACTTAGTGATTTTATTTGCAAAGAAAACTCAGCCAGGACTGTATTTTATATATGTATGAAAAGGCTCTTTCCTGACAGCAATGTCTGGGAATGACTCTAATTTAAGATATAGCAGCTTTGGTATAACACGGGTAATTCAGAGAGACTAAAACACAACAAGCAGATTGGCTCAGCACTTAGTGGTGTGTCACTCCACCCAGAAGGATCCCGGAGTTCAGACCTTGGTGTCTCTGGGGTCCAGTCATAAGCATAACTTAGTTCTAAAGTTTCCCATGTACTCCCCTCTCAGCTATGCATGCGTGTGACAGTGACAGCCCATAAACCTCCATTAGCTGGGAAAACAAATATCACCCAGAAGTCACAAGATGAGCTCCAGTTGCCACCAAGTGACATTAGTAATAAGAGTCACTACATTGGAGGGCAAGGGTAGAGAAACTTCCTGTAGGAAATCTATGAGGAAGATATTAGCTTATGTGGTTGACCACAGACTGGTCTTTTTTAATCACCCGGGGGTTGGGGAGAGAAGCGCGCACACACACACACATACTTCTAATAATTGGGCTCACAATTTTACATTATGGTGAGCTCAACTGTAAGGAGTGAAAATTCAGAAAGCGTCACAAAATATTAATGGGAAAAGATGCAAAAGGGAGACAGAGATTAAATTAATCCAAAGAGTCCGACTGATATCATTCAAGGAATATGTTCAGATCTTGTCTGGCAAACAAGAGACGCGTGGGACTGGAAATTAATGGACCAAAACTGGTTTGTCAGAAATTAAGCCTAATTGGTGAATAAAATAATGAGGGGATGGGCTATTCCACCCATCACCCCCTTTTGGAATGCTTAAAGAGAGACTTGGGGGGAGGGGAATTAGATGCTGGCTAAATGAAAAACAGAAAAGGAAGGAGCAAGCTTCACTATCACGGCTGCCACCCCCACCATCTTCTGAGACTCCAGGTTCTACCATGACACTGTTGGGCGTTGTGATGGGGCAGAGTGGCCCCGCACTGGTACTGCAGGGGTTAACCCTTCTTTCCTAGCAGAGGAAGCCACGCCTTGGAAGCTCTGCTGGGCATGCTCCAACTGGAGAACACCATAGAGCGGGAGGCCCTGGCGGTTAAATGGGCGGTCGAGGCACTGAGGTACTACCTATTAGGGAACCCCTTCTCCTTGGTAACAGACCACACACCCCTCAGATGGATTAATAGCATGAAGGACACGAATACATGAATCATGCGGTGGTACTCGTCCCACCAACCCTACTCCTTCCACGTGTTACACTGGCCGTGAAAGGCTCATGGGAATGCGGACTTCTTTTCCCGAGTCGGGGAAGAGGAGGGGGAGGAAACGGTCAAGGGTCAGCCAGCCCAGGCGGCTGTCTTAAGGGGGAGGGTGAGTGACGGGGCAGAGTGGTCCCACACTGGTACCATTGGCCCGGAAGGGGCTAACCCTTCTTTCCTAGCAGAGGAAGCCACGCCCCGGAAGCTCTGCTGGGCATGCTCCAACTGAAGAACAGGTATAAAAGCCTGCAGAACAGCTCAGTCTGGGCTGACCACCGGGGGAGAAGGAGGCACGCTGCTAGCTCCTGAGGAGGGAGAGCCTGCGCGCCAGGATCCAGGAGCCAGCCAAGTCAGTACACTCCCTGAGACCCCGAAGGAGGACATCACAGGAGGAGAACAGACCGGAGGACTCCCCGCAGCAGATGACCTGGCATTCATGGTAGGAAGGGACCCAGGGGAACTTTAGAGGCTAACGGCGTTAGAGCCGCATAGACGCTCGGCGTGTTGCGGGCGGATCCCCGCCGAGCAAGTGCCAAGGGGAGCTTGCCACTACCAGGGCCCTGGTCGGGACCCGGTGGAGAGGGCGGGCCCGAGTCCCCCTACCACCTCACCCCCAAATCGTGAGGGGGATTGTATGGACTCCGGCTGCTAGGCCACGCTACCCCGCTCGTGAGGGGGATTGTATGGACTCTGGCCGCTAAGCTGCACTACCTCGCTCGTGAGGGGGATTGTATGGACTCCCGCCGCTAGGCCGCGCGCGCTACCCTGCTCGTGAGGGGGATTGTATGGACTGCGGCTGCTAGGCCGCGCTACCGCGCCAGACGGGGTGATAGTAGGGAAGAAGGCCAAGAGGCCGTAACCGGCCACCCGCAGAGAGGCAGGCGCAAGGATTCGAGAGTGGTGAGGCGCTGACATCCCATCCTACCCCTGCCACAAAGGGGCGCTGCGGTGCCAGGCCCACCACAGGCGTTTATTGCCCTGATCCTGGGAAATGTCCTGACCAGACCAGGCAAGAAAGAGAGAGACCCAGATGACATGGGCACCTTCACCAACTCTGGCTAAATCCCAAATAGCACTTGGGATGTCAGACTTCGTGACATATACACACCCCAAACACCATGTGTTTCTTTTCCTTCTCCACATTATTTCTTCTCTTTTCTATCCTTCTCCTTTTGCCTTCTGTCTAATAAGAGTCTGGCCTACCCAGCCAAGGCTTTATACTTTGCAACATTGCACTAGGTCTGGTATCAGAGAGAAGCAGCTGAGAACAAATGCCATAAGCAACCCCATGCTAGTACAAGTTGCAAGCTCTCAGAGTGGCAAATAAGACCATTTGCCATGCCCGTGTTTTTCCAGCAGCATAGCTGCAAGTAGCAGTCAATACCAAAGACAGAAGCTGCATTTAATATCTTTGCTGTTCTTTTCTTTCCCTTCTTGTCTGTATTCGTCTTCTTTTGCTTTCTAGACAAGACAGGGCTTGAACAACAACAGTTGCAGCCAATTTCATCTAACTTCTTTTCTTTCCCCCCAACAGGACAGTTATTACTATCTTTAATACAGTCGAAGACCATCAGGTAAGGTGGGGTTCTTTCTAAAAACTCTCTCCAGCTACATAGAAAGCGAACCAGGGTGTTAAAATGAAACCCAGACTTCATACTTAACATTTCAAAAGTTTTAACTATTTTTCCTTCTTTTTTCTGTATCTTTAATAAAAGGTTAAAAATAATTTTTAATTGTGTTTGCCATGGTGTTAAGCAGGCTGAGGTCTCTGTATGCCGAAACTTGTTTAAATGTGTTTAATGTTGGACCGTGACTGGCTTATGTTAACAACTTTAACTCTTTGGGCCCATTTATTCCATCAAAATTAGTACTACACACACTCCTTCATGTCTCTTTAAAGCATTTAACCAAGTAAGACTCATCTCATCATCCCTCTAACCCTGCCAAAAAGCTCTGTCTTCCACATGCAAAGCTAACAACTATTCAGCACTTGTTGCCTCTAATAATGGAGGGAACAGGGCAGGGAGTGAGAATTGGTTGAATATAAACCTCTCTTTGTGACAGGAGCACCAGCCTGATCCCACTGCAAAGGGCAAACGCAAACCAAGCCACAGCAGACTGTAAGGAAAAGGAGTGAAGAGTTCACTAACAGGATTCTTTTTGTTCCTCTCCCCTCACCACCTTCCACGGTGCCGAATTAACTCCATGAAAGTTCTGCTGCAGCAGCAAGAGGTCTGAGAAAGGAAATCTGCTATGGTATGGAGATTTCCCCTCCTCTCCACACCCTCCCCCTTCCCGAGTGCCTGACTAGAGGAGTGACTATCTCTGCATTGATAAAAACACTCACACCAGCCATCAAAAGAAACTCGCCCAACGGGAACGAAATGCAGCTTGAAAGTACCACTGCTTCACTCTTCATAGATTCAAGGAAATTCAAGACAGTGATGACCTATTGGGACTTCAAGCCTATTCTTGCACTAATGCAGGACTGGTCCCTATGGTACATTTTCTACTAGTGCCGTGGTTCCCAAACTTTAACAACCTGTGAACCCCTTTCACTAAAATGTCAAGTTTCGCGAACCCCCTCCTAAAAATGAATATTTCCAGGGATTTTCTCCTTTACCTGAGTATAAATTATAAAAGCAGTGATCTTGGAAATATAAAATTTGTTTCTACATGCTTTACGCACTATTTGTTATTAATTATTAGTTATCATTACAGTATTTTTATTACATTATGAGAACGGCAACACTCTTCCAAGATCTCACTTTCGTAGCTTGCATCACTTTGAATAAGCCTGTTATAAGACAAGGCTCCTATGTTTCATCAAGGAGTATCAGATGTGAAACAGCATGAAGGCATTTAAGAAGCCAACTCAAAGAGTTCCTCGTACACAAGCATTCAGGTCTTGAGTAGTCCAGGCAAACAAACAAACAGCTTAAAATTGTTCATAATAATTTTTAAAACAATACTAGCTGCCCATTTAATTTTAAAAACATCAAAAAATACCCACCTCCCTTTCCATTTCTTATAAGGAGTCTTGAAGTTTAAATCTCCTCAGTGTGATAGATATGCTTGCTTTGATCTGCTTAGCTCTTGGAAGTCCAAGGGCTCTGGGCTGCTAGCCCCATGCTGCCCAGGATCCCTAGGGACAGCTCTGTCTGCCATTAGATAATTTTTTCCCCGAGAACCCCCTGTAACGTTTCATGAACCCCAGTTTGGGAACCACTGTACTAGTGCTTTGCCCAGCCTAGTTTTAAGTGGCACCCTTATAGCAGTCATGAAGAATAATACACACAGCCCCATCCATAATGCATTCCAAAAATCCCAGAAGCAGTATAAACTAGTAGCAAAATCCAGTCCAAATAACTAAAATATAGGACCTGGCATCTTTTTAATATTTACTGGAATTTTGGGGATGAAGTAGAGCACTGTTAGGATAATCTGCAGCAAAATACATAGTTATCTTAGGGCACAGGTACTACTAATTCATACCACTAGAGGATACCTGCTGCATGTCTGCTCCCATCGCTGGGCTATCTAGACATAAAACATACATGTCAGCTAGCTCTTTCATGTCTTACCTCTTTCGTGATGATCACCATACAAACACCATCCCGGTAACAAGTTATCTTGCTGGGAAAAAAAATTGCGTACTTGAACTGGAAGCTGTTCCTCCTCTGTCCCAAAGAAACAAAACTGCCAAGCACCTCCACATCTACAAGCATGTCAGCAGATCTACTCAAGTCAACCAGAAGACTTGAACAAGGACAAGGACAGAACAAGGAGTAATAGTCTCAAATTGCAGTCTCAAGGGGAGGTTTAGGTTGGATAGTAGGAAAAACTTTTTCACTAGGAGGGTGGTGAAGCACTAGAATGGGTTACCTAGGGAAGTGGTGGAATCTCCTTCCTTAAAGGTTTTTAAAGTCAGGCTTGGCAAAGCCCTGGCTGGGATGATTTAGTTGGGGACTGGTCCTGCTTTGAGAAGGGGGTTGGACTAGATGACCTCCTGAGGTCCCTTCCAACCCGGATATTCTATGATTCTATGACTGCATGCCAGGCCATCCCTAGGCAGATTCTATTCCACCACCATCTTGCTTGGCCAGTCCCACACAATGCTTTGAAGTAAGCCTCTGAACAGAGCTCTTTGTCCATCACCAATATCAGAGATAAAACTACAGTTGTGACAGAAACCAAGCCAGCACTAATAAGAAAGTAGCTTCCCATTCTCATTCCTCTGTCCCTGTCATAAACATACAGCTAAAGGTAGCATAAAATCCCGCCTTTACCTATAAGGGGTTAAGAAGATCAAATAACCTGGTTGGCACCTGACCAAAAGGACCAATAAGGAAAGGAGATACTTTCAAATCTGAGGGGGTGGGTGGGAGGTTTTGTTTGTGCTCATTTGTGTGTGTTCCCTCTTGAGAAAAAGAGAGAGACCAAGCAGGTAATCCAGCTCCTCCTGAAAGGATACATCTACAATTACAGAAATTGTAAGTAATAGCAAGGAAATGTGTTAGATTATCTTTTGTTTTAGCTTGTGAATTTTCCCTATGCCAAGAGGGAGGTTTATTCCTGGTTTGTAACTCTGAAGTTGAGCCTAGAGGGGAATCGTCTGTGATTTAAATCTTTTTATTACCCTGTAAAATTACCTTCCATCCTGATTTTACAGAGATGCTTCTTTTACTTTTTTTTTTTTTTTATAATGAAGTTCTTCTTTTAAGAACCAAGGGTCTGGTCTGTGCTTACCTTGTTAACCTATTTGGTTGGTATATTATTCTCAAGCCTCCCCAAGAAAGGGGGTGAAGGAGCTTGGGGGGATAGGGCTCCAAGTGGCCCCTCCCTGAATGTTTAAATCACTTGGTGGTGGCAGCAATACTGTCCAAGAACAAGGAAAGGAATTTGTGCCTTGGGGAAGTTTTTAACCTAAGCTGGTGGAATATAAACTTCGGGGGTCTTTCATGTGGGTCCCCACATCTGTACCCCAGAGTTCAGAGTGGGGAGGGAACCCTGACAGTCCCAATCAATAATACTTAGATATGGAATCCCATACTGAACAGATTGTTACTTGGCATTTTCTTGTATTGATACCAGTAATGGTTACTTTACATCTCTATAGCACTATCTGTCATAGGGTCTCAAAGCACTTTACACGCTTCATTAAGTTAAGCATCACAACACCTCTGTGAAGCAGGTATTATCTCCAAGGAGCAGATGGGGAAAGCAAGGCATAGCGAGACTAAGGGCTAGTCTACACTGGCAACGTTAAAGCATTGCCACTTGTGTGGTCACGGCAGAGCCCTGGCAGAGAGCTCTCCCAGCGCTCTAAAAAATCCACCTCCACAAGGAGCGCGGCTCCCAGCGCTCGTGCACTGTCTACACTGGCACTTTACAGCGCTGAAATTTGCTGCACTCAGGGGGGTGTTTTTTCACACTCCGAGAGAGAAAGTTGCAGCGCTGCAAAGTGCAGTGTATACAAGCCCTTAGGGACTTGCCCAAGCTTTTATAGCTGGGGAAAGAACCAAGATCTCCTGACTCTCAGCCCTGTGCTTCAACCCCTAAGAATAATGGGGTCCATGACTAGAGCTCCTCAGCACTCCAGTAATACAAGTAAATAATAATGATTAACCTTCCTCCTTATAAGGAAGCAATTCTGCCCCCATTAATCCAACAGAACTGTGACCAGAGCTGTGTCGCCAGAGCCTTCTCAATAATCTTCCCCCCCAAACAGGGAATAACTGGTGAGACTGTTAGCATCAAGAGATGGTCTCCTAAGCAATGTGATTAAGTGACACAGAGGTTATGAAGGAGGACTTTAGGCTGGGTTTGCAGAACAGCACTGAAGTTTTTGGTCTGGGTTCTTGGCAATCTCCACTTGACTCAGTTATTTAAACCCCTTCCACTGGCTCCTATTCCTCTGTGTAACCAACTGAAAGTTCTGACCTTAGCATTTCAGGTCTTTCATTCCCAAATGCTGTCCTGTTTGTGTAACTTGATTTCACTACAGACAACTACACAGGACTTGTGCTCAGTTTATTACTTGCCTGTGATGGGGGGACGAGGGAAGGACACACTGCTCTTATGAGCACCTCCTGTCAGTGGGGGTGCAATCCTGCACTCTTTCCTTTTTCTCTTCCTGGTGCTCCGTGCTGGCGGTTGCCTTCGTCAGGCGGGTCTTCAGTGACTCAGCCATTCAGCTAAGTCACACATAGTCTAAAGACAGACACATGAAGGAACCCCCTTCCGGATAACACAGTCCAACAAACAGTTGGCCTTCTCTGAGGTCTTCAGCCCAATCTCTGGGCCTGTTTAAACTCTAGTCCCTTTCTCGGTCTCCAAAACAAAACTTGCCCCCTTCTTAGGGCTTTGGCCACTTTGCCAGTGGGGGACCTGGGACCGTCCACTACTCCAGGTCCCAACCCAGGAACCCTACAATTATCAGCCACATGCTTCTTTCTTTACTAGTTGCTACTGCTGCATTCTCTGACCTGCTTCACACACTGTCCCATCACCTTCTTGTGTTCTCTGTCTAAGCAGGTTATCATCCAGGCCTCCTTGCCTGGAGAGTTTCTCAGTCTCTACCCTGATTTCTCAGGGTCTTCTCTCCAGCCTCTTTACTTGGAGAGTTTATAATAGTCTCTGTCCCTTTTAGTCAGGGTTCCCTCTCCCAGGCCTCTGTGCCTGGAAAGCTTCACAGTCCTATCCCTGCTTGAGCAAGGTTTCTCCCCAGTCTCATTAGCTGTGGAGTCTCACAGCCTTCCAGTCCCTCCTTCACCCTTTGGGTCCCAGCCAGCAACTGCCCTGTTCAAGCCCTGTAGCTCCTTTCAACGGAGCCTGCTGGGCTCTGATTGGCTGCTTCCCTGCAGCTTTTCTAGGCAGACCTGGAGGACCCACCTTCACTGCTTTTTCCTGGGGTGGAGTTGGTAGGACTGCAGGGCCTCTAGTAGGGGCCTCAAAGGGCCTGGTACACCCCATCACGTTGCCCTTAGTGGCTTTTTTTTTTTTTATGTTTCGGCCACCATTTAAACATTTTCCACAGTGCATCTCTGACCATATTTTTCCTTTCAGTGAAATTCACTATCTGCTGAGAATCATGCTGCTAAATTGTTGCTCCAAGATAAATCCTAGCTAAAACCTTTTTTTAAAATTGCATATACAGCTCTTAATTTATCTTGTTCTTTTATATACACAGCTTTGGTGACTGCAGGAAGTACTTAACTGAGTCTGTCCTGTAGGGGTGTAGGAACAACTGTTCCTGTCATCATACCAAATGGAGAGTTTAGTTTGCCATTAGGACCCCTGGATGAATGCAGCAAGCTGTTTCTGGTAGGCAAGTGGTTAAGTGCTTCAGGCTTGTTCACGGATTCAGAAAGGCAACTGGTGATTTTGAGCACTGTAGGCAGAATAATCCATGTCACCCAAATCCAAAAAAGCTTCTTGCCAGGGGTTTCTTCTGAGGTCACAAATGCTCTTGTGGATTAGGAACAGCAGCAGAACAAATCCTGAGATTAGCAGAGAAGAAAAGTTGAACTGAAAACATGTGACACAGGAGGATTACAGCTCTGAGGAAGCACAGCAAGTTATAGGGAAATATAAGCTCCTGGAGAAAATTCTTAGTAAACATAACATGATGCTGAGACTCTCTCATTTCACTGACTTCTATTTCTGTCCAAAAAAACAGCATTTGTTTATATACAATACTTAAATCACAGCACCAGAAAGGTTGGGCAAATTAGGGGTGTGGATCAGAAAAGCAATCTAAACCTTGGGTGCTGTAGTCAAAACTTCTGCATTTGCAAATTTGGTTTAGAAAGAGCAGAAAAAAAGATTTCCCTGGGAGATTTCTGATACTTCTTGATAGTAGCTATGTCAGAAATGCTGAAAGAAATGGCAGTTCCATTGCCAAGTCAGGCCAGAAATGAACTGGGCAATCCCTCAGAATAGAGAATGTTATTTGGTCCTCAATACCATGTATTAAAATACTGCAACACACAGGAGTCAGTGCAGTCTGAGTGAGAGGTGGGAGGAGGGGACTCGACCTGTAATATCCAGGTAAAATAGGGTCATGTAAGCACTCACTACAACTAAAATCATTTGATATTTGGAGGCCCATCTGGAAGAGCACTTCTCACAATAAACAGAGACTAAGCTTAAAAAAAAAAAATCAAGGGAACCTGGGATATTAAGATGAAGGAGAAGAGATGTGAAGAGATGGAATAACCATTCAAGAGAAGTTTTCATAAGAACACTAACCTAAACACATACTGCACTGGCTTCCACATTTAGTGGTGGCATCATCAGAAGCAGTTTATATTCATGTTATTTTGGGGTGGGCTGATCTCTGGCTCCATCCCCTGACCCTGAACTTTAAGGAAGTTCATTTCTAGACTAGAACTAGATAGCTCAGATTCCTAAAGATGAGTCCTAAGTAGTGTTTTTCCAGATACCAATGGGAGTAGATGCTTTGGAATGTGCTGCTGTACTCCTTGATGGATTCCTACTGCCTCAGCAATAATTCTCCTCTAAATGGGGGTTCCAGCTGGTGAACAGATAGTCACAGCCATGCTTTCATCATTCTAATCACCTCTCTTTTACCAGCTGACGGCAGTGTGTCTGGTTTCCACATGTGCTTCCTATTCCACAAAAAGACACACTGATGAGACAAAGCTGTAAGCAAACCCAGAGAGCATCCAGTATGCATTTAAACAAAGTCTGATCATCAGCTGGCTGAATCTGTACAATCTTTATTACATGATAAATATCATAACTGGGTGAAGTGAGAGATGGCTGGAAGGAGAGAAAGTGCAAATGTATTTGGCATTTTTGATTTTTTATTTCTCTCAAACTCATTAGGATCCTTTGTAAAAATAAGGAAATGCATTTCAGTTTCAGCTGATCAAAATTCCACCCTCCATCACATGGTATTATTTAGAGTTGCTCATAAATGCTGTTTGGCTAGCAATGTTTTTTTTTTTTTTAAACTCAGAGAGAGTAGGAGAAGGAGGAGTGGTGCAAAGCACTGAAATACTTGGTTGTGGGGGGAACGGGGACACAAAAGTATCACATGGACTCTGCTAACTTTCAGGAGAAAAGATGGATAAAATTTTGTATCTATAAACCCTAACACTCTCCATTAAAAAAAATATAGAAGATTCTTAACAAGCTTGCACCCAACGCCGCCTACACTCCATGTGCTGAAATCTGAATTGATACAAAGTGGAGTGCTCAATGTTCTATCTTGCTAAAATGAGTGTTATTTATAGCAGGATGATATTAGCGCTCTTTCTATTAGAAAAAAATTGCTCAGTCTGAAACCTTTATTTCCCATGAGATAAATGACGAATTTTTACCTTCAGAGGATGAATTCAAAGACATTTTTATCTGTCAGAATGTTTATGTATTAACACCACAACTCTACCAGGGTCCTTACCTTGCGAATGTCAATACACAAATGATCTACCTAGCTGATAGGTTTTTCATTTCTTAAATTAGCAGAATACTTATGGCCAACACTGGAATTTACAATGATTTCATGATTTTGCCATGTGTGTATGTATACTGATATGCATGACAGAACAGATTACAACAAAACAACAGCCAAACCCAGAGCTTTTTAATTAGGATCTCATGGTTGTTCTCTTTGCATGTGATTGTTGATATAAGATGCATCATTAGGGTCGAATCCTTCCCTCAGATACATGCATGCAAATAAATTCTATCATAGACTTAATAGGACTTGAACATTCAGTAAAGTAGAGACACTGGGGAAGAAATCCTGGTCCTACAGAAGTCAATGGCAGATTTGTCCCTGACTTCAATGGGGCCAAGATTTCAACCTTGATCTTCACAGACTTTACAAGAATAATAGTGTGGAATTTGGCCTGGTGTAATTCTATGTATTGTGATCGTTTTCTGTTAAGAAAGAGGTTCACAAACGTAATAAAGTAACACACACCCAGTTAATTTAGTCTTTCCTTTCTCCCTCATTTCTTGAGGCAGCACACATGGTTATTAAGCACCAGTATAATTTATGCCACATTTTGCAGTGGTGGAGTGTGACTGAGTGGAAATATACTCAAGAACGTATATGATCAAGGAGCAATTTGAGAATTTTTTTCTAAAGGGAAAGGCTAGAGGGGATAGGTGAAAAGATCAAAGTTGCACATTCTCGTGTTCCAAATTACACTCTCTCGAGCTTGCATTCCTCACTTCCATTAAAAATGGAGTGCCAAGGGGAAAAGATCACCAGAGGCAAAACCCAATATTGGTCTGAGTAATGAGGAGGTTACGTGGAAGTCTAGGTTTAACCAAGTCTGGGACGTTCCGCAAAATCTGCCTCTCCCCTCATCCACGTCCTTCGTGCTACCATTTGGAGCGGGAAGTCAACAACAACTCCTTTGGCTATGTGCCCAGGCCATTTCTTAACTCTTGCTTTGGTGTCCCTGATGTCAGATGTCTATTTATGTCTCCTCAGGCAGATGCACCAAATTCCATTTTTTAATTTTTTAAAAAGATTAATTAATAGTTTCAGGTACTGCCCGAATGCCCCTTCTAATTGCTGTGTTTACAGTCACATTTTCCTATTCTCCCCCCCCCCCCCCCCAATTAATCTTTTTTCTCTCTCCTCTTGCTGTGTGAAAGGCCCACACAAACAGGAGAAACTAACTCCCTGTACAGGGGAGAAAGTGACAAAGTGCTGTCAAAGGCACCAAGTAAACAAAACAGGGAAGAATAGCAAGAAATGAGGGGCTAGGGGAGGAAAGGGGTGCCTGCCCTCCCCCTTAAATTCCTTTCATTTAAAATAGTCTTGGAGATATCTATCACAATAGTATGTAAAACTTTTTCAGAGAGAAACAGGATCTTTAAAGTGATGGTGCCCCTTCAACAGACACCAGATCCAGTTCCACTTATAAACTGTAAGTTAACCTGGTAGAGGGCAGAAAGAAGAAAATCAAAACAAAAACAAAACAAAACACAGCTAGACTGCCAAAAGCACAGCTGGCCAGTTTCTAAGCTTTCTGACAGAGGAAGTTTGGTAAGTTACTGGTAGCCTGGGGTACATGAGGTCTACCACAATGTCTCCTTCTAGTACAGTGGTTCTCAACCTGCGGCCTGCTTGTGGCCCAATCAGCACACAGCTGGACTATATACAGAAGTTTATGAGTCTCCTATTGCCTCGAAAGCTAATAGACCTGGCTCTTAAGCTCAAACAGTGGAGAATCAGGCTTTTAGATGCAGAGGTAGAAATTGCTTATGCTCTTACACGTTTACCAGTGTGTCTTTCATCAGGCTGTCAGACTATCAGCTAGTGTTTCTGATTCTCTCTCTCTACGGGTATGGCTAAATGGCAAAAAATGTATATTCTTAACTTGGGTTAGCTAACCAGGATTAAAGTGGCAGTGACGACACAGCAACTCAGCTTTTAACTCAGGTTAGAAGCTTGAGTTCAACCCCAGGCTGCCCTATAGACTTTAACTCAAGCTGCTAGTCCAAGTTAAAAGCCAAGTTGCCATGCCTTCACTGCTATTTTAACCTGAGATAACAAATGCAGGTTATCTTAGGCTTCAACTGGAGTATTCTGTCCAGTTCTGGGCGCCACATTTCAGGAAAGATGTGGATAAATTGGAGAAAGTACAGAGAAGAGCAACAAAATTGATTTAAGGTCTAGAAAACATGACCTATGAGGGAAGATTGAAAAAATTGGGTTTGTTTAGTCTGGAAAAGAGAAGACAGAGGGGATATGCTACCAGTTTTCAAGTACATAAAAGGTTGTTACAAGGAGAAGGGAGAAAAATTGTTCTTAACCTCTGAGGATAGGACAAGAAGCAATGGGCTTAAATTGCAGCAAGGGAGGTTTAGGTTGGATATTAGGAAAAACCTCCTAACCGTCAGGTGGTTAAGCTCTAGAATAAATTGCCTAGGGAGGTTGTGGAATCTCCATCATTGGAGATTTTTAAGAGCAGGTTAGATAGGGTGTGGGTCATTCACCAGAAAGGTGAGAGTCATCGTCGTCCTCTCTCCTCCAGACTATCGTCAATTTTGTCTTCTAATGTGGCAACAGAAGATGTTGCTAATCCAAGTCTGGCCCTCTCCCATACAGACTGAAAATCATTATCTCTGTGGCATCTTCCATTTAATTTCTTCCACTACCTCCATCATTGTGGTATCTGAGCACCCTGGAAAAATGGGCTGTATTCCTGGAGGGACTGGAACCACCAATCTTTTGGTTAAGAGCGGAACACACCAACCCATTACACTTAAGAGATACGTGAAATTAGTTGCTGTTCTCAAACCATTGGACATGTGCTCACATTGCAAACCTCACTGGCACCTCACCATGAGCAATTATCCCTTTATATCAGGATTAAGATATCTTGGTGGGGTAGTGTGGAAGAAGCTTTCACTGTACCCACCAGCACTGTATCTGCTCTGTGGAGAGAGGACTTCTGCCAGGGTTGCCAACCCAATATCTAGACATTGTCACTTAAAGTGTATAAAGCATAAAAAGGGAGCCTGCTTTGTGACAAACCTCCATTCAGTTCGCTCTCTAATTGTCAGCCCACACTTACTGCTAGTCTAAACAAAACATCCTGAGCCCCTTTGTGCACACACACTTGTAACTTTCCAGCCAAATTCCATTTTGCAATTTACAAATGCAACGCTCTTTTCTTATTAAAAATCAGAAGAGGGAACCAGCTTCCACTTTAATTTACTGCAGGATTCTAATGGGCTATTGCTAGGATGGAGAACTTAGAGAACTGTTACATTTAATAAGGATCTTTAATGAACCGAGCTGAAGAAACAGGAGCAGTGCACAACCCCAAATCCCACCATCACCACCTCCCTAGCATTTCATACCTGTTCAAATCATTAGGGCAGAAAGATTGAATTGAAGACTACAGGTGACTGGGGAAAAGAGTTCCCATGAATCAGGTTAACATTGGAAGCAGCAGGTTTCTGCTTGACAGCAAGCTGACTGCTTCCCAGTGGGAGATGGTAAGCCAGTTTCCGAGGCTGGGTTCCTCTCAGTGGTGCTGGCAATGCAACAAAAAGTATGCTACACTAAGCAATCCTTTACATAAGAACCTAATCTATACTTGATGCAGAGCTGTCAAATTTCTGATTCTTCTGGTACTGGAGGGAGGAGGTTAATAGATTCTCAGTTCAAAAAGGACCATTTTGATCAGCTAGTCTGACTTCCTGTATAAAACAGGCTCTAGACTTCCCCAAAATAATTCCTAGAGTGTAGCTTTTAGAAAAACATCCAATCTTCATTTAAAAATTGCTAATGATGGAGAATCCACCATGACCCTAGGTAAATTGTTCCAATAGTTAATTACTCACTGCAAAAACCCCATTCTTTCCTGTCTGTATTTGTCTAACTTCACCTTCCACTCATTGGATTGTACAGGATTGGCAGGAGATTTGGATTGTTTCTACTGCTCTTTCCCCCCTTTGCTTCCTTGTCCCTTCTAACTCTGTCCCTCATCTCTAGCCAGCCCTTTTTGCCCGAACAGGAATGCTAAACCATCATCTTCCTCTTCTCCTTCAGTCAGTTCAGTTATCAGCAGTCCGCAGTCCTCCTGACCAGTAGACTATCCCCGCTAGCTGTCTAGAGACAGGAAACAACTGAGGTGTGACACCCAGCTGGCCCCTATTAAAGATGTTAGCACAGTTCCAATTGTTCCTGTCTATGTCTCTGTTAAGAGGAAATAAACCATTTGTCTGGGCAGGAATAGGGGATGTTCGAGAATATTGATCTGTGGGTATAAATCTTCACCCATATATTGCATTTATAGGGTTTTTCATGCCATTATAATAAGCAGCAAATTATTTGGGTAGCAGAGGAGAAAAATCAGGAGCTGGATGCAAGAGGCAAGATTTTGTGTCTTGCAGAAATAGCAGAGATAGCACTTCAGCTATCAGCAGGGTCTGGTGCGGATACACGTTGCAATAAAAATTTATCAGCTACATAACAGGAAGTGTTACAGGATCTACATGCATGTGCTGAATTGCTAAACTTCAAGCTAAGTTCGCGGGGGGGAAAGGGGGGTGAGAGAAGACAACTGAAAAATAATGGAGGAGGCCTCCTCCATCCGAACTTCCCATCATGCAGTGACCTATAGTGTAACACACCAAGGGGTCAGGCAGGGCCGCCCCTAGCCATTTGGGTGCCCTATGCAGCCCCCCCATGGGGGGGACTGTGGGGGGCCCCAGGCCTCCCCCTTCTCCCTCCCAGGATCTGGGAGGCAGGAGCTGTGGGGGGCCACTTTTGGGGGCCCCACAGGCCCAGAGTGGCCCGGGGGGATTAGTGGGGGGCTGGGAGCAGCCTGCTCCGCTTCCCTCACTCCGGCCCCAGTCGAGTTGCTCAGGGGAGGGGGCTTGGGGGAGGGGTTTCCCCCCCCCCCCCCCCACTCACAGGCAGAAGCGGAGCAGCCCGGCCCCAGCCTGCTCTACTCCGCCAGCTCCCAGCCGCTGCGCTCCACTTCCCGCTGCCGGTGAGAGCAGGGGGTAGTCCTTTCCCCAACCCGAGCAACATGGCTGGGGCCGGGGGTAAGGGAAGATGAGCAGGCTGGGGCTGCACCGCTCCACTTCCCGCTGCCAGTGAGTGC
>NW_020664447.1:73249880-73290298 GCF_002925995.2 Terrapene triunguis
TGGGAGGCAGGAGCTGTGGGGGGCCACTTTTGGGGGCCCCACAGGCCCAGAGTGGCCCGGGGGATTAGCGGGGGGCTGGGAGCAGCCTGCTCCTCTTCCCTCACTCCAGCCCCAGTCGAGTTGCTCAGGGGAGGGGGATTGGGGGAAGGGATTCCCCCCTCCCCCCACTCACTGGCAGAAGCGGAGCAGCCCGGCCCCAGCCTGCTCTACTCCGCCAGCTCCCAGCCGCGGCGCTCCGCTTCCCGCTGCCGGTGAGAGCAGGGGGTAGTCCTTTCCCCAACCCGAGCAACATGGCTGGGGCCGGGGGTAAGGGAAGATGAGCAGGCTGGGGCTGCACCGCTCCACTTCCCGCTGCCAGTGAGTGCGGGGGGTGTCCTTTCCCCGCACTCACTGGTGGTGGAAAGTGGAGTGCCGCGGCTGGGAGCTGGTGGAGTAGAGCGGGCTGGGGCCGGGCTGCTCCAGTTCCCGCCGCTGCTGGTGAGTGCGGGGTCACTGGGGAAGAGGCGGAATGGGGGTGGGCCGGGGGCGGAGCAGGGGGGAAGGGTAAGAGCCAGGGCGGAGGGAGTTGTCTGGGGCCCCACTACCCCCTAGGGGACGGCCCTGCCCCTTGCAATGGGCGCAGCCCATGGTGGGGGGCTGGCCGAGGGATAGGGCTGGTCGCTGGGGCTGGTGCTGCCGCGTATGCAGCACGCAGCTGCCTAGGGCACCATGAAATTTGGGGACGGCCCTGGGGTCAGGTTCTTGCTTGGTCACACGTATTGAGAATGCTCTTCAGCGCTGACCTCCTAGGGCCTTTGTTCCACATAACATTTGAATGGCAAAGTGCTAGGGTTATAACTGGTCTAATTGTGCAGCTCTCAAACTGAAGCATGATGAAATGTGCTCAGAGGCATCAAGATTTCAAGTTTATTATTAAAGGAAATGCTTATTTTCTGTCCTCCTCCAACAGTAAGCATTTTCATTAGGTTTAACAGACTGGCTTGCTTTAAACTGCAGTGTCTGCATTAGGGGCTCTGTGCTTCGATCTCACGAAGGCCCCAATCCAGCAAAGCATGTAAGCATATGCTTAAACCCAATGACATCAATGAGACGTAATCATGTACTTAAAGGTAAGTATGTGTATAAGTGCTTTGCTGAATAGGGATGGACTGCTGAACTGGGGCCTCAAAACCAGGCTGAGTTACTCTAGCTTACTGCATGTATTTTAAAAAATTGTTGACTGAACAGCTCATGCCTGCTGCTATTCTCATGCAAAACCAAATGACTAAAGTCATACTGAAAGGACCAGCTGACAGCAAAACTTGGCTTCTATTTGAATTCTTGGGAAATGAGGCTGGAGGTTTCTCATTCATTGGCAAAATGCAACACCTCTAATAGGATGTGTGAAAAGTATAATTTGTTCACCACTCTTCCTACCAGCATAAAACTGTAGGACAGGAACTTCCCATCAAACAAGGCAGCTATTCAACATACTGCTGAAAAGTCAGAGCACAAAATGAAACCAAAGGGATGAAAATGGAACATCCCTCAGCCAAGAATTTAAAAAAAAAAAAAAAAAAATTCAGTTCTCACTTTTGTACCTCTACACACAGAACCCTACATTATAATTAAGGCTACAATTTTGTCACAGAGGTCACGGAATCTGACTTCCAAAGACCTCAGTGACTTTAGCCCCGGAGGCTGGGAACTGCATGGTCCCGCCCCATAGGCAGGGAGCTGTGAGGTATGCCCACCGCATGAGGCAGCAGGCCCCCAAGCTCCGAGCCGCCATGGACAGCGGGGTTACCCCAGCTGCTCCCTGGCAGCTTCCCCACGGGGCAGCGGGACCATGGAGCTCTGAGCCCCGACAAGTGGTGGGGGCCCTGGAGCTCTCAGCCATGCTGCAGCTACTCAGCCCTTTCCCATTTTATCATGGATATTTTTAGTAAACGTCAGGGACAGGTCACGGGCTTCCATGAATTTTTCTTTATTGTCCGTGACCTGTCCGTGACATTTACTAAAAATATCCATGACAAAATCTTACCCTTAATTATAATCCAAGCAGACAAGTAAAGAGGACAGGAGTAAATCTTTTTGTTTTAGGACATTTCAAACTCTTTCAGCATCAGCCATCCTCAAGTCAGAATGATGCTGGTGCTCTCCCTCCTGCTTGTCACTGGATTTTAATTCTAATGATAAAATTATTATTAAGCGCCTATCTATTCCCTCAACTTTAATTGTTTATTGTATTTGGCTTATTTCCTAGGATTTGATCCAGAGAAGAAATTGATGTATGAACTGTATTAGAAAGAAATCTTACACTCCCACAAAGGTCACTCTTAGTTTTCACACATTTGCTGTCCCAGTCACTCTGAGTAATAAAGTCAGAAAAGAATATAGTTCTTGCTTTCTTATAAACTCCTTTTTCCGGAGAAAGATTCCCTCACTGGTCTTCTCTAGGCACCCTCATGACCTGTGACACCATCCAATCATATTACTGTCCTACACTTCTATGCAAGGTGTCCTGACAATAGTAACTAAAATAATTTCATTGTTTTAGTCTGCAGACTCAATATCTCCTCTCCTTAATATTGCCCATGCCTGACCCTGCTTTATCATACTAACCCCTCTAGAAAATTGCACTATACTATTTTAAACCCTCCTATGGCACTCTGTACCTCAAAATAGCACCCTGGAACCCCCAGCTTCACCAACATCATGTGATTATGATAGGTTTTGTACAAAGTATGCCTTGTGAGGTATCATTTAAGAAGTCTTGATTTGTTGACCATTAATATATTGTTGGATTGCATGTACTATCATTGTACGTGAACTTATGAAGTATTGCTCTGTGTGTGTTACTGAAATATGTTGTGAGGTCGGGAAACACCCACAGATAGCCTTTCAGTTGCAACAAAGGAGCAGCTATCACTGGCCAGGCAGGTGTTAATAGCCCATCAAGAAGACTCCACTCTCCTAGAGGCTCTTTAGAGACCGGCACATACACAATGGGAATTGCCTGACCCTCATCTCACAGCAAGGATCTTTCTAGCAGTTGGAAGAAAGTATAAAAGAGGGGCAAGTGGCATCACTTGGCCTCTCTCCCTCCTCCCCCATCTCAACACCTGGGAGACTGTCTGGAAGACAAAGACTTGGAACTCGGGAGACTGGTCCCAGGCTGGAAGGGAGTCCAGTCTGGGTATTGAGGAACTGTGAGCTGTCTGTTAGGGTAGGAGGCTGCCTGATTTAAATCTTACTTAGTCTGCTGAAGTTAGAATTCAGACTGTTTCTATTTTTATTTCTTAGGTAATCAATTTTGATCTCTATGTCTGCTACTTATAATCACTTAAAATCTATTTTTCTGTAGTTAATAAATCTGTTTTATAATTTACCTAAAACAGTATGTTTTTGGTGGAAGTGCTAGGGAATCTCAAATCTCAGCTCAGATTAGAAAAGTGGGTGCATGTCCTTTGAGGAAGTGGCAAACTTATTAACCAGCTTGCACTGTCTAAGGGAATCTTGAGCAGTGTAAGACGGTATATTTCTGGGGTGCAAGGCTGGGAGCTGGGGTGATTTGCTGGTGCTCTGTATGATTCTTGAGTGGCTTGGAGTATTCATGCAATTTAGCTGGGTGTGTGGCTCCACATGTTGATGGCTCCGTGATCACAGCGCCTGGAGGGGTTTTGCTGCTTGTCACTGGCCTAGATTTGTGAGACAACTCAGGCTAGAGAGTTAAGGAAGCACAGCAGTCCCACAGTTAAAGGTTGTACTCCGGGGATCCCGTCACACTTCCCCATTATCTTTCCTGGACAACCAATTTGCTGTACCCATAGTATTAGCCCTTGTAAATAACTTAATGCCCAATCCAAGAAGTTACATGGCACATACATTAGTTTTGCCTGGTAGCTCTCCTTTTCTTTACCTTCCCTGCATTGCTAACACTGCCAAAACAGTGAGGTTACACTGGGATCTATTTACACTCTGTAAAACTCTCCCTTTCCCTTCCCATCTGAATCCAATCCCTACTAGGAGTCAGTTTGTTCTTAAGAGTTGTAATGAAACTCAGCTTGCCTATGTAACTATACTCACCCCAAAAGAGCACATGTGTTACACCCACTGGTTGCTCTCACAGTATTACCTAAAGGTTTGGCATTCTCACAGAAAAGACATTCCTGCTCTGCCACAGACTTCCTGCATGACCTTGGGCAAGGCACTTAGTGTCTCTGTGCCTTATCTGTAAAATGGGAATAATAGCACAGCCCGACTTCACAGGGGTGTTGCAAGGATGAATACATTACAGATTGTGAGGGGCTCAGATACTGTGGTAATGGGGGGGCCATATAAATACCTAAGACCGACAGACAGAGACAAGCTTTTATGTCAAGACAGTCAAATTCCCTCCCAGTTTCCATCTTCGATCAGCCATAACTGATGCTCCTTTCTATTGGATTTGCCATAGTCAGATTTCCTGTTTTGGCAGGATACCTTTTTGGCTCAAATAGCCTTTTGAGCCTTGCGATTTAGCTCCATGGGAGTTTTTTATTTTCCTGCCTTCCTGTTTCCTTTCCTGTTCAGGGGAATCATACCTTCTGGGACTCACAATGTGCTCTAGAAGCCTCCATGCCTAGTCAAAGGAATTTAAACTATCCACTATTTTATTTAATGGTCTTCATGATTACTGTCTTCATTTATTTTAAAATTATCCCCCCTTTCTAAAGTTAAGGGTAGGTAATTGTTTTATTAAACTGTTTTGTAGATTTACAAAGTTTTAAATTTTATTCCCCTTCCAATACAAAATACTAGTCTTGGGGAGGAAGCCACTCAGCGAAGTGTTTAAAGGGGCACACTTAAACTCAGCAGATTGGCTTCATGCTCTGACAGGGTTCTGTAACTGATGCACGTTTATAAGCATTTCTACAGCACCTGTTCTCCATAGTATGGACCAGACATTGCATCAGAATAGTCCTTCTGGGTCATCACAGAAGAGAGGGAGCAAACGATCTGGGAACATGAGCATTTTAGGACAGAAATTGTCTTTAGACTTGTCTATATGAATGGTTAGTTCACGTCAAACTGGGGTGGAAAATCTACCCCGCACTAGCCTGCTGCACTCTAAGTTTTCAGTTCCACAAATTAAGATTTTAAAAAAGAAAGAAGTAAGTTTCACCATTGGTTTTGGCAGTTATATATTTTAATTTGTACAAAAAGTGCCTTTTCCTAAAGTCCTGAGTGCTTCAAGCATAAATACGCTGATTGACTATGCATTGGTACAATGCCCTTTCAGACTTTGGTATAATAGTTTCCGTAGTTAATGGTTAGGAACATGCCCAGAGGAGATTACTGATATCAAATTGCTTTTCAAAAGTTGACTTGAAATCTGAAAACAACTGTACACATTGTTAGTCCATATAATCACTTAGTCTTGTCACCGTTACACAGGGCCTGGGAATGGGAGGACAGACGGTTCTTTTTTTTCCCATGCACTTGTTGTAGCTTGTCTTGCATTAGGCTCATTATGGCAACCCCCTGTGCCTGCGTCGATTTCACCACATGTCTGTAGCCTTGCACTGTAAGCTCTTTGGGGCGGGGTTTGTGTTTGCATAACTGCATGTTTGTATAGAATTTAGTACTATGAGACTTCACTACTCATCTGCGTGCCACTGTATGGTTATTGAGAGTAGTATGGAGAGAAGCACCATCTTCAGAAACTGTTTGCAGTTCCAGAGCAATTCAAGATGTCTACCTTCACAGGCAGAGGGTAAAACTGATAAGGGGGGAAAAAATGAGGTGGGTTGCTTTTAAATGGGAGAATGAGGTTTTGTTTTTAACCAGACCAAAAAAAAAATGCATAGGTAATAAGTTGGACATTTGAAAAGAAAGCCAGACAGATACCTGAGTTTTTATTAATCCAAATAAAATTAAAGTTAAAAAAACTGTTGCATTTACCAATTGTAAAATCCCTCTTCCATCTTGATAATTTGGGTATTAATATAAAAAATACCATCTGAGAGAATGGCAAAATGGGGTGAGATTCTCCTCACAATTCACCGTAAATCCTCAAACAATTGAAATGTTCATGCTCGGGACAACAGTTAACACTAAATAGCACATTGTGCTTCCCATGCTGTCCAAGAAACAAAACTAACTGAAAAATCATCAAGTATCAGATGGGTAGCCGTGTTAGTCTGGATCTGTAAAAAGCAACAGAGAGTCCTGTGGCACCTTTAAGACTAACAGATGTATTGGAGCATAAGCTTTCGTGGGTGAATACCCACTTCGTCAGATGCATGTCAAATCATCAGGAGTTCAAAACAAAACTGTGTTACTCAAACATCGCTGGCTCCCAAATACATACATAAAAATACTGACCAGACAGAGAGACAAAGAAGAACAAGAACATCTCCAAGAGAACAATGGTCATTTGTCTTCTTTGCGGTAGGCGATCAGTGGCTAACAGCTGTGAATGCCAATGAGGGGGATAAAAGTACAACCATATGAAAGATATCACAGCACACAGTAGGGTATAAAAGGCAAGGAAATGGGACCACGCTCTTTAAGAACCCCTTTTGTAAGACAAGTCAGGTCCTGCTTACAACAAGTAGGACAGAGGTTCTCAAACTGTGGGGTAGGACCCCAAAGTGGGTCACGACCCTGTTTTTATGGGGTTGCCAGCGCTGGCTTAGACTTGCTGGGGCCAAAGCCCAAGCCTGAGGGCTTCAGTCCAGAGCAGCAGGGCTCAGGTTACAGGCCCCCTCGGGGCTGAAGCCCTTGGGCTTCAGCTTTGGCCCCCCCATCTGGGGCGGAAGGGCTTTGGCAGGCTCAGGCTTCGGTCCCCCCTCCTGGGATCCTGTAGTAATTTTTGATATCAGAAGGGGGGGGGGGCGTGTCACGGTGCAATGAAGTTTGAGAACCCCTGAACTAGGAAAATTAAGGGCCCAATCCTGCAAATTCTCTATGAGCAGAACTACCATTAAATCAATACAATCCTGTGTGCAGAAGGCATGCAGGCTCAAATTGAATAGGCCCCGCGCCCGAAGAGCTCTTCAGGAGCAGATCCCAGGACAAAAGAGAACAAACACCTGGCTTTCCTGAAAGGACTGGGGACCACAGATATTAAGCACCTTATTAACGCTGTGCTAATACCATTCTAGTTAACAACTTTTCTGATAAGCACAGAAAGCAGCTTCCTGAAGAGTTCTGAAAATTAGGCGAGCTTTTTCCACCTTTCCATAGCACAGCAGAAAAAAACTGGGGAGGAAAAGACCTAAAAATCTAGATGCATGATGTATGAAGGTTTTCCAGAGGAAGGTATTTAAAAATAATATGCTGGTATCAAAACATTAAATCCCTCAACAACCAACACTGCAAAGTCCAAGCACTCCAAAAACTAAATGAAGTTCTCAAATTTGCTACAATGGCTCAAATCACAAGAACACTAAGAAATAAGAATAAAGCAAATGAAAGTGGAAGCGTATATCACTTACAGGTATACCCTTGTTCTAAGATAATCAAACATACAAAGAACGACACTGGCTCAACAGAAAGCTTTTCTACTATTAGGTGTGGGAACTAAACCAGGAAAACCTTCCCAAAGTACTAATGGGGGGGGGGGGGGGAGGCAAAAGCAATTCTATTGTACTGTATTAAACTGTTATAAAGTAAATCGGATCTGGAGAGCACAAAAGGACAATAGAGTTTATGTACAGAATTTGGATCTCTGCTAATGACACAGAATGAGATCTATTTCTTTCTTGCATTTGATTCTGGGCACCTGGTTGCCAGAAAAATATTGGCAAACTAGCAAAGAGCAACAAAAATGAGCAGGAGGCCAGAGAGATCAATACACAAGGGAAGCCTAGAAGAAGCAGGAAGCCTAGAAGAAGCAGAGTCAGATTTTCAAAGCTGCCTAGGAGATTCGATGCCCAATTACCCAATTAATTTTAAATATGAATTGGGCATCCGAATTCCCCAGGCAGCTAGCTTTAAAACTCTCTGCCTCAATGTGTACTGCTAAGCCAAGTGGTAACAAAAGGGCAGTGTGGTGCTGGAAGATATAACAACATAATACAAATATCTGAAAGCGATAAAGCCACTGTTGGAATTACATAGGGTGGTATAGTACGAAAGATGTTAACTCGGAGTAATGGGATGAAATTAAGAAAGGAAATGTTCAGACTGAGTAGCAGGAAAAGCTTCCTGGCAGTAAGAAGTATTAAGTTGTGGAATAATCTCCCAAAGGAACTGGTGAAAGCCCCGTCACTTAGCACTTTTAAAATTAGAGTGAACAATAGAAAAACGTACAGTAGGGAATATTCCTGCAGGGAAACAGGCCAAGTGATCTAATAGGTCTTTTCCATCGCTATGGATTCTTTCAAAAAGTCAGCACATTTTAGGAGAGTTAAAGAAAGTCCTTTGGACTTAAGTTCTCACTTTGCCACAACAAATTTCATTTCTCACAAAATCCAGGCACTGGATGTGGGAACAAGTTCTTCTCTTCACAGTATGAGTCAAGCAGAAGTGCAGTTCTTGAATTGGGTGGTCAGAGTCCTAAGTCTGCCAAGCACTGATCTGTATCTTGCATAATGGCAATAACAGAAGGTAAAAAAGCCTCCAGGAATAAAGGAATTGATCTTGAGGAATAATTCCTATGTTTGAAAAATAATTTAAAGCCCTATTTTGTAGCTGGTGACATTTGCCATTTATTTAAATTAGTCAGACTTGTGATCCCAGTGTTCTGGAACAATTTAATCAATACATATTAATTTTGCTGCTTGCTATAAATGTTTTTCCATCCTTGATGTAACCAAATCATGTTTAAGTAATAAATCTGTTTTGAAGTTTAACAAGTTTTTAATACAGCCTTGCTGCAGCATTCATGATGCAGCAGAAAACAGTGCATTATAAATGTACTAGGTCTTTTTGTATTATTGTATTTCCAGTTCTCTCCATTAAGTAGTCAGTGACTATGAATGGGCTGGTGAATTACCAGCTTGTTAGCCATACCCAATAGCTATTTACAATGGAAAATGCCAAGGGAAAATTTATTTTACTAAGTGCTTTGTATTGTAATGTGTTCCATGGCTCCAATGGTTTCTTTGTACCCTTTACCAGTAACTAGTGTTAAACAAAAATCCAGCTCATTGAGTGCAAAAGTCCAGTAGACAAACTGTTTAAAGGCGGGGAAAGGGACTGATTTTCATATTCAGCAAGTTAATGGCTCTCAGAGTGTGCCCTTTGTCCTAAAACGGTCTGCAAATGTACAATGCGTGTGAGAAATACCCTGTGCAAGCACAACAGATTTTACTTGCTGACTGATAAAATCTTTCAGAGGCGCCTCTGGCTCACCATTAACTAAGCATCTAAGATTAAGGAACTTGCGCTTGCATGGCACATCCCGATTCAGTTGTTTCAGGATTCTGTAGGGCACCTCCACCTGACAACGATGCAGCAAGAGACTATGGTGCCCACATTCATACACCACATATTATGTATGTGCCTGCAGCTACACAGAATGAACCAGTCCACATAAAGTACTGGAAATACATGATAGGAAATATCTCCCAACTCACAGGAAAATGGACAAGATGCCCTAGTAAGACTTTTCTTCTCTGTCACTGTTACTGTAATTTAATATGAAAAAGGGAGCATAGGCTCACCTAGATAATTTCAGAAGGCTGCTTATTTTAAGTTCACTTAGTCCACACCTGACTCGGGCTGCACTCCAGCCAGTTACAATGGGGCTAGCACAAGGTGATGTGCATACCTACACCACCACAGCAAAAAAACCCAACCACTATGAGCAGAACATCCACAAGGATGGGAGTTTAAACATGTGAGAAACTGCAAAAGAAGTTACCATCACCAGAGCACATTTTCAACCTACAGATGCTTGCTAAAAAAACCTCAGGGTGCTGGTGCTGGAAAAAACAAACAAACAACCCAAAACAAGTAGCAGCTGGAATGATCAAGCCCTGTGGTAAGCAAACAACAGGTGAAGTTTTTCAGAAAGGGTTTTCTAACCTGAGGCTGAATGCAGAGTTGAGATAGTGCAATCTGGTTCTTTTACTGTCACAGCAGAGGACTCTGAGACAGCTGGCTAATTAATGAATGATGCTCAAGGGCAGGAGGGTGAGGAGATGGAAGTAGGGCTTCTCTTTCCATTGCTCAGTGCCTGTCAGGGAGAGCGTTCTATAGAACTCATTGACAGTGCATGGCCATTCTTCAAAAAGTGACAACGGTTCTTCCTCGCACCAATTATTTTAAAAAGATTTTCCAAAAAGCCAACTGAGTATTTCACTCCCATCATTTTTCAAAGTGTTTTTCCTCCTGAGGCAGGTGGGTGGTTTCCTTTTCTTCTCTTTGTAACCATTTCTACCTGTCTTTAGCACAAGGATGAGAGACTGATGCCTAATGGTTACCAGAACAGTGCTGCTGATGTAGAAGGCCTTTAATGCTGCCAAAGAAACACCATCAGGCACCATGTGGTGCACACTGAAGGGTACAGCAACCTGGGAAATCAGATATTTGGTGTGCTGTGATGTAGAGGCAAGATCAAACTAGGAAGCTATATTTACACAGTAGGGGCTGTAGCGCCTTTCAGCAGAGGTTCTCAAAATGCCTTACACAGATTAGTTAAAGCAGGGGTCGGCAACGTTCAGCACACGGCTCGCCAGGGTAAGCACCCTGGCGGGCCGGGCCAGTTTTATTTACCTGCTGACGCGGCAGCGGGAAGCGGCGCGGGCGAGCGATGTGCTGGCCGCGGCTTCTCGCCGCCCCCATTGGCCCGGGACGGCGAACCGCGGCCAGTGGGGGCCGCGATCGGCCGAACCTGCCGCGTCAGCAGGTAAATAAAACTGGCCCGGCCCGCCAGGGTGCTTACCCTGGCGAGCCTCATGCCAAACGTTGCCGACCCCTGAGTTAAAGCCTCAGAACTCCCCAGTGAGGTATTTCACCTATTTTGAAAACGGGCATAATCAAGAGACAGAAAGGTTAAGTCACTTGTCCAAAAGTTGCCAGTGTGGGAAAAGAAACCGGCTTTGTAACTCCAGTTCCTCCTGCTTGAAACACAAACCACACTGCCTTAAAACAGCTGTGGTTGGAGTTACGTTCTGGGTTTTTTATTTTAGTCAGCCATTTCCCAGGAGAACAATAAAATCCATAGATAAGCCAGACACAGACCCCTACAACATTCTTGCATCATGTCACAAGTGCAGGAGAAACCAGCCACCTCCTCAATTTGTTTTCCTGTCAGCCTTTTCTTCCATTCCAGCAGGACGTAGGTCACTGCACTGGGGCATTTCCGTTCCAAACTTTGAGTTTGCAGGCTAATAAAACTAAAGCTTATAAAAAGCAACTCATCTCCTGATTGACCTAGTCTCCTCCTGTTTAATTTGAGCCATGATAATGAGAAGTGATAAATTTGGAGTCCACAGGCAGACACCAAATGACAGGAAGGAATACAAGACACGCTGCATTTCTTTTTGGAAACCTCTGACTTTTGATTAGTTTCAAAGCAACTTCTGAAAGATGTTAAACACCTCAAGGGGTTTGCTGACTTTTCAGATGAACAGCAGGAGAGGGGACAGTCAGGAGTAGCTATGCAGCCTTCAAAGGGACAAAAAAGTACTCTTCGGGTATTTAGTGTCTATGCAGGATTTCAGGGCTTAAAAGTTTTCCTTATACGAGGTGTGTATTTTTTGGCAAATCAAGACTTTTTTTAAAAGGAAAAATTGTTGATTTTTAAAAAGGTATTTAAAAAATGGCACCTCTAAAGCCATATGCTCCTAGTGAGTATCATGAGAACTAATTCGCACCCACCAGCGACCTCTGCAAAAATACTAAAAGAAAAAAAATTTTGTATCTACATGCAAAATTGACAGTACACATTTGGAGACAAATTACCTACAGTTTACATACAAGTCTTCTAATAAGAGCAAGCTACAAAACCTGCCCTCTGATTTTTGTATTAGGGAGTTGTGGGGTGGGGATGTGGCTGGAAGGAAGGGGTTAAATGAAGTTCAAAAGTGACAAGTTTTTCTTTGCCCCCTTCAGTGTCCTTTTAAGATGGACACAGATGACCTTTATGTAAAGATTTCCCCTCCCCTCCGATTTTTTTTCTTCATGTTACAAACGAGCCCATCAAGTTAGCCCGCTATTTGTGTGGGAAAACTTGGTCAAGATGTTTGGAAGACCTTGATGGTGCCCTCAAGACAGGAGACTGACAATGAAGCTGCAACTCCCCCAGACTCCAGGGACACAGCATCTAAAGCAGGGGCGGGCAAACTTTTTGGCTTGAGGGCCACATCAGGTTTCCGAAATTGTATGGAGGGCTGCTTAGGGGAGGCCTCTTCTTCCTGACTGCCCCCCCAGGACCCCTGCCTCATCCAACCACCCATTCTCCCTGACCACCCCCAGACTCCCCCCACCCCTAACCCCCCCTCATTCCTGATTGCCCCCATGGGACCCCCCTGTTCCCCGCCCTCTGACCACCTCCAGAACCCACACCCCTGCCACCCCATCCAACCCCTCCTCTCCTTCCAGACAGCCCCCCCGGGACCCCTGCCCCCATTCAATCCCCCTGTTCCCTGCCCTCCCCAACCCCTATACACACCCCTGGCCCCTGACCACCACCCCCCGAACTCCCCTGCCCTCTATCCAACCCCCCCGCTCTCTGCCCCTTACCGCGCTGCCTGGGGCACAGGTGGCTGGCAGCGCTACAGCCGCGCCACCCAGAGCACCGAGACAGGCTGCACCAGGAGCTCGCAGACCTGCTGCCCAGAGCATTGCGCCGGCAGCACGGCGAGCTGAGGCTGCGGGGGAGGGGCCGGGGGCTAGCCTCCCGGGCCAGGAGCTCAGGGGTCGGGCAGGAGGGTCCCGCGGGCCGTGGTTTGCCCACCTCTGATCTAAAGCCAGCAACTCATCTGAGGGTGGTTAAACTCTACTGTAATGAACCAGGATGTAATACTGTTCAGTTCAGCCTGCTGAACCAATGGCATTTTTCAATAAGCCTTATTCCGTGTTTTGCCCCCTTCCACATTGGCCAAACAAAACAAAACCCTCTTGTACCCCAGGTCAAACACAGGCAAGTTGAAAAGTTACGGTTAAACTCTTGTTTTGACCTGTGTAGTGGGGCCCTCAGATCCTCCTATTAAAGCAGGAGCAGTGAGCTGTGGCTTGGGGTTTTCAGCCTCCTGTCATGTCATTATCATGATGAAATTCTCCTTGCAAAGAAGGATCATACTGGAGCCAAAGGTTCCCAACATAAAAAACAAGTCTGGGGTGGGGGTGGGGTGGGTTGGGAGTGTGTGTAAGAAACTTTAAAGACCTTCCTTATGCAGCCTAAAGAGTGGTAGAAACAGCACACATTTTTTGCTTTATAGGGGCAAGGTTTCCTTAGGCCACTGCATTATGCGATTCTATATTTAAGTCTGCTATGTTTGAACATTTCCCACAGAGTCAGAGTCCCTCTTTGAATACTTAAATACCTTGCTTCATGTGGAAAATAAAAAAAGGGGGGGGGGAGCCTTTTATTCATCCCAAGAAAAGTTTGTCTCAAACTTTTTTCCACATTTTGACTAGCACTTCACTTACATTGTGCGTATTCTACTGCCAGCATTAGCTTGTTAATCGATGAAGGACTAAGTTAGAGAGTGGCCACAGTAATATTAACAAGGTTTTTATCTTCTATTGGTTAACAGGTTAAATCTGCCAAAATTGCTAAGCAATAAACATAACGTAAACTGGTAAATAAACTAGGATCTAGATTCCCTTCTTCCACATCACCCCGAAGAAGCAAGTTAACAAAAATAAAATAAATGGTACATTTAGTAGAGCCATCAAGATGTATGCATCCCCAAACTGAGTAACAGAGTGTTTTCCTCACCTCAGTTGTCCTGCCTTGCTTCTTACCACCTATGGTTTGTTACTTTCATGCAGCATGTTATATTTGAAAGAGTGTGAGGTCTACAGAGCAAGAAACATGTTGTATCTTTGTTTGCTGTGAAAGGAATCAAGCTACCATGTCTTGGGGTTCAGTTCAGGCACAGGCGAAGGTTGCCCTCTCCACTGGTAAAAAGTGTTCTGACAGAGAAAGAAGCAAAACAGACCAATCCAAAAAAAAAAAAAAAAAAAAAAAAAGTTTTCCCAGGCCTTGTAACCCGTAAGTCCCTATGTCTGTGTACTTCCTTAAATGTACTTGAACATGAAGGGTCAAATATGCCCTGATGAAAGTGGTTCAACTGAACTGAGGTCAATGAGGCAATTTGCCACTATTAAAGAAGAATGGAACTCACTTAGAAAGAAGAAAATGTATCAGCCAAAATTTCAAAAAAAAATGGGTGCCTGTAGTTGGACTCCTAAAGTCATATTTATGCACCTAAACAAACGGCTTGATTTTTAGAAGTCCTGAGCACTCAGCATTTTTCATTGACCTCAAGCAAAGCTAAAGATACTCAGCACCTCTGGAAAAAAATCAGGCCACTTATTTAACAGCTGTGATAGACCCAGGCCAGATGGGTACAGCAGAGTTGTCAAAGGCAGATATACTGGCCACTGGATCAACAGTTTTCTGTTCCCTGAGTGACCAGAGCAGGGGCTGTGCTAGAGCAATCAGGAACCTGCTAGAACCAATTAAGACAGGCAAGCTAATTAAGACACCTGAAACCAATTAAGAACATACTAGAATAAATTATGGCAGGCAGACTAATCAGGACACCTGGTTTAAAAAGGACGTCCCATCAGTTAGTGGAGAGCGTGCAAAGAGCAGGGAGTGAGAGCATGCTGCTGGAGGACTGAGTACAACAAGCATGATCAGACTAAAGGAGAAAGATCCTGCAGTAAGGATAAAGAAGGTGCTGGGGGGAGGCCATGGAGAAGTAGCCCAGGGAGTTGTAGCTGTAGCTGTCACGCAGCTGATACAGGAGACATTGTAGACAGCTGATATCCACAGGGCCCTGGGCTGGAATCTGGTGTAGAGAGTGGGCCCGGGTTTCCCCCATCCCCTGATCGGACACAGGAGGAGTTGACCTGGTCTGTGAGCAACACCAGAAGGGAAGGTCTAATTTGGAAAGGGATCTGGCCTGTCCCTGACCCACTAGATACTGCGGGGATCGTTCTCCATTTCCTCCATGCTGACCAGTGATGAGGTTAGCTGAGTGAATGGCAGGTTTGAGCCTCTAGCAGAAGCGGCCAAACTGAGGGCTGCTGTGAACCTCTGAGGCGAGCAAATCCGCCAAAAAGTGCAGGACCCACCAAGGCAGAGGAGGAACTTTGTCACACAGGTTAAATAGAGATTTCATTGATTTTAAGGCCAAAAGGAACCAATATTATCATCTAGTCTGACCTCCTGCAATACACAGGCCACAGAATATATGCCAGTACGTCCTCCATTGAGACCAACACTCTATACTTGAACTAGAGCATCTCTTTTAGAAAGACATGAAATCTTGTTTTCTAATTGATGTCAAGCAATGGTGAATCTACTTCATTCCTTGATAATCTGTTCCAACAGTCAATTAACCTCAGCATTACAATGGTGAACCTTATTTCCAGGGTGACTTTCCAAACTTCATATTCTAGCCATACTTTTTACAGTCTCATCTGTAATTTGTAGGAAATACAAGGAAAATTTACTACTGGCAGCATAAGAACTCCTGCATATGTCCCATAGGATAACATTTCTTTCTACGCATTACTGCTAGATGCTTATGGGGCCTTTTATCTTGTTCTCTCGTCAGGTTTGGCAGTGTGTCCAGGACCCCCATCTTGTGCTTTGTCAGTTAGAATGCTGATCCATAAGCACTCAAGAGCCTGTTCTTCCAAGTTTTCAATAAATTTAACAGATAACATATTTTGTGTAGCGTGCCAGTTCTCCCATTTTCACCCACTCCATCCCTCTAAATAGGAGACAGTAGACAGTGATGCTAACATTCCAGTCATATGACCTGAGAATTAATGAGATTTAGGAGCCTAGCTTTAAAGCACCCAATTTGGAAAATCTTGTCCAAGATGTTTACAGATGTTGAAAACAGCAGTATTGAAACAGGGTGGAAAATGGTTCGAGCGTTGCATTTCAGGTGCACCTACACTAGTAAAATAACCTGTTGACAATGAGCATCAACCAAGGAAAACCTCAGCCTGAAAGAAATTTACAGGTTGACAGAAAACAGCAGGTAGAGTGGAAATCATTATAGATCCGTAACTACAGAAGTCAGTGCCACTTCTCCTGTAATAGCTACATAAAAGCAGAGGTTGTTCTATATTCTACAGCAACTAGTTTTATGTACCCACAATAGATGTGAAGACTTGGAGCAGAGAGGTAAAAATGACTTGATTTTCTTTTAGTAGCCACATAATTCCCAAGTCCTGAACATTCCATAATGTAATTACAACACACAGGAGATGTTTAAAGGTATTTAGGCACCTAACTCCCATTGGCCCCAGTCTAATGTTTTCAAACTTGGTTTAAATAAAGCATTCTCAAAACTATGATGAACATTTAATAGTCTTTCAGTCTGAGGGATCGGTATGTGCAGAGGTTTTACTATCTGAGCTGTTTTATTTTAAGAAGAGTGAAGACCAAGACAGGATGGTGTATGCTTCAGAATGTTACACACACACACACACACACTACAGGAACACATGACGGTAGCCAAAAGTATGAGACGGCATATGGGAGGACAATGAGAGAATGGAGTAGAAGATGCAACAGGTTCATATTTTCAGAACTAACTCAGATTCCTTCCATTCTAATTCCTGTGGGAAAGAGTGTTTCCATGTATGGCTCCAAAACCAATGAGAATGAAATCAAGGCAAACATCACACAGAATCTGCAACAAGGGCACCTCAAGGGAAAAAAATCTAAAAAGTTAACTGCTACAAACGCTTCCTCATTCTGGTAGCAGCCGTAGGTTATAGGCCATACTGAGCACTGCAGACTGAAGAACAGTCCCACATTCATTAATCTCTATATACCTCGCAGAGCACGAGGCATCAGCCTTGACTAACTTACAACACTATTTCAGTTTGACTTCTCCATGATAACGCTCCTGTAGCAGATTGCATGTGACAACACTCAACCTGCCCTATATCCCTACCTATGGCTTATCTCAGAAAAACAAACCCATGATCTTGACAACAAAGTGAACTGTGAACTTCAACGTCTGTAGTGTAACGAACCATGTTACTCAAACTAAGGTTGCAAGATAACTTTTAAGCCATTTAATATGCTGCAAGCACATACACAGAAATCTCTCAAGATAATCACTCTTAAAACATATGACAGTACTGCTTTGGCAAAGGGGTGGAAATGGGATGGGTCATCTTCATGTTGAACAGCTCTGAATATGAACATGCAAGCTAGGAACTGCTAGAACAGTAATAATGTTCTGTATTTCACTGTACACCAACATCCTAACTGTCTCTCAAAAAATACCATGTATACATAAACACCATCTCCATACCTCCCCTACTGAAAGAGACATGCGTTGGTAGCCACATAAGGCATGCTTTTCAAGGAAAACAGTAATTTACCTAATTTTCCCCCTTGCTGAGAACAGTGGATTCAAAAAGTTGTTTACATGTGGAATTGAGAAATTCATGACATCAACAGCGTAACTAATATAACCATATCAAATCCTGTCTAAACTGATCCACTTGCTAAAAATGAAAACTGGGCCCAAAACAAAGACTTAAACACTTTGAACTTTAGTGAAGTTTGAACCCAGATCCAAACTTTGCAATTTGGTCCCATCTGTACTAAAAACATCTTCTGCCATCATATTTGAAGCATAAAGCAGAATTTAAAAGGGTGTACAGTATGCCCCATTTATTCAGTCTTCAGAACTCTGACCTCTGGAAACTTTTAAAGAATAAATGATTTGTGATTGTATGTTTAAAGTTTTGCTTCCAATACAAATTAAGCCATTCAAGAATGTTAGTCAAACAAGTTATTGGGACCAATAAAGGTGTAACTGGGTGAAATTTAATGACCTGTGCTATGCAGGGGTTCAGACTAGATCTATGGTCCTTTCGGACCTTAAACTATGAATCTATGGGAAAGAAATGCTGCATACTAGAGGGAGCACGTCTAATGGCTTGAATACAGAACTGGGAATCAGGATATATGGTCTGTGGGAACGGAAGAGGAACTCGGAACAGACTTCAATTGTGACTTGTTCAAAGTCATGTAATTCTCGGTGCTCAGTTTCCCAGTCTGTACGATGGAGATAAAACCCTGCCCAGGGAAACTGAAAGACTCATTCTGAGGATTAATTTATTAACATGTGTGCAGTGCTTTGAGATTTCTATTTTTTAAAATATGTGGGAGGAGTTGAGACATTACAGTGACAGAGATCATAGGAGCACCTACATAGATTTCAATAGATAGATGGAGAGAAAGCACTAAGAACGTGGAAAGTATCATTATTATTTAAATGGGTGACAACACTTCAATGGAGTCTGACATTCAAGAGTTTTAAAAGCAAAATACTAAATAAATGTGAAGCTCTTTGCTGAGTAAGCCACATTGTTTTTGTTTTAAATTTCCATTTATTTTCTATAACTGGACGTGTTTCTCATTGTTTTATGGTCCATCATCCTGGCTTGCTCTGCTTGTATTCAACATCATACGCTGCAGGCTGTTGCTATGTCACCATCTGCAAGCACACAAAGTTCTTGGGCAAAGGCATAAACAACCCTGATAGATTCAATAAATAAAGATGTAATGCATCAATCTGCAGAGCATTTTTAAGAAATTAAAATTCACAATCACCACGAACTACGTTCTGTATTTCTGTCTACTGATAATTAAGTAAACTTTACATTAGCCCTCCTTTTAAACACTCTGCTTAATGGAATGACTGCACTGAAGCTAGAGTGTACAGACACCATATCTGGGCACTAAAACAAAGTCTTCATGGCAACGTTTCCATGAAGAGAGGATTTTTCAGGCATGATTATGTAGTATTTACATTGCAATTCCTTATACAAAGTAAATAGCCAACACCATATTACTTGCAAATTAGTTATACTCTAAACAGACCTAAACTACTCCCATATCAAAAGTTTTAGAGAACATTTGTTACGTTCCTGCGCGCGCACACTACTAAGGTGCTGTACAACACGTTCTAAAATCAAGAGTGGGCAAATATTACAGGAGTCATGGGGTGGGGGAGGCTAGAAGGGACCGTTATGATCATCCATAGTCTGACCTCCTGCATAAAAAGGCTTCAGAGTTCTATCTAGCAATTCCTGCATCACACCAATAACTTCTGGTTGCCCTTCAACAGACTTTTCAAAAAGACAAGCTAGATTTAAAAACTATCAAGCTATGGAGAATCCATCCCGACACTTGGTAAGTTGTAACAGTGGTTAATTACCCTCACTTTAAAAAGAAAAATGGTGCCTTATTGCAGGTTTGAATTAGTCCAACTTCAACTTCCAGCCACTGAATCTTGTTATGTCTTTGTCTGCCACATTAAAAACCCCTCTACTATCAGAAATCTTTTCCTCGTGTAGGTACTTGTAGACCATGATCAACTCATCCCTTTACCTTCTCTTCGGTAAGATAAATAGATTGATCGTAAATCTCTCACTTGAAGACAGGTTTTTTTAAGCTCTTCTGGGCTCAGCAAGGGCAACTACTTGTGGAGGGATGCCTCATCCTTTGCTAATCATTGGAGAAAGAGGTCTTTCCCTGTGCACAAGCTATCAAGACGTATACAAGCTGGCAGAAGAGGATGCTAGTGACAAATACTGGGGACTTGAGAAAAGCAGCTCCAAACCTCCATAATCCAGACCCTCTCCAGCCTGAATGCATCTAGCTGAACCACACTAGTGACTCAGCCAGACAACATAGCCATAAAATGGTTTTATCAATAAGAGCTTGCACGATTCAAAGTGGAGGAGATCACTAGACAAATAAGCTATCACGGGTTTTGTTACTTTCCTAATCCACAACAGAAATACACCCACACGGTTAACATCAGGCTACATCATCATCCACACACCTTCTCTAAACGAAATGGAAGACGGAGCCACTTTACACTAGCACAGTTCACTGGAAATAATTTAAAGCTATTAAGCCACTGTCCAAGATGCCAGAGAGTACTAAATAAATAAAAAGAATCAGGTTGGCCTGCCTAGACCAGGAATGTGGAGGTTAGAACTCTGTGCTACCAGCAAGTTTGGGAGGGATAGAGGGGACTGTCAAAGAATTGCATTAGTTACCTTAATTATATTAATAGTATAGTGGGGGGGAACTTTGCAAGAGAGGAAAGAAGTGGAGGGGTGCATCAGTGACTAGGGCAAGCAAGAATATCAGAAAAATACAAACTGCTACAATACAACGACTACATTTGAGTCTTGGGTAAGAGGTTTTTCCAATCCCGCAGGAACTGAAAATGCTGAGAAGTAGCAAACTCAACCACTGGGAGAAGAAGTGAAGGGGAAGTACCCTGCAACCGCCCCTCTGACCCATGCAAGAGCAGCACAGTTAGACTTCAGAAAGGAACTCCAATCTGAAAGAATGCAGACACTGAGGCTACACTTGCAAGTTAGAGTACATTAACTCAGCCCTGGGTGCCCTAAACTCCTGAGGGGTCCACACTGGCAAGGCACGTAGAGCGCCCAGACTCAGCGGCTGGAGCGCCCCTGGTAATCCACCTCCACGAGAAGCATAGTGCTTGCTGCGCCCCAGCTGGAGCACCGCGGTGCCAGTATGGACACCCTGGTCCATTAATGTGCTCTGATCAGCCTCCAGGAAATATCCCACAATGCCTCTTCTAGCCACTCTGGTCATCACCTTGAAGTCTACTGCCCTGCCCTCAGGTGACCAACTGTCAGACCCGCCCTTTACATTCTCTGGGAATTTTGAAAGTCCCCTTTCTGTTTGCTCAGCTAGGCATGGAGTGCTCTCAGTGCATCTTTCCAGATCACCATGCCTCCACGCACCAGGCGATCCCCAGTATGGAGCAATGGCGAGGTGCTGGACCTCATCAGTGTTTGGGGGGAGGAAGCTGTCCAGTTCCAGCTGTGCTCCAGCCATTGGAATTATGGTACCTAAGGCCAGATATCAAGGGCCATGATGGAAAGGGGCTATGACCGGGACACATTGCAGTGCAGGGTTAAAGTGAAGGAGCGGCGGAACGCCTACCACAAAGCGCAGGAGGCAAACCGCCACTCCGGTGCTGCCCCCCACGACCTGCCGGTTCTACAAAGAGCTGGACGAGATACTTGGGGGCGACTGCACCTCCACTCCGAAGAGCACCATGGACACTTCAGAGGCCGTGGCAGCCCAGAGTGCAACAAGGCAGGAGAAGGAAAGCGGGAGGGAGGGTGCTGAGGAGGAGGGGGGCCCAGAGCCAGAGGACGGCACGGCATCCCTAGATGCATGCAGCCAGGAGCTGTTTTCAAGCCAGGAGGAAAGTAGCCAGTCACAGCGGATGATACTTGGAGAAGAACAAACAGCAGATGAGGCGCCTGGTAAGCGGCTTTTTATTTTGAGAAGGGAGTTGTTGGGTGTGACGTTGTGCAGTCTATATGGTTTTATAAAAACATGATAATAAGTGAATATAATGTAACTGGGATAGTTTTAGAAAAATATGGTAATAAGTGAATATAACCTAACTGGGATATGCTTCATGCAAAAGGTCTCTTGTAAGGTATCATTACAAAGCTTATAATCTACTGAGTATGATCATCCGATTTGTATAAATGTACCACTCTTGTATCTAAAACTAGAAATATAAAATATAACTCTGAGGGCCTATTGTAATTATGTAAAGTGTGGGCCATTAATGATGGTTTGGAATCTTGATGACTCCCATTAACAAGGATCATTATCCGCAGATGGCTGTGTTTACCGGTGAGTCTTCGTGTATGTGTGTGTGCTGGCAAGTGGGCAATGAAGTCTTGCAGTGACATGTGATCATGTCACCTGAACTGGAATCCATCTTTAGCCTGGTGCTTTTCCAGTGAGGGGGGGTGGAAACCCAGAGGGACAAAGGGTTCCCGCCTTATGCAAAAGCTATATAAAGGCGTGGAGGAGAACAGAGGAGGAGAGGAGCCATCATGAAGAATCCCCTAGCTATCACCTGAGCTGGAACAAGAGCTGTACCAGGGGAAAGAATTGTGCCCAGGCCTGGAAGGTGTCCAGTCTGAGAGAAACTTACTGAAGCATCTCTGAGGGTGAGATTATCTGTATTTAGTTTGATTAGACATAGATTTGCGCATTTTATTTTATTTTGCTTGGGGACTTACTTTGTTCTGTCTATTACTACTTGGAACCACTTAAATCCTATTTTCTGTATTTAATAAAATCACTTTTTATTTAGTAATTTACTCAGAGTATGTATTAATACCTGGGGGAGCAAACAACTGTGCATATCTCTCTATCAGTGTTATAGAGGGCGAACAATTTATGAGTTTGCCCTGCATAAGCTTTATGCAGGGTAAAACGGATTTATTTGGGTTTAGACCCCATTGGGAGTTGGGCATCTGAGTGCTAAAGACAAGCACACTTCTGTGAGCTGTTTTCAGGTAAACTTGCAGCTTTGGGGCAAGTGATTCAGAATCTGGGTCTGTGTTGGAGCAGACGGGAGTGTCTGGCTCAGCAAGACAGGGTGCTGGAATCCTGAGCTGTCAGGGAAAACAGGATCAGGGGTAGTCTTGGTACATTGGGTGGCAGCTCCGAAGGGGGTTTCTGTGATCCAACCCGTCACATTGGGTGCAGGCTGTTGGGGCGAGGAGGGATGCAGAAAGAATGGTTAAGGCTGTGTGCATGCCTAGATGCGGAATAGGGCATTGACGTACTCTCACATCGCGGTAATCGGCCTCAGTGATCTCATCGAAGGTCTCATGCAGAAACTGGGCAATCTGTTTGCGCAGGTTCTTTGGCAAAGCTACTGTGCTCCTTGTCCAAGTAAGGCTAACATATCCGTGCCACTGTGCCGTCAGGGGGACCATTGCTGCACACAGGCAAGCCGCATAAGGGCCACGGTGGAAGCTGCATTGTTGCAGAAGATCCCTTGCTTCCCAGGTCACCCTCAGCAGCAAGATATCTTCCAGGACGAACCCATCCTTTGGAAAATGTGGGGACAGTGTTGTGTATCGGGGACCCCTGCAGCTGTTGGCTCTCCCCAACGCACAGGACCCCAGAGGACAATCAGTCCCCCCTGCCCCTGTGGTTACTCACCATTTTGGGGGTCTTGTGGGTTATGTGCGCTCACTTTGGGACAGGCGGTTTGTGCTATTGCGTGCACTGTGCTTGTCTACAAGTTCGGCCAAATCATTGCTCTGTCTAGCGTTAACAATGCTGCCTCTGTTAAATGTTGCATTTTGGCTTTACAGATGCAACCTTGAGATCCCAGCCGTCCTTGTTATCAACGGCCAAAAGGCTGCAAAGACTCAGGAAGCGGCAGCGAAGAAGCAAGGAGGACCTTCTGCACGAAGTGATGCAGCAGTCCCTTACTGAAAACCAAAAAGTACAGGAGTGGCTGGAGACCGAAAGGAGGGTCCGCCAGGAGAAGGCGGATTGCTAGCAACAAACCACGGAGCGGCGCCTAAGCATTATGGACCGCCAAGCGGACTCAATGCAGGCACTCATAGCACTGCATACAGAGCAGATCCATGCCCGTCCCCCCCGCAGCCCTTGTCCCAAAACTCTTTCCCTTGCACCCCCATGTCACCGCCAACCCACTTTCCCCTGCATCTGGTTTCTTATCACCACCAGCTGCCTCCAACACCTTCAGCTTCACCACCCAGCCCTGCAAACTACGGCCTTACCCTCTGCACTCAACCCCCATCACCATGTATTTTAGCCAGCCTGAAGTGTAGCACTCATTGCATGGCACTCCAGACAGGAAGGCTGAGTATGATAACAGGACATACGCAAATCTGTGATTGTTCCATTCCCCACCCGCCCCCTTCCCTCCTCCCACACAGCACAGATGTGTCATGCCATGTGTGTTTCTCCCAGCAGTTGTGTTTCTTTTCAATAAATGATTTTTTTGGCTTTGCAAACACTCTTTATTGCATTAAGTAAAAGATAGTGTAGCCCAGGAAAACAACAGGTACTGCTAGTCAGCTCATCATACGTAGCAAACACAGATGCCTACTAGCATTGGAACCACTGCACGTCACTCCCGTGCAGGGCACCAAACATTACTAGTGGCTTTCAGCATCGAATTGCTCCCTCAAGGCATCCCTAATCTTTCCAGCCCCATGCTGGGCCCCTCTAATAGCCCTGGTCTCTGGCTGTTCAAATTCAGCCTACAGGCATTCAACCTCAGCAGCCCATGCCTGAGTGAAGCTTTCACCCTTCCCTTCACAAATGTTATGGAGGGTACAGCACGTGGCTATAACCATAGGGATGTTGTCATCGGCCAGGTCCCGCTTCCCATACAGACAGTGCCAGCGGCCCTTTAAACGTCCAAAATCACACAGTCATTCTGCACTGACTCAGCCTGTTGTTGAACCGCTCCTTGCTGCTGTCAAGGCTTCCTGTGTATGGTTTCATGAGCCATGGCATTAAAGGGTAAGCGGGATCTCCAAGGATCACAATGGGCATTTCGACTTCCCCTACGGGTGATCTTCAAGTCGGGACTTTCTTCCCAGACCAGCAGCTTCCTGAACAGGCCAGGGTTCCGAAAGATGCGTGCGTCATGCACCTTTCTGGACCAGCCTGTGTTAATGTCTGTGAAACGCCCACGGTGATCCACAATCATCTGGAAAACCATCAAGAAATACCCCTTCCGATTTATGTACTCAGAGGCTAAGTGGTCTGGTGCCAGAATTGGAATATGCCTACCATTTATCACCTCTCCGCAGTTTGGGAAACCCATTCGTGCAAAGCCATCCACAATGTCACGCACGTTGCCCAGAGTCACGGTTCTTCTGAGCAGGATGCGATTAATGGCCCTGCACACTTGCATCAACATGATTCCAATGGTCGACTTGCCCACTCCGAACTGTTTAGCAACCGATCGGTAGCTGTCTGGAGTAGCCAGCTTCCAGACTGCAATCGCCACGTGCTTCTACACCGGCAGGGCAGCTCTCAATTTTATGTCCTTGCGCCGCAGGGTGGGGGCGAGCTCCTCACACAGTCCCATGAAAGTGGCTTTTCTCATCCGAAAGTTCTGCAGCCACGGCTTGTCATCCCAGACTTGCATGACGATGTGATCCCATCACTCAGTGCTTGTTTCCCAAGCCCAAAAGTGGCATTCCACGGTGGTGAGCACGTCCGTGAATGCCACAAGCAATCGCGTGTCGTATTCATTATGCGTGTAGACATCATCGTTGGACTCCTCACCGTCACTTTGTAGCTTAAGGAGTAACTCGACTGCAATTCATGACGTGCTGGCGAGACTTATCAGCATATTCCTCAGCAGTTCGGGATCCTTTCCCGCAGACCAAAAGGGAAGACAGAGCATGCAGTACAAAAAACATTGAAAGATGGTGCCAAATGTGGATGGAAGCGCAGTTATTGCTAGGATGCGAAGCGATGCATCGCTGGGCATTGGGACAGGAACCAGGATGCCCCGTGACCCCCCGCTCCCTTCCAACAAGCCTCAGCGCCAGAATGGGAAGAGGTGCTCTGTGGGATAGCTGTCCATAATGCACTGCTCCGAATACCGCTGCAAGTGCCGCAAATGTAGCCACGCCACTGTGCTTGCAGCTTACAGTGTGAACACACGGCAGTGCTTTCCCTGCTGTTGTCTCCGAGGGCTGGTTTAACTCCCGGCAGTCTACATCTGCAAGTGTAGTCATAGCCTGAGTGTGATGGAAATCAGGTGGGGAGGGAAAAAAATTGCTTCTTCTAGCCATATAGGAGAAAGAGCTGGGTAGCTCAATCCACAGATAGCCCAGTTATTAAGGGCTTGAACAGCATGCAAATCATCATGTCAGGATTATGAAATAAGCATCAGCAAGCACATTCTACATTCCATGCGCTCTACCTATGGTTAAAAAAAGTTGCACTTTTTCCCCTTTTATGGCTCCAGTTCTTTTTTCAGCCACTTTTAGGATGTTAACATAAGCGAAAGGACATTACAAGACAAGCCCTTCTAGGTCACAAGGAAAGAACATTTATTACTAAGCTAACCCTAAACACAAGAATAAAGCATATGCAATCAACATAAAATAGCTATACATTGCACGTACCCTGTACAGGAATCTTTGCAATCAGTGAGTCAATGCACTATTATAACACAGGAACTCTACACTGCCAAGATTAAAGAGTTTAGGGGAAGGGTGTTTCTAAAGGTTTGATACAAGTAAATATATTCAGATGTATTTGGAGCCTAAGATTACAGGAAACTCTAGGCCTCAGTCAACAATGTACTATGAAAACAAAATTAGAAGGGTTTCCTTTATTTGGAAAGTTAGCCAAAATTCTTCTGTAGTTGTTTCCCTTACATTTAGGTCTCTTTCACTATTAGCTCAGACCCAATGGCATCTTTTCCATCCACTCTTCAGTTTATTCTGTCAAAACATTGTAAATAACTTGTTTCCACTTTGGCAGGACAGACTGGCAAAAACAAAAGGAAAGCATCTGGACTAACAAATACATCAGGACTAACTTTTTGCCTAATAAAAAAGCACCCCCTGACAACTGATGCAAGGTGGGTATACGCATGCACACAAGTTACGAAATACATATAAAACCTCTTTGATTTAGCTACCACACTGGTCACATAACTAGAGTATGTGACGCAACTGATAGTTTCTTGGAGCAACATCAGCATGGCAAACGTAACCATTGTCAAAGGGAACAAGGTAAATTAACTTGGATCTTGAAATGACAGCTGAATTTTAGTCTATGATAGGTCTTCATTTAATAAAGGCAGCAAGGACCGCACATGCTGTGTGTGCACTTGCAGTCTCTGCTCAGTGGGGCAGAATCCTGGATGTGCTATTGTGTATCAGGAATGCGGGTCCTGAACCCGAGTCCAAGGGACTCTTAGGTGCTAGTCAGTGCCAACCTGATGCCCAGGGACCTGCTAACAATGGCTAGGGCAGAAGCCAGGGCCGGCTCCAGGCACCAGCGCAGCAAGCAGGTGCCTGGGGCGGCCAACGGAGAGGGGCGGCTCGTCCAGCTCTTTGGCGGTGGGTCCCTCAGTCCCTCTCGGAGGGAAGGACTTGCTGCTGAATTGCTGCCGCAGAATGAAGCGGCAGTGGAAGAGCTGCCACCGATCACGGCTTTTAACGCTGGAGCCTGCCCTGGCAGAAGCTGAACCCCAACAGAGGACTCCAGTCCTGGAACATGATTGGGTCATAGCTTCCATATAAACCTAGCAGAGGAACAGGAAATTGTCTGTGCAGCTGGGATTCACTCTGCTCCGGACGGTTTAACTCATGCCCCCCTGGCTGCACTTCCTGGCATTCCAACCCAGCTTGATTCCTGTCATTTGGTTTATTTATTTATTTATTGATCACACTTAATATTCTGGGCACATTAATCAATGGTTTCGATTTCCTTGAGAATCCAACTGGTATTCAATAGGTTATTTGTAACCATGATTAACCATCTAGAACATAGGGTTGCCAGGTTTGGTTGGATGTATTCCTGGAGGTTTCATCACATGACATAATCTTTAATTAAAAATTAATCTTAAATTCCTGAAGACTCAAGGACAATCCTGGAGGGTTGGCAACCCTACTAGAACACCATCTTCTGATGTGCTTATATCTGTCTATAACACATTATTCCTGGCTATAACAGGCTTGTAACAGTAGCCCTTTATAAACATAACCTTAATATAACGTGTCACTTTTTAAATTGTCACCCTCGGATGAGTCTACATTTGTATGCTGCATCAAGACTGGCATCAAAAAAGGCAACACCCAAATATCAAAGGAAACAGATTTCAAAGAATCCTGGGGGCACTGAGGGTCTGCAAAACTGCGGAGCTTTATGAAAGAGCAAAGGAGAGTTAAGAAGAGATGTGTGTACAAGCTGTAGCCAGGATAATATAAAACATAATGCCGCATCCCAGGTCAGAGAAGGCTCTTTAGGATTTGTAGAATTCTCTGTCTTACAAACTTATTATAGGGCCTCCATTACCACAGAATCTGGGTGCCTCTCAACCATTACATGTTAATATCTCTATTTTAGGGTTGAGGAACTTAGGCACAGAGAGACTAAGTGACTTGTTTAACATCAGACAGGAAGTTTGTGGTTGAGCAGGGAACTGAACTTAAGTCTCCTAAATCCCAGGCTAGCACTCTAACCACTGTGCCATCCTCCCTCTCTAATGTCAAAGTAAATCCTGTGCACCAGCAGTTCTCAACCTTCTCCGCACCATGACTCCACATTACAAAATAAAAGTTTTAGGCACTATCCCCCTCCCATCTAGTCATAAAGTACAAGCGACTGTGACCCACCTCACTCCCCTGGACCTCTGCACTGTCCAGGTTTGGGACCCATGCTCAGCAATTCCCATGCCAGATTATTAACTGCTGTGCTATTGGACAACGATGCGAAGTTATTGTAAGCAATAAATGTGCACACCCAACTGATCACTGGATAATGATCATGAATAAAAATATTAACAAAAAGACAGTATTTTCCAACAATGTGCTAGACCTGATAAAAGTAAAGATATTGCAAAATAGCAACCAGAGGCAAGAAAAACATCTACAGTACATGGAGAAAGTGATTTTTCCCCCCCTATCTGTTCTGCCTACCTTTAGACATACAGTGAAAAGATATTTATGCCCTTGCCAAAAAAAGAGACAGAATGCCAGGAATCCCAGACACAAACTCTCCACCTAAAATGCAGAATTAAATTGGACGACTACTTCTCCTACTGGAAAAAGTTGCCTTTTTAAAAATACAATGCCCTGTGTAGGAAAAAAAGCATTCATGTTTAGCTATTCTGATTTAGGGCTCCGGTCTGCAGCCACTTCATGTTTTCTTCAATCAGAGAGGCACATAGAATCAGATTCAGGAAAGCATCTGTATTCAAGACAGCACTTACGCATGTACTTAGGTTCTACTGAAGTTAAACAAGTGGGAGAGAGCATTTTCCTACACACGGGGTCAGTTTAACCACATGCTTTAAGCCTTTTTCTGAATCATGACCATAGGGAAGTCACAACAGAATCAAGCCCTTAGAAAAAGTAGGTGAAGTCCAGTTCATTAATTTGCAAGTCATTTTTATGACAGATAAGGAGCTGCTCGGTAATAATTTAAGACTACTGATATGTAATACTGGCATGAACGCTGCAACTGACTTGGTCAGTGAAGTAACATAACTATGGAGGTTATTAGAATTTCCCATATGAATGGCTGCATTATCTAAATTAACAGGGGGCTTTTGCAAGAACAAACACGAAAGTAACACATTGGTTCACCAGATAAGAACATCCTGGCATACACTTAAAAGACAGTGGGGGTGATCAAAAGGACTAAGCAGTTTTTGAAGGACGTTCTCCCTGATGCTGGAAAGAGAACTGGTTTGTGAGTTAAAGGCAGAGATTGTCACCCAAACCCTACCAGTCTTGGAAGGTCCATAATATGCTTACACCTATGAGGGTCCTCATGTAGAAAATGGACAGACACCTGATAAACTAGAAGACACGAGTATAATCTGTTTTATTGTTTTTAAGGTCTCTTTTCTCCATAATCTTTTTGTTCTAAATAAATAATATTGCTCTAAAAAGGCTGTCTGGTCATTGGGTTCCACTGTCATTGCTTCCAAAGGGATCAGAAGAGCAAGGTCTGAGCCTAAATCAGACCTGCTGAGATAATCCTGGTGAGCACCAGAACACCTGCAACCCAAAGCCTGGCCTGAGAGTGGGAGAACTGCATGATTCCACCCTGAGGCAGGTGACAAAGGCTTGAGGGGGCAGTGCTCAGAGGAGTCAGAGGTGCAGTTAGCCTAGTACCTGTGACAAGTTTATGTCCCCACCTTTCCAAATGCAAGAATAAGGGTTAAAATAGGGAGTTCTGGGCTGACAACTACACACACACAAATACACTGCAACAGTTGCATGTATGCTTCACTGCAAACCACAGATTACAAAACTAAAAAAAAAAAAAAAAGGCAAAAAGCATTTCCTGAGTTACAAGTCCTCAGGCTCACTTCATTTGCTCTGCCTTGAGACCCTATCATGATTAGGGCCCTGAGAAAAATCATGGATTTTTTTTTTTTTTTAATGAGGCAGTGTCATGGGTAAAGTGGCAGTTTTCATGGCACGTGCACAGAATGCAGTCAACGAAAGGTCACTGCTGCATTCCTTTGCACAAAACCAGCCGCTGAGTCCTCCCCAGCCCCAAACTGCTGCAATTTACTCCCGGGGCTGCAGACTTTTTCCTCCCGCTCTTCCTTTCTCCTGCTCAGTTCCCAACCGCCAAGCTCGCTCACCAAAACACAAGACTGGCACATGTGGATGCCCGCTACCACCTCCCCACTGTTGGAAAAATTGTATCACTGAAATTGATGAAATTGCGATTTTCTCAGGCTCCTAGTCATGATGTCCACACCCAGAAAGGCAAAACCATTTCAGATGTCTCATGCAGTCAAAGATGGTCAACAGCCATTTGTGCAAAAACTTAAAAGCCACCAAATCCAATTGCCCTTGGTGCCTCTGGTACATTTCCATAGCACTTTGCAGCCAAGGATCCCAAAGCATTATGCTTAGCATTACATGATTAAGGTTATGTATCTTCATTTTACAGATGGGGAATCCGAGGCACAGAAGTTAAGTAATTTGCCCAAGGCCACAGCAAGTCAGTAGCAAAGCCAGGGCTGAAATCTTGGCTCTATTAAAGTCAAAGGGAGTTTTGCCATTGATTTTAATGGGGCCAGGATTTTATCCCAGGTTTTCTGACTCTCAGACCTGTGCCCCATCCATTAGGCCACACGGCCACTCCTCAGAATCTCAAATTGATGTGCTGGGGCTAAGCATTCAAGTCTCCATGTGTCAAAGTAGCAGAAGATAAAATCTAAATGCGCCTCATTACATACAGTTACAGGTTACTGAATTTTGGCAAGATTTTTAAAAGTGCCTAAAACCTATTTTCAAAAATCATTTAGGAGCCAAAACCTCACTGAAAGTCAATAGAATTTAAGTAATTTAGGTGCTTAGGTAGATTTTGCAGGCTTGAAGAAGACAGGTAAAATTTTCAAAAGCACCTAACTATCCAGTAATTCATACCCTTAAGATAAAATGCAGCAGATGTAGCTGCAATTTTAAAAGGTCAATATCTTGGAATGATTTATTTTTTAAAATATACATTTAACTTGTCTTCTTAATCGCTACAGTGTGAAGTATTTTATCTTTTTTCTATTTATTTTTTCCTACAAATATGTATTTATGCAGCTGTTCTGAATGGAGCAGAAACAAATATGTTTGATTTTGCTTCTAACTCCAATTTGCAGGATATAATGTCCCATCAAGTCCAAACCTTCCTCTCTTCCTCTCTCCATGCATGTACTGTAATCTGCAATTCCTACCACCTCAGCAAATAGTGCTTTGCAGTTAGCGATATAACCAGCTGAAGGAGACCATCACATTGCCTTACTCCTAAAAAAGAGCTAGAGTTTTGTTTAGGATTTTTTTTTTTAATTCTTATTTCTTAGGGATAGAGTTGTGGATTTTTTTTTAAAAATTCCATACAGTACTTTAATTTTAGAAGACACTCCCGCACCATAACTATTGTATACAGTAAATCAAAATGTAACCTTAAGAAGTTACCAGAATCTCTTTTAATGTTAAATTGAACACCTGTAACTTCTAATCCCACATGTCAAAACATCTGTAAGTTACCTGCAAAAGTCAGAGGGATTTTGAGGGCTTTGTACTAGCTTTTCTAAAAGACGCACTGAGGTCAGAGTTGAATGCCATACCCAGGAGAATGTGCACTTTATTGAGATGCTGGCACGCAAATGAAAATAAACGTTATTCTTCCAGCGAGCCAACTCCAACATCTCGGCCACTCTGCTTGCTTTGGAAGCTCTCCAGTCCCATCTTTCCGTATATGTTATTGGATATGTATTTTATAAGCACCCTTCCTCTTGGTTATATTTTGCCGTTCCTAATTTATTCCATTTAATACTTCATGTGAAAATAAACCTCTCAACATTTCAAGAAAACAACTGTTCCCTGGCAACAATTAGTGGAAACTGTTGTCATCAGTATTTTACTTTGATTCAAGATAAAAACCTCAGTTCTCTTTCATGGATTTCAGCAAAGCCAACTGTTTAAAGAATAGTTTTCCACTCAAAAATAAGAGATTTGAAATATCTGAATTCCCAGAGAGTTGTGAGGGAAAGGAAAAACAAAGCAGCAAGCTAGACCATTCCGACTACTACAATCAGCTGTTCCACATTAAAAAACATTTTATCTTCCAGGTCCCATGGTTACTTTAATTAAAAAAAAAAAAAAAAAAATCAGAGCTTGGAATTCAATGACTAATCCCAGTTTTGTAGCCAAGCAACTTCAATGTCTTACCAAGACAAAGCGTGCTAATGTTAATTAGGCACCAAAAAAATACTTATAAATCTTCATTTTAAAAATAGAAAAATATGAATTATGTCTCCAGGAAAGGTCGGGTGAGGTAGTTACTTAAGTGAGCTTTGAAGTGCCCCAAACTTTGCAACACAAAAGCTAACCAGGCAATTTGTCAGGGGCCTAAGGGCTGTAGCTAATTAATACTGATTTGCATAACTTGAAACAAAAATAAATGTAAGCCATCCTCAGATGTCCTTGTGAGGATTCCCCTTTATAAAAATGTGCATATCTCAAATCTTAGAGAGGTTTTGCAATGCAAGGTATTGTTACCCCTCACCACCTCAGGCCAGGCAGCCAAGCTGATGGGAGCAAGAGGCCAGGTTACTAGTAAAACTAATACAGGCAACTTAAATTGGACGCCAGGGTGGATAAAAATCAATGATTTTTTTAAAAAAAGGATTTTTTTTATTTAAATCGCATTACTTTGATAAAATGCTTTCTGAGGGAAAAAGCAATCTAAAGATAGTTTTAATTAAGATACATTATAGCTCAAAGCTATCTCATTATGGAATAGGGATTATAAATTCTAATTCTATAGTATGAGACAATATATTCATGTAATGTTTAAGAAAAGTTTTGTAAATGAGTTCCAATAGTTCATAGTTTTATAAATGCCTGGTACAAAAGTAATGTTTTACCAGTGGGTGGAAGAGGATGCTTATTTAACCTACCATTAGCGTTCCTTTCCCTGCACCACTTCATTGTCACAGATATGTTTGCTTGCTGACTGTCTAAGAACTTGGAAGTCTACAATGCTACACCTACAGCCTGAAGTCTCAGACAAAAATCAGAAACATAGGCTGGCCTTAACATCAAATCCAGTAGCAAAGTCTGTAACTGTCATCCAAGAATAGCTCACCACCAATATACAGGTAAAAATTAACTGTAAGGAAAATGAGGTTGGGGCTTTCATTAGCACTAGTGAAAGGAAAAGGGTCACCTTATCTTCTCACAGAGAAGAGAAATAGGAAAACATATCTGCACTTACCTGAAAATTTCCTTTCTTTTATTAGGAAGATCCATGGATCTTCCCCCACCCTGGGCAACATTTTAGGAAATGAGACAAAGATTTGGTGTTTGTTCACACAAATCACCACATGCCTGTTTAGTACACTACTGCAGACTAGCCATCCTGTTGAATCCAACAGGTTAGCAGCAAATTCCTGTGACTGACTCTTTGGCTATCCTGGTAGACTGTGTACACACACACACACGTCACACTAAATGTATTCAGAAATCAGTGGCAAAATTTCTGATCTTGTGCAAACAGGAATATAGATGCAAGAGTCTGTGTATTTGTGTGCGTCAAGTTGTTTGTTTATTGTCAAGAATACGAGGTGGCTTGTTCTGGGACAGCTCACAATAGGAGCTGTTCCTGGAAAGCAAAGAAGTCCTGCTGCTTAACACAGGAAAACAACACTACTGCCAAATAAATGTTGTCCAGCAGATCAAATACCAAAACTATCATTCCGCATCTACGAACACAGCTGAGGAAGCACATCATGTGGGTAATGGAGGTTTTCAGGCGGTCTGGTATGAAAAGAATATACAGATTTCTGGTTACATATCTATGCAAAGAAAGTTTGCATTTTGGGGGGGCCATGTGCAGAATAGCTTGGTTTGGTTTGGTAGCAGGGAGGTGGCATCTAAAGTGCTGTCAGCAGTAAGATTTATCAGGACACCCTGAGCTATGGGGTAAATTCTTTACTAAGAGAAGGAAGAAAATACTCAACACTGCAGAGGAACTGTGATGGGTGTACAAACCACACACTGGGCACTAAGGGATTTTGGGCCCAGCCAGCCCTGTCCCACCACACCTGCAGCAAATGCTCCATCTGGTGGAGGAATTAAAAAGACAGGGTAACAGCTCATTTTGGCGGTGGAGCTGGAAGTGAGCAGACCTGCAGCCCACAGTTGCAGAGCAGAGGGAAGCCTAAAGTCTCTGACATAGCTGTCCAAAGGGGCCCTCCCCCAGGGAAAGGAAGACCCACCTCAGAGAGGGAAGTATCCCCCTCTCCTCCGCCTGTGGATCCTGGTAACCCCCCTCTTACTTATTTGATTCAGACTTCCCCAACATAGGAAAGCCTTGGACTAAGCTGACTGGGGAGAGGGGGGCAAGAAGAAGTGGCAGGCCTTAACCTCAGTTGCCAGACAACTGGTAGCCCAAAGGATGGAGTGGGAGGGACGGGGCTCCCTTCCCTGCCAGTCACAGGTTGTGGCCTTGACCACTAGGCCACGCTTCCCAAGCAAATCCCGAGTGAGGACCATTACAGGAAGGTAAGCCTCAGATCTCATGAAACTTCAACAGTGCAACCATGGAAGCATGTTCCTCCCTTGCTGCTGGGGGGAGGAAATAATTGTCTTTCAACAGCTATGCTCAAGTAAAGGTTACCCGTTACCCACCTGTTCTCTAGGTATAGCTGTTAGGGGCAGATCTCTCAAAGTCAAGATCCCAGGGCAGCCTGTACCTTTATGGAATCAAACCTCACAGCATTGTATCTTTTCACTGAGTCCTCACCAAGTTCTTGCCAAACGTTTCCAAACTTTCTCTGTGTAAAAAAGGTCTTTTCCACTTGGTTTGTGTCTAGTTGGTGAACAGACGTTAAACCACACTTAATTACAGAGTCCTCCATTCAATAACTGGACTCTGCTTATGAGCCCTGCTATAATGGAGACTCACCCAATCATCAGAATATAAACACAGGAGCTTAACCCAGGGAAGTAAAAAGGATCTTCCCCTCTTCTCAGCCATTAGGTGCTATGCTGAGTTCTTCTCATATGGCTGTCTCATCACTTTAGTAAACAGTGCAGCATTTAGAAACCCAATGAAATATACCCAGGCCCACTGTCAGCAATTATTATTAATGTTATAATAATGATGATGATCATCATCATCATAAGATGCAGGCTAATGCTTATCTTCTCTAGCATGTAAAACTGATAAATATTACCAGCATCTCAAAGGCATAGATCTGGAGATTCTAAACAAACAGCAAACAATGAACAATGCACTATTCAGCTCCTGGCAGTAGCTGACAAAGGGAAGGAGGAAGAGCTTGTGGCTGTAGCACGCTAGGGGAGTAAGGATAAATACAGCTGGACATTAAGGCAGATTCTTTCTTTTCTTGTAATGCTGTCAAGCAGCTGATCTTCACGAGGATAGTCTCATACACCTTAAAGGGACACTCCCAAATTTAATGTGGTCAAACTGACTTTTTTCTTTTTTAAATGTATTTTTTCCTGAGAGAGGAGTCTTTAAATAGCATGATCTGATTTTTAAAAAAGAATTTTTTTATGTCTGTAAGGATTTTTTCTGCACCCCTGTTGATGTTTAGAAAGATCTTTCAGGCAGAAACAAGGGCAACACCAAACAACCTCAACTCACACCCCACCCCATCCCTCTTTTGTGGTGTACACAGTTTCAGCTGTGCTGCGGTTACTGGTGAACTCCCTCTTCCAGCACCTGAGGAGCATGCGAGCAAGGTCCTCACTTTAGTGCAGGGCAAGTGTGCAACTGACCAGCAACAAAAGAGTGACGATGATACAAAGTACTGTAGAATGCACGAGATAAACTGGGAACAAAGCCTGTATTCTGATCTTTTTCAGTTACCGTGCTCTAAGGGGTTACCCTGGCACAACAAAAGCGTCAGATACTAATGTAAGAGACAAGGTGGGGGAGGTAATATATCTTTTACTGTATCAACTTCTGTTTGTAAGCTCGAAAAATCATTTCTCTCACGATGTCCCTTTAATCAGTGCTTGAAGTGGGTGGGATCACAGACATGGCCACAAAAAAATTTTTTTTAATCAAACTGTGCTCCTGAGAGGCGTACTTTCAGTCTTCTCTTCCCTTTATGAAGGACTTTGGAAGTGGTTTTGTCAGCTTATGTTGGACCATCATTAGAGTTAGCAAAGGAAAGTATGTTAAAACTTAAAAATATCTCAACTAGTTATTGTCTCAATAGAAGTTTGGTGTGTAACTCTCTCCTCATTTAAAAACAATAGTAGCAAATAGGTAAACAGCTTCTTGAGCTAAGAACTGAACGTGATTATTATGAAATAAATATATACACGAAAGTGTGAATTGTCTGTATCGAGCACATAAAATTTATTTCAGCTCAGATGACAGAACCCCAACTGTTTTCACACCACTTTTACCTATAGCACAGTGGAAATATAGCCATTCAGACTTAGCAAACAGGAAGAAAATCCAGCCACCCCTCAAGACCATCAGTAGATGCGCCAATACCAAATTAAGCGATAGTTTTGTCTCCTTCCTGTTCATTGGGTTGCAAGAATATTCTTTGTATAATGGACTAACTTCTTTAAGTTTCTTACACGCAGGCAGCTCTTTTTTCTTTTAAGCCTTATTGTATTTAAATGCAATAAACACAGATTACACCACCTAATCATAACCAGTGTTATTGACTCATACTAGTTGATACAGAAAAGAAAAGCCTAATCATTGGCCACATGATTGGATGGGATCTATCATATACACTTAGCAGCATCAGACTTGCTTTTCCCAGAGCGAATGTCTGAATAATAAGGGAATGAAACAAGAAAAAGATTGACGGAATGGGAAAAAATGAAGACCAATTGTTGGTGAAATCTGCCAGAGATTTAGTAGTTTTCTTTGTAAAGTGAGAAGAAGCGTTTTGCTTTTTATACAGAAAAGTTAAAATAATCTTTACTCACCTGTATGACTTCTATCCCTCTTTTCCTGGAAAAAAGAAAAGGACAAAGGGTTACTTTAGTAAATGATGAGTAGTAACAGAATTCAGATACTCAAAGAAATACATTGCTTGATATTAGAACATTAAGGAAAAACTCTACATTACAGTACTTGAGCCAATTCCAGGCCCCAATTCAGAAAAGCACATGCTTAAGTGCTGTCCTAAATAGGGACCAACTTCAGCATCATCCTGAATCGGGGCCTGGGAGGTGAGGTGGAAGATTATGTAAATTATACATCAGTGAATGGTCATAAGGGATGTTACACTGGTTTAATTTATAAGCTACCAGACAAAGGAAGCATAAGAGGTTCACGTTAAAGCAGGGAACACCCTATTTTTAGTTCCTTTTCCCTGCTATCCCTCTCACCTCACCCTTTAATGTAATTCTCACACTGTGGTACTAGTGTCACCTACAGAATGGGTCAAATTCAGAGGTGACATGTAAGGGGACGTAAGTTTATGTTAGTCAGCAGGTGCAAGTTTAAGATGCTGCTTTTTATTCTATCTTATTCGCGTCCTTGTACCAAGCTCATCACCCTGGTACCTGACCACCTTCCACCGTCAGGCATCTACATGGAGATTTACGTCAGTCAAGTTTCCTCTTTTCAACCCCTCATGGGCAAGACGGGGCTGTGGAACTGACCTAAGGGATTTTTAAGCTGTCTTAGAAATGTTAACAGGTTACAAGAGCTGCTGTCAATGTCGTGACCCAAAACGTGGCCAGATCTGAAGCCATTCCTAATTCCTGCTGGAGTGAACTGCGAAGTCTTGGACTCATTAAGAAGCCCTGTGCCCTGCATATATAGCTCCAGCCTTAAGGTTAATAGTTGCATCATGCCTAAAAAAACAGGACTGGCCAGAGCAGTCAGAGTGCCAGAGGTCAAGGAAGTCCATTAGGTGTACACCGACATGGCTAGAAGTTAGGCTCACCCCAAACTTGGCCCTTCATCTCGTGGCACTGGCAAAGCAGCCCACATGAACACAACCAGACATGCTTCCTTTATTACATCCAACAAGCTGACACCACACTAAACTACTAGTAGAAATCCATGCCCACTCCATAACACTTTCCCCTCTATGTGCAGACTATTTAAATGCGGAGCAATTTTCCTCTCAGACTCAGAGAGAGAATTTAATTTAGTGAGCCAGTTCTTCAGAAGAAGCATTAGACCAGGATTCCTTTTACTTGCCTCTGCTAACGCCCCAGGTAGAAGTGAAAGATCCTTTGGCACGAGGAGGAAAAGGAAAAAAAAAGTGAGTAACTCAGGCCAACATTCCCCTGCTCTATAAAAGAGGTCTGACAGTAGAGTCCATAGCTGTGTGGGTGGGAGGGTGGGGGGGGAACAGCTGCTGACTACATAAGTGGCTGCTCCAGTTGTCTACCCAACCCAGAGTCTCGTTCTTCTGGAAGACAATAGTGAACGTGCCCAGGAGGAAGAGACAAGCGATGCAAACTGCTTCCTTCTCCTACCTCAAATTCTGGGAATCACACAGCTATGGGAAGCTTCCCTTATTTGTACACCTAGGACATTGAGAGCTTGCTGCTCAGCAAAGACATTAAAATAGATATAAATGAGGTAAAATCATTGAACAGAGAAGTGGACAATCTCCAACTTCTTTTGCAGCCAGCAAGTTCCAGCTATTTTAAACACAATATTATTCAGCAAGCGATAATAATGGGACACATACACATTGCCCATGGCATGGCAACTTGCTGCAGATTAACACACAGCAAATGAGGTTAGCCAAACAGCTATTTCTAGTGTGGTTATGGAGAAAATATGATTCAGCAAAGAAAAAGTTAGTGACCAAGTTTTACAACGGCAGGTAGCAAGAAAAAGAAAAAAATTTAACGGCCAGGGAGAGGTTTAGTAAACAATGGCTGCAACCCAGTCTGGGTATTCTGAGATGCTTGGAATGCTTCTATGCTTAAGCTTCCAGCAAGCAAATGGGCAACAGTTTTGCCATCATTGCCTTGTAATAAGCAGAAAGCCTGAGGCTGTTGCTGAAACATTCAAAGCCTCATCCCCCAATGCTCCCACAGAAGCGCTGTTCCAAAGCCTCGTTATGGACAGAAGCAAACCCAGGTGGTGGAAGAATACGTTTTTCCATTCCTATATCTATATAAGACTCCAGAAACCATCACTATGAAGCCTAGTCTGTCTGCACAGTCAGTGTGAAGCGATGGAAAAAGCTACACACATGGCTGAGAGCTCTTTTTGTTTAGAATATAACCAGGTTCAACCATCACAGGGATTTGTGGTCTGTTACCGTGCAATTTTTAAGGTCTCAGCTTTTTTGGGCTTTACGAACTTTACATGATTTACAAATTCCACCTGTGCAACAGCACAGGATTTCAGCTACTAGTACACAGAATAAATCCTGTTCTGTTTTCAAGGAGTGAGAGGCTCTATCCTGGCTGCCAAACCCACTCGAGGAGCATTCAGTCTGAAAGCTTTGTATAATCCCAATAAAAATGGGCTTTACAAATGATTGGAATTTACTAGCACTGACTGTACCATAAATGCAACAATATGTCCAAAGAAAAAATTACACTAGCTTCTCACTACTCCATTTAGTGCAAAAATGGTAAGAAAGAAAGTTGTGTTGTGTTGTGTTGGATAAAAAGTTAAACACAAGCTCAAAGGACAGAGGGGAGGGTGGAAATGGTTGTGACTTTGGTTTGCATTGCTGGGCCTTCCTCAGCCTCTCTTCAGAAGAGCTGTGTTCCTTTTGGTTATTTGAAATGTTCTGTTTCACCCTTGAGAACCAAGAGGAGAAGGAACCAGAAAAGTTAAATCTTCTGAGAACTAACTTGGATGGAGTCTTTACTGAAATTGCTTTGTTAAAAGTAAGTTCTTTAAACAGAACAACACTCAACAGCCAAGATGACTTATTCCTGAGGGAAAAGCCCATTCAGACAGGCAACCATGTCATCAGTTCTGGAGTCAGCTACATCTCCAATGTACTGATCCCCCTACTTGGTGCTTAAAATCTAGATATACACACACGCATCCTGTATCTCAGACACAGAGTTTCCATTGGGCAAATTCCTTTGACAAGACAACTCCATATTAGGCAGTGGACTAAACTGTACTGAGACCACTACCGATACAATCAACATGCACAAAGATTCCCCCGCCACACACACACACACACACACACACACACACACACACACACACACAC
>NW_020664447.1:73290308-73345167 GCF_002925995.2 Terrapene triunguis
ACACACACACACACACACACACACACACACACACACACACACACACAAACTCCAAATAAAAAACTACCACCACTTTTAGCAGCAGTCAGTCCTGACCCAACAGACAGTTGCTTTGAGAGCAAAGAATGAAAAGACTGCTATGAATTCTTTTGGCCAAATTTGTGATTCTTGGAGAGAGACGTACGTGTTGGGCGAAGCACATGGATGTGGGTACGGCTGGATGCCGCCAAAGATGCTCAGCACTAACACTTGCCAAAAACTATAGTAAAAGATGCTTTCATCACAGGGTTTTCCCTTCTGGGTGCTACTATGTTCTTCCTGGTGGACAAAGGAGCCAGGATCCATCTCACTCACACACCCCTCTCCTTTGGAGAGAGCAGTGCAGCCAGTCTCCTCTCCTTGCACTCAGGAACTGCAAGCATCTGCAGTCTGACTGCCTCCTTCGTAGGTCCAACAAAAGGCCTCCCTGCCCAGCTCACCTGCATGGAGCAGCTATAATTTAACACCCATCAGCTGTACACACACACACACACACACACACACACACACACACACACCCCTCACGTCATTTCTGAGAACAAAAATGTAGGTTCATTTTAAAGCTTTCCCATCTTCCCTCAAAGTGGGAATCGCAATTGGGGCTCAGGGTAACTAATCTGCACATTTTCATTTCATGGATATTATGAAAATGCCAAAAAGGTTAAAACTAAACTAGATCCCAAGATGCATTTAGAAAAAAATGCATTTTGTTGGAAAGCACAAAGCTCCCATATCTAGGCAGGGTGTTTATATTCCAATTTTCAGTGCAGAAGAAATGTTTATCCCACATTTAAGCCTCTGAAAGAAGTGGTTTACAACGAAAAAAACCCAAGTAAATCCTTTGCAGAAAAGCTGTGATACCACAAGCAGCCGTAGCACGCCTGGAGCTATAGAAACCTATTTGAGTGCAGCACAGATTACAGATGAGGGCTTCTGGTTTATTTCCCTTTCGGCATAGGGTTCTATATTAATCACTCTTCTCAGAAGGAATCAGGTGTTGCTGCATGTAAAGAAATAAATGTTATCTAGTCATGTTTTTGCCACATCATTAACTCTCAATAGAAAAAAAAAAAATCAGAAGCTTGTTCTGGCTTGTTGTTTCTGTGCTTGAAATTTCTGAACAATTCTTATGCTATGAAGCAAACTGTACCACATGCAAGCATGATTAAAATCCTTAAAATGTAACTTCATTAGATTCACCCACCTCTGATATTTTTAAGCTAGCTAGATCTATGAATTCAAAAGAAGGAGACACCATCAAGTTAATGTAGGCCCACAATTGATGGTTTGGAAAGTTTTACAAATCCTAAAGCTCAGAAGAAATAGTTCCATTAATTTATTCTTTTTCTATATATCCCAGGTGATTTAAACATTTCCCAGCAGTATCTGAGACCTAAACATTGCACCATTGTGCTGCTGAATGACAGCCGGCAAGAGAAAATGACTGAAAACAAAAGGCTAACCTAATATATTACTGTCTGAGCTGAGTGACACGGATAAAAACAAACAGCATTTATAATGATCAAATTTTATTTTTTAAATTATCAGTTTTAATAGTCTAAGAGATTATAAATACAAGTAAGGAAGCTTGGTTTTTTAATATAATAGGATTTTTAATCCAACATTGCCTCTTTAAATGTAGTAAAGTAAAAAAAAATATTGTTTTTTTTATAAGGACTTCCATAATGGGATCCCAGAGTGCTTTATAACTATTACTAAATCAAGCCTCCTAATACTACTGCAAAACCTTCCTTCTCGACAAAGCCTTTCCAGCAGGATTCCAAGACTGGAATCATCAAAAACCTACGAGTATAAGTTTGGATTTCACTTGAATCCCTAAGTGTTGAAGACAGCAATGATGGCCTCCTGGACCATATGGAAGTTACTATCATGATCTTGATCTGGAGTGATCCTCCTGTGCAGAAAGCTGAAGATTAGGAATGCTCGAATCAAAATAACAGGAGTGCTTGTGGCACCTTAGACTAACAAATGTATTTGAGCATAAGCTTTTGTGGGCTACAGCCCACTTCATCAGATGCATAGAATGGAACATATAGTAAAAAGATATATATACACATACAGAGAACATGAAAAGGTGGAAGTTGCCATACCAACTCTAAGAGGCTAATTAATTAAGATGAGCTATTAGCAGCAGGAGGAAAAAAAAACTTTTGTAGTGATAATCAAGATGGCCCATTTCAGACAGTTGACAAGAAGGTGTAAGGATACTTAACATAGGGAAATAGAATAGAGTACTTCTGTTCTTTTTGCGGATACAGACTAACACGGCTGCTACTCTGAAACCTGAATCAAAGGAGTGCGTGGGTGTATCTACTGAGAGTGTCTTCATCTACTGATTCCAGATATAACAAAGCTTCAGTTGGCCAACAGGATCCACATATACTCACCTTCACTTGGTCATTAACATCTTGAAGACATTCTGCTTAGCCATCTGTCCTCTTGGCACAAAGGTTTCTTTGCCCAGCTAGTCTGCATCAGAATTTCACTATCTGAGTAGTCTGCATTTTTATTATTAACATCATGACCCTGCAGTATGGATCAATTATTTTCATGCCCTACAATTTATTCCAACTACAGTATCTGTAATCGCCACTAAAACTGATTGCAACAAGCAGTTACTAAGGAACCACTTGAACAGGAGAGCCAATGCAGATGGACTGCCCCATTCCAAAATGTTTATGGGCTACTGCCCTCCTTAGGGATACACAGGCTCTTCAGTGGTTCCTTTACTAAAGGCTCAATTCCATTAGATAAGTGCCATAAACTCCCACTGAAGTTCACTGAGGTAGAGGATGCTCAGTGTCATGCATGGAAGCACTTGGCACTTGCTCACTTGGGACTCAATCCTGCTTTTCTTGCACCCAGCCCCAGGAGCTCAAATCTGTGCTAAATTTCCCAATTTAGACCAGGAATACATTTGCCTTTCAGCAAGTTTTTCCTTCTGCAGCTAATTTCATAATGATAAAAATGCCACTCCTTGATCTGTATCTATCCACCTTTCCCAATGCTATTCTCTCCCTCTATACTTCTTGTAGCATAGGAAGAAGAAGAATACACCTCAGTCACAGCGAGATAGCCTGCACTGCTGGAGAAAAAATGTGACTACAGTCGTTAACTCTGGAGGCCTCTCACTTTAGGTGGGTTGAAAAAATGAGAGAAATGACCCTGAACTCCACACCCAGTTTACATTTCTGCTGTAATGAATGCCTCTTAAAAAAAAAAAATACCACTGAGAGGAGTTACATTTGCCACAGTATTTGTGGTTTTTCTCCCCCCATCCTGCCCCATTTTACACAGATGGAGAACACCATGAGTATGAACATGAAGTCAAACACTATAGCATTGTAAATGATTTTAATATGATCCCCACTGTAGAAATATGAGACCTCGCAGGACCAATGAGTTCTCAACAGAACTTCAAAGCATCATACCATGTTGTATCTCAATAGACATGACAAAATATTGGCCAGCCAGAACTAATATGGACCACAAAAGAGTATATTTTTGGAACACAGGCAGCAATGTGGCTCCTATTAATGTGAGCCCAGGCACTGACTCTCTGTACACCTCGTTGCAAAGTTCACCTCAGATGTATGCAAGCACTCATTCATCCATAAACATCACCAAATGACATAGAGCACAGTTAGAACCCAGGTAAGTTATGAACCATGGAGGACCAAAACTAAAGTGACAGCATCCAAATTTCACTTCTTACATTGTTTTATTTAAGAAGTGAAGTGGGGAAGAAAAACCAGCAGAAATAAACTGGACACTTCAGGCAATAATTGAAAAGAAGTAAGCTAGCTTCAGTCACCAAACATTAAGACTTTCATTTACCGAAATGGTTTCAAGATATATTACAGGGCTACTGATTTTAGCACTATTCCTAAACAAGCTGTATTACTAAAATAATCAAAATCCATAAACTTGAAAGGGTTTATTTTCCTCCCTTTGTTTTTTTTAAAATGAGTCTTTTAAACATATATCAATGCTATTGAGTTCTGTAAGACTTTCTTCTTCTGTCTAATAAGGATAAGGTTTTCCCAACACATGCTGTTCTGGGATTCCAGTTCAGAGTCCTTGCTCATCATTTGTGTAGCAGGGACACTGAATCCTGAAGTAAGAGAAACACAACCTAAGGAGGGCTGGAGAGGGAAGGAAGAATAATTTACACCTATCTAAAGAAAATGAATAGAAATAGTCAATTAGCCATCCTACTAGTCATTTGTAGCAATATTAATAACAGATAGCGATTCTGAGTAATTGCATGCAACCTAAGAGAGGTCATCAGTGGATACAGCTGGTCATTACTGTCAGCAGCTGGGGGCAGTGTGCACACTTAGCAAAGGGTCCCCAGGGATAGGACTTCTTAGCTCACAAGATCAGGAGGAGTCCAAGCCTAACCTTTGGCTAAATCAAATGCAAGGCCCATCTCTTTGAAAGATACTTGTAAGTTCTTTAAAATGTCTAAATCAGACAGAAAATCCATTGTTCTCTGTCTTTATGGGTACAGTTCTCTGTACTATACCTACAATAGGTTAGATTAGTATTATTTTTGTTAATTAACAATTACTAAGAAGTTTCTAAAATCTACACTTTACTTCAGTCTTAACAAACCCAAGCAAATATGCAATTGTTTGAGTCAACGGTTACAAATTACTGAATTCCTTTTGATTTAAGTAGAAGAGAAGAGATGGAACTAACACGGCATATGTCAAAAGAGATTTTTCAATCAAGATACTATCCATATAGGTTAGGAAATAAGGAAGGTGAGAAAGGCCTGCTCTGTGCATTAGGACACTCACCAATTTGTTAATTGGGGTATTTATCATTTTTCTGCACTTTAGTAGGTTCTGGAAAGCCAGAGGCACCCTAATCTCTTCTCCTTAGAGTCTCATTTCCACTAACTAAAAAGTGAAGATGTCAGGAACATCCCCTCTAACCCTTAGAGTCCTCTAGTGGAACAGTGTACAAAGGCCCACTGTAAAGACTTGCAGTGAAATCCTGGCTCCACTGAAATCAGTGGCAAAATTCCCACTGAATTAACAGGGACAGGATTTCACCCTGGGTGTCAATTCATCTCTGCAGAATATAGCTAGGACCACTCTAGCGTAAATAGCGGATAGGTGTATTCCTAGTTCAATTCCTTTTGCCCCTCAGGGCTCATCTGATCAACCTATTCATTTATATATTGCTTTTTTTTTTTTTTTTTTTTTTTTTTTTTTTAAAAGACACTATAGGTTAACATGAGAGTCCATTTTTGGTCAACACCCTGCAATAGGATGCATGTTACCTGCAGCCAAGAGTGCCAATAAGATGAGCGCAAAACGACCCCCAGCAGCAAAATATTTTTCAAACTGACCAACCACTGGAGAAAACTATCTCCAGCTCCTCCATAGCAATACACTAATAGAGAAAGAGGCACATGGATGTGGTGTGTGACAATGCACTGATGATGATCACCTGCTTCATTGGCACTCTTTTCATACTATATCATAAGGCTTGTTTAAAGCGAATAATGCCAATCAAGACAGCACATACAAGGCTAAAGAAGGTCACATGAAATTAAAAGGAATATATTTAAAGGAAAGGAAAGTGAGCATGCCGCCAACAAATGAGAGACATTTAGTGTTAGTATGTAGGCACAGGAGTCTCAGGATAACAGATCTCCATGTTGCAGCTGCTAACAGGACCCACCCCATCACATGGGCTTGCCGCTGTGCAGTGAAGATTACAACAACAACAAAAGTGCTGGGTTGTGGCCCAATTCTTGCTTTTACATAGTTTATTCCTGTTATCAACTGCAGTGTTGATACCATGGGAATTCCACACCAGCAGCAGGGGGAGCTGCTAGCACACAATTGCTGTGATGATTGCACAGCTTTACCATTACAACATTAGCAGAGCGCATTTTGATGCCCTTGGGACTAAAGCGGTATTCAGCAACATAGGGATTTCTCTCCTACCTATAATGAACAGTTCCTGATCACCTGATGCTGGTCAGCTACTTCTGACAACCTACTGACATGAGTTCACTGATGAGCACATGGCTATTTGGCAAGCTTTCTTTCTCTCCCTCTGCCTATAGCCAATACTGACTGTTGAATGCAGGAATTACTGAATGAAATTCTATGGCCTGTGTCAGGCAGCCAGCTACTTACCTAATCTGTCCTGCTGCCTAACACACACTCTAAAAATTGGGATCATAATGGTCTCTACGGGCTTTAAAAAAAACCAAATCTATGAATCAACAAATGCTGGTTGTGTACAAGGCAAAAGTCACAAGGAGCGGGCAGAGCTTCAAGAAACAGAGGGGAAAAAACAGACAAAAAGCCAGGAGAGGCATGGAGAAGAGTTTTGTCCCTACACAACAGGGCCATGGCAGAAAAGGAAACCCCAGAGAACCCTTCCTCTCCAAAGACCCATGAAATGTTTTACTCACACAGACTGCCAGAAGACATAAGGAGATAAGCTTTCATTAACTGAACGGTTAAACCAGATGAGTCTTTCTAAGGTTCCTGCCTCTCTGTTAAAACGTGACCCAATCTACAATTGCTTCATTGTTCAATATGGTTTTTAATCTTTAACAAATGCACACCAAGTGAGACCCATGTACGTATTTTATTATGGCCACAGCAGAAAACTGTATAAATCATTAATGTCGGGTGTGGGGAGCCAAACAGCTGCTCCCCATACACTGGTTAATCAAACATTTCAGGTTACTGAGGCTTTTACAATGCAAAACACGGTTGGCATAGAGACAGTATGTGTTTTCCTTTGGACACCTATAGAATTACAACTCTGAGCACATTGAGACAGGCAGAGACTGTTTCTCTAGAGGTTTTGGACTTAGGCGCCATCAATTAGGCTTAAGAATCAGAAGATTCTTTTCCTTCATTAGATATAAGCTCCCTGTCTAGTCAATATCAGTTCACCAGTGTTAACACATAGGGCACACACACAGCATCAGCTATGTAGTGCAGAGTTAGGAAGACAATTTTAATATGGAGATTTGCTTTACTATAAGATAGATAGGTTTTAAAATCACTTTAAATCTTAGTTTTTCTTTTAAGGTTCAACCCAGATTAAATGTGGGTTTTTTCCCCTTCATAGATAAGTTTTATTTATGCAGGACAACACAAGCCTACTTGACCACTAGAATAGAGAATAGCAAGAGAGCAGAAATTTGTCTAAGGGTATGTCTACACTACGAGGGTAGTTCGATTTCACTTAAATCGAATATGTGGAATCGATATTGCAAAGTCGAACGTGTGTGTCCACACTAAGGAGAGTAATTCGACTTTGTGAGTCCACACTAACGGGGCGAGCGTCGATATTGGAAGCGGTGCACTGTGGGCAGCTATCCCACAGTTCCCGCAGTCCCCGCTGCCCATTGGAATTCTGGGTCGAGCCGCCAATGCCTTCTGGGTAAAAAAATGTGTCGTCATCCGTCCGTCACTAACGCCCTCCCTCCCTCCATGAAAGCGACGGCGGGAAATCAGTTCGCGCACTTTTCTGGTCAGTGACAGCGCGGACGCCACAGCACTGCGATCATGGATCACGCTGCGACCATCGCTGCAGTTGTGGCCGTTCTCAACGCCTCGCAGCTTATCATACACCTTTCCCTGAGGCAGATGCAGAGAAATCAGGCGAGGAGGCTACGGCACCGCCGTGATGGCCTGAAGTCGGAGAGTAGCACAGAGCTGTCAGAAACCACGAGCCCCAGCGCCCAGGACATCACGGTGGCAATGGGTCATGTGGATATTGTGGAACGGCGATTCTGGGCCCAGGAAACAAGCACGGACTGGTGGGACCGCATAGTGCTGCAGGTCTGGGATGAATCCCAGTGGCTGCGAAACTTTCGCATGCGGAAGGGGACTTTCCTCGAACTTTGTGAGTTGCTGTCCCCTGCCCTGAAGCGCAGTGACACCCGGATGCGAGCAGCCCTGACTGTCCAGAAGCGAGTGGCCATAGCCCTCTGGAAGCTTGCAACGCCAGACAGCTACCGGTCAGTCGCGAACCACTTTGGCGTGGGCAAATCTACCGTGGGGGTTGTTGTGATGCAAGTAGCCAACGCAATCGTGAAGGTACTGCTCTCAAAGGTAGAGACCCTGGGAAACGCGCAGGCCATCATAGATGGCTTCGCCGCGATGGGATTCCCGAACTGCGGTGGGGCTATAGATGGGACTCACATCCCTATCCTGGGACCGGACCACCAGGCCAGCCAGTACATTAACAGAAAGGGCTACTTTTCAATGGTGCTGCAAGCACTGGTGGACCATAGGGGACGTTTTACCAACATCAACGTCGGATGGCCGGGCAAGGTTCATGACGCTCGCGTGTTCAGGAACTCTGGTCTGTTTAGACGGCTGCAGGAAGGTATTTACTTCCCGGACCACAAAATAACTCTTGGGGATGTGCAGATGCCTACAGTGATCCTAGGGGACCCAGCCTACCCGCTAATGCCCTGGCTCATGAAGCCCTATACTGGCGCCCTGGACACAGAAAAAGAACTGTTCAACTACCGGCTGAGCAAGTGCAGAATGGTGGTGGAGTGTGCTTTTGGCCGTCTCAAAGGGAGATGGAGAAGCTTACTGACTCGCTGTGATCTCAGCGAAACCAATATCCCCATTGTTATAGCAGCTTGCTGTGTGCTCCACAATCTCTGTGAGAGCAAGGGGGAGACCTTTATGGCGGGGTGGGAGGTTGAGGCAAATAGCCTGGCTGCTGATTACGCCCAGCCAGACAGCCGGGCGATTAGAAGATCCCAGCGGGACGCGCTGTGCATCCGGGAGGCTTTGAAAGCAAGGTTCCAGACTGAGCAGGGTAACCGGTGACTGTTAAGTTTGTGGACACAGAAGCTGAACCTGCCCCCGTTTCTTTACCCAGTTCATGTTGACTATCCTCTCCAGTTACATACCCCCTTCACCCCTTCCCCTTCCCAAGAAATAAAATCTGTTCTATTTTGTTAATGAACACCGTTGTCTGTATTACTGTTTTCGCGGGAATGTTTTAAACCGGGGACGCAGACTGTGGCGGGGGGCGGGTTTAGTGTTCTGATGCAAATGATGCTTCTAAACTCCAGGACTGACAGGCTCCGCAGTGCTGGACTGGTTATTTCAACGGAGCCTGCCAGCACTCCTGGGGGGGACTGCGTGTATGTGTCGGCTATGTGACTTTCTGGCAGGGGGAGTAGGGTTACAGATCCCCTGCTGCGTGGATCTGTGAGCCAGGATAAGGACCGCTGCATAAGATCTGTAACTGCCCTCCCCCGCAACAAAGTCACAGAGCAACCCCCCAATCCCCCCCAGGACATGAAAACCACCTCCCATACTGACCAGGGTCACTAGTGACTGCACTGTGTATGTGTCCTGATGCTGGACCTGACCCCGCCTCTGTACCCTGCTAAAGGTGACTGTCCTGTCCAATTACCAAGCCCCTTCCCCCCCTTCAGACAGACTGTCCTCCAAAAGAAAGTCATGGAAACAGTAATTAACAGAAACGAATATTTTATTATGAACCAGACATGAAACGTGGGGGGTGAAACTTGCACGGGGGCTTCTGTGAGGTGGGTGGGAAAGGACTTCTCAAATTTTGGGGAATGAGAGCCTTCTACTGCTAGAGCAGTCTGCAGGGGTTGACAGAAAGTTTTAACGGCCCTTGCCGCCCCTCCTTCTTTGTACTTTGGGTGAGGGGGGTGTGGGACTTGGTGGCGGGGGAGGGCAGTTAGAGATAGACTGCAGCGGGGCTCTGTCCTCCTGCCTCCGGTCTTGCAGAACATCCACAAGGCGCCGGAGCGTGTCCGTTTGCTCCCTCATTAGTCCAAGCAGCTTTTCAGTAGCCTGTTGGTCCTCCTGACGCCACCTCTCCTCCCGTTCCATGATTGCTCGGTGCATTTGTGACAAGTTCTCCCTCCACTGTGTCTGCTGGGCTGCCTGGGCTCGGGAGCAGTCCATTAGTTCTGAGAACATGTCTTCACGCGTCTTCTTCTTCCTCCGCCTAATCTGCGCTAGCCTCTGGGAGTGTGCTGACAGGCTGGGTTGGGAGACAGTCGCAGATGTGTCTGTGGGAATGGGAAAAGGGAGTGAATTCCTGAGACAGATACATGAAGTTGTGTACAAAGAACCTAGTCTTTCTATGTGAACAAGACCATGCACTCCACCTCTCACATGCGCACTCAGGACAAGGTCGAATTTTCGGACCTCGCCTTCAATGCCTGGGGTCTTGCAGTGGTCTTTGCAGTTGTCTTGCAGTGGTCTGAGAAGCGTGGCAGGACACCTGAACTTCTGTAGCAGGCAATCATGGTAAGCCCTAGACTTGTGGCTGCTTAAAACTTTAATAGGAGCACTGGCCTCCTGTCACATTGAAAGCAATGCCAGTCTCAATGCCAGCAATCAGGCAAGCATGAACTCTGCCCCGTCCCACCCCCTCGCGGCTGTCCCAGGGAAAGATCCCTGTATGCTGCCCCTCTCCCTCCACCGCGTGGCTGTAAAGCAGTCCCAATACTAACATTCCCCTCCCTAATTCAAAGCAGGGCATCATGAGCGACATCACCCTCATGAGGATCTCGGACAGCGAGAAGGAACGCATGCTGAGGGAAAGCATGCAAAAACCAGGGCCGTATGCCGCTATGCTGTGCCGTGCGATGATCCCTGAATACTTGATTGTGGCGCGGCGGGGAAACGTGTGCTACCACGGAGGGCCCAATAAGATCGCCCTACCCAGGAACCTGATGAACAGGCTGGAACTGTACCTGCATGAGACCTACGAGGAGTTCTCCTATGAGGATTTCTCCTCTATCCCCGGCCATATTGACCGGATTTTCGCGTAGGGGCACTGGGACTAAAGCGTGGAGCGTCTTGGGCTGCATAATCATGAATAACCGGACATTGTAAAAATTTTTTTAAATAGTTGGGACTCAATTGTGAAGAGCCCAAGGCAGAAAAATCATGAGAAACCCTTTGTTGATATTGTAAATATTCCAGTTTTGTTGCAGAAAAATGTTTATATGTTTAAAGCACTTTAGGAAAAAAGCCATTGTAAATATTGTCAATAATTCAGTTCTGTTAAAAATAAATGTTTAGATGTTTAGAGCACTTACTGCTTGATCCTTCCCCTGATTCTGTGTCCGGGGTAAGGGATGGGGACGGTTGGTAGGGGATCTCAGTAAGGGTGATGAAGAGCTCCTGGCTGTCGGGGAAATCAGCGGTGCCAGCGCTGTCGACTGCATCGTCCTCCTCATCTCCTTCTTCATCTTCCCCGTCCGCTAACATGTCCGACGAGGAACCGGCCGCGGACAATATCCCATCCTCAGAGTCCACGGTCAGTGGTGGGGTAGTGGTGGCAGCCGCACCTAGGATGGAATGCAGTGCCTCGTAGAAACGGGATGTGTGGGGCTGGGATCCAGAGCGTCCGTTTGCCTCTTTGGTTTTTTGGTAGCCTTGTCTCAGCTCCTTGATTTTCACGCGGCACTGCGTTGCATCCCGGCTGTATCCTCTCTCTGCCATGGCTTTAGAGATCTTCTCGTAGATCTTAGCATTCCTTCTTTTGGAGCGCAGCTCTGAAAGCACGGACTCATCGCCCCACACAGCGATGAGATCCAAGACTTCCCGATCAGTCCATGCTGGGGCCCTCTTTCTATTAGATTGCACGGCCATCTCTGCTGGAGAGCTCTGCATCGTTGCCACTGCTGCTGAGCTCGCCACGATGTCCAAACAGGAACTGAGATTCAAACTGCCCAGACAGGAAAAGGAATTCAAATTTTCCCGGGGCTTTTCCTGTGTGGCTGGTCAGAGCATCCGAGCTCGGACTGCTGTCCAGAGCGTCAACAGAGTGGTGCACTGTGGGATAGCTCCCAGAGCTATTAGCGTCGATTTCCATCCACACCTAGCCTAATTCGATATGGCCATTTCGAATTTAGCGCTACTCCTCTCGTTGGGGAGGAGTACAGAAGTCGAATTTAAGACAGCTCTATGTCGAACTAAATAGCTTCGTGGTGTGGACGGGTGCAGGGTTAAATCAATGTAACGGCGCTAAATTCGACATAAAAGCCTAGTGTAGACCAGGCCTAAGGCACAAGTGTCTGGGGAGCTGAGAAGGGGGAGGGTTTTGTTTTTTAGTTTCTCACTGCAGTAAGCACTAGTTCTAACAAACCACCAGAAGGGAAGTCACAAACCAAAAACGGGACACTAGAAGCTAATGTCAGGTCCAAAATTTAGACTGTGCCTAAACAGAATAAAAAGGAAACTCTGGAGAACCCTTTTGTTTGTCTTTCACCTTCTGTGACTTTTGACAATGTCAGTGAAGAGAGAAGTTATGCTGCTACATGACAATTTGAAAGTGAAAAAAGATCAAAATTACTTCTAATATGGTACAAGTGCAATTTTCATCAGCCAATATGGGTGAAATGCACAGAGTAAAATCTGGACTTTTTTTGAGATGAGTTTTGTGGACAAGGACCTTTTCTTCAAGGTCTACAAGAAAAAACAGCTTTTAAAGCATCAATGTTTAGGCTTTTCTAACTTGATAGTGTCTTTTCAACCATGCTAATCTGCGTTAGAGACTAGACATCTGGGTGCTTCCCTGCTATATCAATATCCTTACAGCCCTGTCATTCCATCCTTCAACTCCTGACTTGCTCAGAGCAAAATAAATACTCAGTATCTGATATTTTTTCAAATAATTGAAACACCTCAGACTTCGCACTTCAGCAGCAACTTCCATTGGATGATATCCAAGGGCTGTCCAGAGATGAATAAATTAAGCCTCAAGACCCCTGTTAGTTAGAAAAGAAATATCCTTCCCATTTTATCAGTGGAGAGAGAGAGAGACCCCCAGATGGGGAAAGTGACTGTAGTAGAGCCAGGATTAGAACTCAGTTGTCCCAACTTCCAATCCATTGTTCCAACTACAAGACTCTCCTTCCTTTCTTTGGGCTTGATCCTCAATATACTGAACATTCTTGCCTTGGTCCAGCAAATCACTTAAGCATGTGTCTAACTTTAAAAGTACAGTAGTCCTAGTGACCTCTATGGGACTTACTCATGAGTAAGCATTTTGCTGGATTGGGACCAGAACATTAAGCATCTTGCAGGGTTCTGTCCTAACTGACTGACTTGATTATAGAGGAGACAACTCACCATGATAACTTCCCCACTTTGTTTCCCTAGTACACCTCCCTTTCACACAATTCCCAAAGCTCAGGACTGAAATCTGACTAGTTATTCCTCTGGACATGGAATTATACACAATTCAACACAAACCAAATGAGACTGAATGTGAAAGGGAAGGCTTATAATTCAAGAATTAAAAGAAGGGGACACCAATTCAGACAAGATGACCAAATCATGATGAAGGATCTATGCTCAGAAAGGGAAACAGATTCCTCCATGGCGACTTAGCCCTGTTTTCCACTAGCTTCCTCAGCCCTGGAAGATCAATTTAGCAACCACCAACCATCACCTTCATTGCTGGGTGAACAGCTGAAACAGCAAATAGGTCTAGTTAATTAGATGCTTTAACTGTGAAGCATAATGGGGTGAAGTCCCTAACCTGATGAGCTGAGACTCTCCCAATTGGGAAGAAAAGGACTTTCTTCAATACAATGTAAGCCTTCTCTGCACAGGACAAGTTCACTCCCTGTCCAAGCATCCGTCTAAAGACTACGCTCTCTTACATCTGTCTGGTGAAATTAACCAGTCGTTCTGCTTTCCTCAACACTTGCACCTTTTTTAAAGAAAGGGTCAACATCTGCCAGCTACAAAAAAAAAAAAAAAAAAAAGCAAAGAGAAATTGCACATCGCAGTACAGCCAAAAATACTGACCAAGTTTCTCAAAAGTAACTAACAATTTTGAGTGCTCAACTTGAGATACTTTAAGGGGGCCAGATTTTCATAAGGGGCTGGGCACCTACCCTCCCAGAATCCAGCCTCTTTATAGTGTCTCAGGTTGGGCACTGAAAAATTGAGGGACCAACAAGTCAGTCTTTTTGGCAACCTTGGCCTCAGAAACTAAGTCTTAGTTCAAAGTTTGACCAGACATTACTTTGGACTTTGACATCATCTAGCCTTGCACATAACCTGCCCCATCTAAAAGCATGTTCTTATGGTAGTTTCCCTCATCCCCTTAATTGCTTGTTACACACATTGGCTGCAGCTTCTCTTAATTAGATAGTAAACTCTTTGGGGAAAGGATCACCTTTTACTCTGGGTCCATAAAACATCTGGTGCCATCAGGCCCCAACATGGGCTTTTATGGACTATTGTAACATGAATAATAAATTAATAAAAGCAAGATCTGACTTATGAAACACTGAATCCTTGCTGAAGTTCAGAAAAGGTTCACAGAGCACCAGAACTTGCAGTTCCCCCACCCTGCTCACATCAGGGCTAATAAGACCACTTTCCCAGGGAGAGGTTTTAAATGACAGCATTAGTGGCTTGAGGGGAAAATTCTGTCAAAGTCCTCACAGCACTAACTAAATCCAAAGGACGAGTTAACGGTATGCTGGAGGATCTCCTCTCTAATGCCTTTCATGAAGGCCTGTAACAGCCTGGTAAGCTAGTCTAAAACCCTTCTGTGCAGGAATGAAGAGATCAAACGCCTGCTTAAGGCTCTCAAATCAGGCAAAGCTGGAAGTGCCTGTGAAACAAATCAGGCTTCTAAATAAATAAATGCATTCTGAAAAAGACTGTAAAGGGGATGGCCCAGAGCCTGCCTCTCCCTCCCCCTCTCAACAGTGAGGCTTTCCAACACCTTACCGTTGCACATCTAATTTAATGAGTCCTATCTACATGCCTACTCTTCCCCCAAATACAAACCACTTAAGCAACTTGTCAGGAGCTCAAGGGCTCTGCTGTACTTAGCATTCAATGGAGCCACAGTAATCAATGGAGACAACTGCAACTGCCCTCATTTTGAACACTGATGTGCATTCCATAAAGACTACCAGTCCAGCATGGTCCTGTTAAAGATGAGGGTTGTTGCAGACTGCATAGCACAACTACCAGGCTCCATCTGGCCTGCTCTTACCCCAGACTAGGTGAAGGATTCCTTCCTAAGGTTAGTCCCATAAATTGTTAGAGAATCAGAGAAATGTAGGTCTGGAAGGGACCTTGAGAGGTCATCTAGTCCAGCCCGCTATGCTAAGGCAGGACCAAGTACCTACACTATCCCTCACAGGTGTTTGTCCAACCTGTTCTTAAAAACCTCCCATGATGGGGCTTCCACCACCCCCTTCAGAAGCCCATTCCAGAGCATACCCACCCTTATTGTTAGAAACTTTTTCTTAATAGATAACCTAAATCTCCTAAACCCATTACTTCTTGTCCTACCTTCAGCAGACACAGAGAAGAATTAATCAATCCCCATCCTCTTTATAACAACTCCTAATATATTTGAAAACTGTTATCAAGTACACCCCCACACACACACTTTTCTCAAGACTGAACATACCCAGTTGTTTCAATGTTTCCTCGCAGGTCAGGTTTTCTAAACCTTTTATCATTTTTGTTGCTCTCCTCTGGGCTCTCTCCAATTTGTCCACATCTTTCTTTCAGCATGGTGCCCAGAATTGGACACAGTATTCCAGCTGAGGCCTCACCAGTGCCAAGTAGGGCAGGACAATTATCTCCCGTGTCTGACATACAACACTCCTGTTAATACACCACAGAATGAGATTACCCTTTTTCACAGCTGCATCACATTGTTGACTCAGATTCAATTTGTGATCCACTATAACCCCCAGATTATATGGAATAGATACATAATTCTCAAAAGTCCTGGAAATAAAGGCAGGGAGCAGGGTTAAAAAAAAACAAAAACAAAAACAAAAAACAAACAAACAACAACAAAAACTTTCTTAACTGAAAGCTTGACTTGTCAATGACATCTAAAAGGTACATCTGGTCTGCAATTAGACACCCACGGCTGGCCCGGGCCAGCTGACTTGGGCTCAGGCCAAGGGGCTGTTTAATTGCATTGTAGATGTTCGGGCTTGTGCTGCAGTCCAAGCTCTGGAAACCTCCCACCATGCAGGATCCTACAGCCCAGGATTCAGCCCAAGCCCAAATACCTACACTGCAATTAAACAGCCCCTTAACCCAAGCCCCTCCAACCCAAGTCAGCTGACATGGGCCAGCCTTTATTTCAGTGTAGACATATCCTAAACGGCTAACCACCAAAACATCAAGAAAACATTTCATCCACATAGCCACTTGCGGACATAAATCCCTGAACAACTTTTTTTGGTTGCTGACAGACTATAATCAATATTGCCTAGGCACTGGTTGAGAAATTAGAAGTTGAGAAGAGCATGAGAAATTTGTGATAAACTCTGACTTTTCAGTTCTCATGTCACAGAAAAGAAACTGGGCACTTTTTAAAGGAATAGAAACACATTAAATTCATTCTCCTGACCTTCAGATAAACTGATGGTTTGATTTCCATAAAGCATGCAGGTATTTGGGGTTTGTTCTTAGACAAAGCTGGCATTAGGCAGGCAGGAAGGAGTTAAGTATATTGCCCGCACAGAAAAAAGGCGCAAAACAATTGTCTGCCGTTGCTTTCACGGAGGGAGGGGCAACTGATGACATGTACCCAAAACCACCCGCAACAATGTTTTTGCCCCATCAGGCATTGGAAGCTCAACCCAGAATTCCAATGGGCGGCGAAGACTGCAGGAACTGTGGGATAGCTACCCACAGTGCAATGCTCCAAAAGTTGACGCTAGCCTCGGTACTGTGGACGCACTCCGCCGACTTAATGCGCTTAGTGGGGACACACACAATCGACTGTATAAAATCGCTTCCTAAAAAATTGACTTCTATAAATTTGACCTAATTTAGTAGTGTAGACATACCCTTAGAAATGAAACCCTGGTTGTAGCCTTATTTTATTGGAAAAAAGCAGCCCCACCAAGAGAATTTTAGGGCCCCAGTATATCACGTTCACTTGGGCCCTACCCCTTCCCATGTCACCCCCAGTATAAGCTGAGCTTTACTGGCAATGGGTTCAGTAACATAGATATATCTAAGATAGAAGCTTTCACTAGAACATACTAAAATAAATTCAGTTGTAAAAATCTAATATAAGGCATATTTAATTGTCAGTTCCACCAGATTAGGAAAAGTGCATGACTAGATCTCAGAATTTCCCTCTTTCTCCTAATAAATCAGCCTATTCCCATCAATCATAAGAGCATGGTCCTGTGGTTTTTGCACAAGACAAGTCAGGAGAACCAAGTCTTATTTGTTTTGAAAATAATCATGGTCACTTGTCCTATCTGTAGACCAGAGATCGCCACTTGCCTGAGAAAAAGGAACAAGTTCTGCTTAATTGCAAATCCAGAGTAACTCACCCTATTTCAATAGTTACACAGGATTTACACAGCTGTAACTGACAGCAAGAGTGGCCCCAACTTTGCTACACTTAAGACTATACATTATACAGATTCATAACTAAACATGGAAAAATGACAGGATAACAACTGGATCTTTGGGAACAGTTAGCAGGAAATAATTGAAGTGAACAGAAGTTGCTAGGAATCTTCACACTTTGAACTCTAGACCAGTGGTTCTCAAAGCCGGTCCGCCGTTTGTTCAGGGAAAGCCCCTGGCGGGCTGGGCCGGTTTGTTTACCTGCCGCGTCTGCAGGTTCGTCCAATCGCAGCTCCCACTGGCCGCGGTTTGACAATCCAGGCCAATGGGGGCTGCGGGAAGGGCGGCCAGCACATCCCTTGGCCCATGGCACTTCCCCCAGCCCCCACTGGCCTGGATTGTCGAACCGCGGCCAGTGGGAGCTGTGATCGAACAAACCTGCAGACGCGGCAGGTAAACAACCGGCCCGGCCCGCCAGGGACTTTCCCTGAACAACCAGCGGCCCGACTTTGAGAACCACTGCTCTAGACTGATATAGCTCAAGCCCTCACCTGGTCAACTCCACTGCTTTGTTCACTGTTATGCTGGCAAACCATGTGCCAGCTCTTGCCAAGGCTGTAGGTGTCAGTTGAGCACTGACTAAATCATAGCTGGCAACCAAACCAGATCACGTGCATGTTAGTGGTGTTCAAGACAGATGTTAAGACTTATAAAAATGTGTCTGTGGAATGCTTGTAAATTGCTGCATGCATTAATTTCACTTGTCATGTCTGTATCCCATGCTATAAGGGGATATGCAAGTTTTGCTTTATAACCTGTAAAAATGCCTGCTATGAAACCTGTGAACCGAATCAGCAGGAACAGTCCACTGCCCATCAAGGAGGACTATCAAAAACTAAAAAGGCCATTATGGAACATCACGATACAATGACTTGGTTCATGGCCCTCTCATACCCATAAAGGTGCTATGTGCAAGAAAGCCCGTCCATCAGCTCAAATGCTGGAAGAAAGGGAACACAAGAAAATTCTCTCTTTTATTTTTATTTATTTATTTATTTATTTTTGCTGTTTGGATTCTCACAGGGCTGGAGCTACGAATCAAAAGCAGAGATCCCCAGGGTCAATCTAGGTTAGCCCCATAAAACATTCAATGCTGACAGATTACTATAACTCTGTCACATTTTGGAACCATAGATTGTAACTCATTTGCATATATGTTAGGGCTGTCAAACAATTAAAAAAATAATTGTGATTAATCGTGAGATTAAAAAATAATCATGATTAACTGCAGTTTTAATCGCACTGCTAAACAACAATAATAGAATACCATTTATTTAAATATTTTTGGATGTTTGTTTTCAACATTTTCAAATATATTGATTTCAGTTACACCACAGAATACAGAGTGTATAGTGCTCACTTTATATTATTTTTTATTACAAATATTTGTATGCGTGTGTACGGCTGGGTGGGTGGGACGGAGCAGAAGCACTGTCTCTTTAAGCAGAGCACTCAGAAGTCTGAACATTTTTTCTGCCAGCAGCAGCTGCTGTCGGCAGCACTCACTCCTGAGCTGGTAGCAGCAGCAGACAGGCTCCCCCGTTCCCTGACTCTAGCTCAGTGGCGACTGGGTACATAGGTGGGGAGAGGGGGACACCCTGACATCAGGCCCCCATCCCTGCTCTGCGCAGCAGGAATGGATCCCGCACTGTTGACCAATATGCTGCTCACTCTCACTAACACATCACAAGTGGCAGTGGAGTTATTCCTTAAACTACAAAGGCAAGAGAAGTTTTATATTGTTCTTGCCATGCGTAGTAGCTACAACACGAAATTGCTTGTGGCATTCACGGAGGTGCTGACCACAGTGGAACACCACTTTTGGGCTCGGGAAACAAGCACTGAGTGGTGGGATCACATCATCATGCGTGTCTGGAATGACAAGCAGTGGCTGCAGAACTTTCGCATGAGGAAAGCCACACTCATGGGACTGTGTGATGAGCTCGCCTCAGCTCTGCGGTGTAAGGACACGAGAATGAGAGCTGCCCTGTCATCGGAGAAACACGTGGCAATTGCACTGTGGAAGCTAGCTACTCCAGACTGCTACCTATTATTTGGTAACCAGTTCAGAGTGGTAAAGTCAACTGTTGGATGCATGTTGACTGAAGTGTGCAGGGCCATTAATCACATCCTGCTCCGAAAGACTGTGACTCTGGGCAACGCGTGTAACATTGTGGATGGCTTTGCACAAATGGGCTTCCCTAGCTGCAAAGGAGCAATAGATGGCAGGCATATTCCAATTCTGGCACCAGACCACCTGGCCACCGAGTACACTAATCGGAAGGGGTATTTCCCAATGGTTCTCCAGGCGCTTGTGGATCGCCTTGGGCGTTTCATGGACATTAACACAGGCGGGTCTGGAAAGGTGCATGATGCATGCATCTTTTGAAACACCGGCCTGTTCAGGAAGCTGCAAGTGGGACTTTCTTCCCGGACTAGAAGATCACCATAGGGGAAGTCGAAATGCCCATTGTGATCCTGGGAGACCCTGCCTACCCCTTAATGCTGTGGCTTATGAAGCCATACACGGGGAACCTTGACAGCAACAAGGAGTGGTTCAACAGGCTGAGCAAGTGCAAAATGACTCGAGTGTACTTTTGGCCCTTTAAAGGCCTGCTGGCGCTGCCTATATAGGAGGCTGGACCTGGCCAATGACAATATTACTATGCTTATAGCTGGGTGCTTCATGCTTCATAATATTTGTGAAGGGAAGCTTCACTCAGGGCTGGACCATTGAGGCTCAGTGCCGGACCACTGAGGCTCAGAGCCTGGAGGCTGAATTTGAACAGCCAGAGATCAGGGTTATTAGAGGGGTGCAGCGCGGGGCCATAAGAATCATGGATGCCTTGAGGCAGCAATTTGAAGTTGAAAGCCACTAATATTCGTTACTATGCTCGGGAGTGCAGTGCTTGAATGCTAGGAGGTGACTGAGATTGGTGCAGACGATGCACTATGAAGGTTTCAGAAAATTACCATTTGCTTTGCAGGGCTGTTTACTTTCAATTAATGGAATAAAGATAACAAAGAGGGAGGCTGGGCTCCCAAAGTCATCTCTGTGAAGCCAAAATGCTACATTTTACAGAAGCAGTATTGTTTGCAACACACAGACCACTGATTCAGTGATTTAAAACACAGCCACTATTCACATACCTGTCACTAACTGGCTGACCCCAGGCAAGCACACATGAGCCACACGACCCCCAAAATGGTGAGTAACCACAGGGGCAGGGGAAATAAGTGTTCCAGGACCGTACTGTACACTGGGCATGTGGCTCTTGGGGACAGCCAGCACTGTAGGAGGGGCCTTATAATCATTTGTCCCCACATTTTCCACAGGCTGTGTTCATTATGGAAAAAGCAACAAAGAGTCCTGTGGCACCTTATAGACTAACAGACGTATTGGGGCATAAGCTTTCGTGGATGAATACCCACTTCGTCAGACACATGCGTCTGACAAAGTGGGAATTCACCCACGAAAGCTTATGCCCCAATACGTCTTTTAGTCTAAAAGGTGCCACAGGACTCTGTTGCTTTTTACAGATCCAGACTAACACGGCTATCCCTCCGATACTTCATTATGGAAGATATCTCGCTGCTGAGGGTGAGCAGAGAATCAAGGGAGGGTCTTCAAGACGGCAGCTTCCACCCTGGTCCTTATGCGGCTTGCCTGTGTGCAGCAATGGTCCCCCCCTCCCCAGTGACAGCAGAGTGACGCAGGAAAATTACCCTTAATGGGGCAAGAAACAAATCAGCTCTGCCAAAGAACCTGCAGCAGCGGATTGCCCAGTATCTCCATGAGAGTTTTGTGGAGAGCTCTGAGGCAGATTCCCGTTAAGTGAGGGAGTCAATCAACACCCGGTTCTGCTGCTCAGACTAGGTATGCGGTGGCACACGCATCATACAGACACAAGCCTGCTTTCTGCAATCCTCCTGCCCGCAACAACTTGCTTCAGCGATTCCCAAAATCAAAGCCACTTACCAGGGGCCTCCTCTCCTGTTTGCGCTGTGCCAACATCTGACAGCTGAGACTGGCTGGCCTCCTCCAGCATAGAGAAGAGCTCCTGGCTGCATGCATCTCTGACCTCCAAGTCATCCTCTGCCTCTAGGTCTCCCTCCACCTCCACATCCTCATCCAAGATTTCCTCTTCCTGGCTCAGTCCACTCTCAACTGGCACATGAGCCACTGAAGTATCCACAGTGGCCTTTGCAGTGGAGGTGAGGTCGCCACCAAGTATCGCGTCCAGCTCTTTGTAGAACCAGCAGCTTGTCGGCACAGCACCGGAGCGGTGGTTTGCCTCTCGCACCTTGTGGTAGGCGTTCCACAGCTCCTTAACTTTGACCCTGCACTGCAGTGTGTCCCGGTCATGGCCCCTTTCTGTCATGCATCGTGAAGTCTGTCCATAGGTATCATAATTCCTACGGCTGGAGCACAGATGGGACTGGACAGCCACCTCTCCCCAAATTCTGACGAGATCCAGCAGCTCAGCATTGATCCAAGCAGGGGATTGCCTGGTGCGTGGAGCAGGCATGGTCACCTGGAAACATGCGCTGAGACCACTGCATGAGTCACTGAGCAAACAGAAAGGGGACTTTCAAAATTCCCAAGGAATTTAAGGGGTGGGGCTCACGGTTGGTCACTTGAGGGCAGGGCAGTAGAGTTCAAACCAATGACCAGAGGGGCGAGAACCGGCATTGTGGGACACCTCCCAGAGGCCAATCGCAACGCTGTAATCGACCAACGTGTCTACACTGGCACCGCGGCGCTGTAGCCCCGGCGCAGAAAGCTGTACATCTCTCGTCGGGGTGGGTTTTTGTTTTTTAAAAACAGCACTGCAACCGCGCTGTTTCTGCACACTAAGTGGCTTGGCAGTACGTACACCTCGGGAGTTACACCGCAGAAAGCTGCTTTACTGCACAGAAACTTGCCAGTGTAGACAAGGCCTTATTAGAAAATCTCCCCAGCTCTCAGGAGCAAAAAAGCTACTTAGGCCCTGACTACACTGGCAAGTTTCTGTGCAGTAAAGCAGCATAGTAGTAGCTTTCAGATTCAAATTGCTGCCTAAAAGCATCCGTGATCCTTATGGCACCGCGCTGTGCCCCTCTAATAGCTCTGGTCTCTGGCTGTTCAAACTCAGCCTCCAGGCGCTGAGCCTCTGCGGTCCAGCCCTGAGTGAAGCTTTCACCCTTCCCTTCACAAATATTATGGTGCATACAGCACGCGGCTATAAACATAGGATTATCATCATCGGTCATGTCCAGCTTCCCTTACAGGCATCGCCAGCAGGCTTTTAAACGGCCAAATGCACACTCCACAATCATTCTGCACTTGCTTAGCCTGTTGTTGAACTGCTCCTTGCTGCTGTCAAGTTGCCCCGTGTATGGCTTCATGAGCCATGGCATTAAGGGGTAGGCAGGGTCTCCCAGCATCACAATGGGCATTTCGACTTCCCCTACAGTGATCTTCTGGTCTGGGAAGAAAGTCCTTGCTTGCAGCTTCTTGAACAGACCAGTGTTCCGAAAGATGCGTGCATCATGCACCTTTCCGGACCAGCCTGCGTTAATGTCTGTGAAACGCCCACGGTAATCCACAAACACCTGGAGAAATACCCCTTGCAATTAATGTACTCGGTGGCTAGATGGTCTGGTGCCAGAATTGAAATATGCTTGCCATCTATTGCCCCTCCGCAGTTAGGGAAGCCCATTTATGCAAAGCCATCCACAATTTCACACGTTGCCCAGAGTCACGGTCTTTCGGAGCAGGATGTGATTAATGGTCCTGCACACTTCCATCAACACAACTCCAACGGTCAACTTTCCCACTCTGAACTGGTTAGCGACCGATTGGTAGCAGTCTGGAGTAGCCAGCTTCCACAGTGCAATCGCCACACGCTTCTCCAGCGACAGGGCAGCTCTCATTCTCGTGTCCTTGCACCGCAGGGCTGAGGCAAGCTCATCACACAGTCCCATGAATGTGGCTTTTGTCATGCAAAAGTTCTGCAGTCACTGCTCGTCATCCAAGATGTACATCAGTGTGATCCCACCACTCAGTGCTTGTTTCCCGAGCCCAAAAGCGGCATTCCACTGTGGTCAGCACCACCGTGAATGCCACAAGCATTCTCGTGTCGTAGGTAGTATGCGTGGCGAGATCAATGTCACACTCCTCTTGCCTTTGTAGTTTAAGGAATAACTCCACTGCCACTCATGACATGTTGGTCAGTGCGAGCAGCATTCTGGTCAACAACTCGGGATCCATTCCTGCAGCCAGAAAGAGGCAGGGCAGGGCGCGCAGTACACAAACCGTTGAAAGATGGCGCCAAATGCAGATGGAAGCACAGGGAGTGCTGGGATGCAAAGCAATGCATCACGGAGCATTGGGACAGGACCCAGGACGCCCCGCTACCCCTTCCACCTTCCCACAAGTCTTAGCAGCAAAAGATAAAGAGGTGCTCTGTGGGATAGCTGCCCAGAGTGCACTGCTCTAAATAGCACCGCAAGTGTGAACACGCTATTGCGTAAGCAGCTGTCAGTGTGAACACACAACAGCGGTTTTCCTTCGGCGGTCTCTGAGCGGCGCTATAACTTTGCAAGTGTAGACGTGCCCTTAGTGCAATTATCAGATGATAATCAAATCTTGGGAGAGGTACAATTCCGGTCTTTAAATGGCCCTAGATTGTTAATTTATAGGGACCACACCCTCAGCACATCTTAATGAGTCACACTGTCATTTCTTTTGATTATTTTTGAACGTAGTTTCCAGATAAAGCTGGAGATCCAATCACACTAATCAAACATCTCAAGTTTTTTTTTCCCTGCTAGTTCTAGAATCACACTCTACCCATTATGGTATCATTAAAACTGATTTGTTTCCCCATACTGATGTGAATATGTCTATAATGCACACAGGTCTCACAAGAGAATAATCATCTTGTCTAACCCTCGCTAAAAGCAGGGGGTTGTTAGAGCTACAGGATGCCAATCAACCCAGCTAACTGTACACCCTACTACAATCAACCTGTAGCGTAACTTCCAGCTGAGGTGCCATGTGTTCCCACCATTCCACTTTCATTTTTACGTCTGTCATTTAACTGAGGGCCTAACAATATCAGAACAGAAAGCGTCACGCTGTGATTCTGCAGGGTTTTGCAACAGAAAATGCCCTTCTATCATCACCTCAAAACAAAACTTCCTCACTGTTAACAATGAAGGGTTATTTACACTTGCAGTACATGAAAGTTATTATGAACTTTTCCATGCATGAAGGCCAAAATTGGACCTAAACCCATACATAGGTACCTAAGAGTGAAATTGTCAACAGCACCTAAACAACTTCGAAGCACAAATCCCATTGACTTCAAAAATACGAATTCTGAGGGAGGAGTACAGCCCAGTTGAAACAATTCCGCTTTCTTGACTACTGGAATTTCAGTCTATCAGAAGATGCTGTCGGTTGCACATATAACACACGTTCTTTGCTTGAGACTGCTATTCTCATAGTAAGGATGTTAATGAGGCTCTAGACTTATCCTTTTCAGTATAGATTAAGTATGAATTTCCATAGTGGGGGGAAAAAAATCTCAATATAAAGTCTAAAATTCTAAACAATTAGGAAACTAAAGAAACATCCACTTTTGCAATTTAAGACTACAGAATGAAAACTAAATAACTCAAACGTAAATAAAAAGTGTGATTTAAATTTTGTTAAGTAATTTACATAACAATCATAATATAAAGTTTTATTAACTTTTTTAAAGTAAAAAATAGTTACTTTTATCCATGATGCAATTAAGATCCTTATCCCATGAAGTCTGGTATTCCACCTCCAGCAGTTGACCAATAACAGATGCTCCAGTATACATCCTCATGCTAAATTTGCCATCAAGTTCCCTCAACTTTTATGTCGATATAGGACTTGAAATACCACAGAATTCTTGGGCCCCTGACTTATATGCACAGTCAACACAATTAAGGCTTGGCCTGTTTCTTAATCATTAAAACAGACTCACTTCCCTTCTTCCTTAAGTTGTTCCATTGCCTAGAGATGCATTATTTACTGTCTGGACTAAGCTATGACAACACATTTCTTGTCCTATATCTGAGCTGTAAGTTAATGTCACGAAGTCAGTCAAATATTACTGGTGTTAAATCTTTATAGTGGTATAAGTAGCTATACCAATAGTGTCAAGCTTCAGAAGTGGCTACTATGACGAGGACAGTAATATAAGACCCCATAAAGAACAGATGAAGTTGATGATGCCTGCCATTATATAAACTCTCACGATGTTCTGCCCCCCCGGATGTCAGAGAGGAGGTGGATGAGCTTCTGTTCTTTTGAGACATTGCTTCTTGAGATGCTGAGCCTCGGGTCTGTTGTTGTACTGGGGAGAGCTGTAGGATTAGCACTCCAGACCTCTCTGGAAGTAAACAACTTTTGCTGATATCACTCTTACAAGAAAGACGTAAATACCAAACCCGCTGATTTTTATCATCTACCCCTGCAGGCCCTTATCAAAATAATCAACCAGACAACGGCATCACAGCATAGAACTGCTTTGTTTCTGGATAACAGCAATTTTTTGTTGCTGTAGCACTAAAAGCAAAATTGCTGTACATACTTGCACAGAGAGATTAACTGGACTCATCTGAAAAAAAAACCCGAAGAGATTACACAAACAATTCTGCCCGAGGTGCAGAGGTTAGAATCATATTAAACATGGTCTTTAACCCAGTAATTCTAAGGTCTAGTACAGATCCTTTTATATAAAACATGCAACAAATGACAGTTATTTCGATGCACTTAAACTATAGAAACTTGGGTGTTGTCCATGGGCAAACTCAATAACCAAATTAACCAGTTATTTTCCAAGTACTGAAATCCAACGAAGGTTACATAGCACTTCACTGAGCTTCCCAGCTCCTCCCACCCTATCCACCCCTCTTTTGGGAAGCGCAGCTCACATTTGCCTTATAAGACCAGGCACAAAGGTGCCTTTGAGAGACTAAAGTTATAGGACTTGATTCTTCAAGCTCTGCATGTTTTGTATGAAAAAGGTGACTTCAAAACTGGTGAATGCTTTCTTACAGGGCACATTGAACAAAATCTCCTATACATTCTCAAAAGGTTTCTCAACTAGAGTTTAACACAAGTTAGAGAACAGAAACCCAATCTGTCTTCCTAAGCTGGCTGTCAATAGAATAGCTATGCTCTTTGCCATCCACTTTCCTGATCTCCATTCTCCAGCATAGATGGAAATTTCTCCTACAACTAGGCTTGGAAGGATTTGATTTTTTTTTTTAAATCAGTAATTTTGATAAACATCAATTTCACCATACGCACACAAACCAATGAAGAAATATTTCCATCAATAATAAACTGAAATTTACAGGTAGGCAAAGAAAGAAAAATGCTACTTGAGAACTTAGAGTTTGATTTAAGGCTATTTACTTTGTATAGCTTGACATGCAATGTTGACAATTTATGTTTTAACAGTTATAAAGATTTATTTTTGAATCTCAATGTCTGCTGTCATTAAATTTACAAGATAAAAATGGGGGGGAAATGCTTAAAAATAATTGTTTTTATAATTTTGACAGATATAGTCATGTTTGGCAGAATTCGACTTAACACCTCCATTTCGTGGGGAAAAAATTCATGCTTCCTGGGTCCAGTGCAGCGGAATAGACATCGGTGCGCCTTTTATCAGCTCTCCTGTGCCACCCAGAGTTCCCTATATTTTCACAAGGTCTGAGAAGGAGTTTGTTTAGGTTCAAGTCACATCACGTATCATGCATCCTGCTGAGATCTTTAGTCATATTCCAGTTTCATACTTCTTTGTAGTTATGGCTCACAACCACTCATTCGGTAGGAACCTGTGGGCCCAGAATGTTGTCACACAGTGCTAAAAAAACCCTCATTAGATCTGCTGTTGTGTTTCTCCCTTTTCTGACTCCTGAAGTTACCTCTGGAAACGTTCACTTAGGTGGGAAAGTTAAATGAGCAAGGAATCTTATCTAGAGAACCGAAAAGGACAACCCGCAGATCACTGCCCAGCTTAGAACACTGAGCTCCGCCAAAAGCAGTCAATTCCTTTCCCCTTTTTCAGTCATAAACTATTTGATTACTTGCTTCCATTTTCATTGTCAGAAAGTGACCTGGCCAATGGTTTCTATTTACCCCATTCTAACTGGCTTAGGACGCTTAATGACTTTTTTGTGCTACTTTTTAGACACTTGAAAGAGTTGTTAGCTTCCAAGTATTATTTTGTCAAAAGATCCCATTTTCCAGCAGAGAAATAAGCAATCTTGGAACCTCCTTTTACATTCTGGGCCTCATTTTGCTAGAAATAGGTTCTATAATTGGATTGTGAAACACTGTCCTTCTTATGAGAGAACCTGCAAGGATGCTACCTGGTCATTGATATACTGTATGCTAAGCATTAGAAAACTGAGTTGCTACCCTCTTCTGATACAATTTTCAGTCAGCAGATCATGCATTCAAATCTCTTCTTTACATTTTGGGATGAATATCATTTAAAATAAAATCATTTTTATAACAGTAAATAGAAGAGTATTGAGGGCCTGTCTACATATGGAGTGAATAGCTCTTCTCCTTGAATAAGCATCCACACATGGAGTTATCCAAGAATAGCTATTCCACATTAAATTTATACCCTCTCTTATTCCAGAACAACTTTCAGGATAGACAAGCCCTGAGTATGTGAGAAAAAGAAAGTAAATGAATCATTCCTTCTGGGAAGTGGTAATTTTTTAGTTCGAAGGGAGAACACTAGATTTGTTTATGGGTAAACTGATGACTCAAGGTTTTCTTTAGTCTAGACCAGGGGTAGACAACCTATGGCACGCGTGCCGAAGGCAGCACGTGAGCTGATTTTCAATGGCACTCACACTGCCCGAGTACTGGCCACTGGTCCGGGGGGCTCTGCATTTTAATTTAATTTTAAATGAAGCTTCTTAAACATTTTAAAAACCTTATTTACTTTACATACAACAATAGTTTAGTTATATATTATAGACTTATAGAAAGAGACCTTCTAAAAACATTAAAATGGCACGCGAAACCTTAAATTAGAGTGAATAAATGAAGACTTGGCACACCACCTCTGAAAGGTTGCCGATCCCTGGACTAGACAATAGGAGCTGATCACTCTTGGCTATGGGTGGTGTTCCTTCCAGGGAGCTCACAATGCACTTAGGCTGCTTCAGTATTTTGGATATCAATCAAGGATTTATTACTAGAATTGGTCTGATAACTGCTGAGCTGGGTGTGTGCAGGCATAGGTTCATTAACATCTGGAGCAGAGATCCCCCATGATGCAGTGCTTCCCTGCTTTTCTTGTCCCAGAGTTCAGTGCGGTTCTTGCCTTGGAATCTCTGTTCTCCATTCTGTATCCTAATGGACATGCCTCTCTGTCCTGTCTTTGATGCAGATGAGGCTAGGGAAGTTGCTTTAATCTTGTCACCCTTGTCAGGAGGGGTCTAGGTGTGTCTCCTACCACCCTTCACTGCTCTCTGCAAGTCTTTTCTCTGATCGGTTTTGGTTCAAGCAGAGGCTGGTGGGGGGGCAGTGTTCTGTTGTATGGACCCAAACTCTGCATCAGTTCCACTGGGATTTCATCTTCTCCTGACTGATCGTGCTGGGGGCTCTGCCTGTCTCCAGCACTCAGGACCCTGAGCTACCACCATCACGTGGGAACCCCGACCAGTTCAAGCTTCATGGAGTGGGTGAGATCCTTCCCTCTCTCTCTCTGTTTTCTTTTCTACCTCAGGTATTAACCTTTAATAAGGTAACTGGTATGTTGGTTTTGGCTCTCCTTGTGTAGTTATCACTATTATTCAATAAATAACTTTTATGGTTAAGCTGGTTGCTTCCCTCTCTCTCTCTCTGAACTTTACTCTTTTGTATTTTTAGCTTCCTCATTTACTCTACAGCAACGCTTCTTTTACCTAAGCTAAAGATCCCTGTAGCGCCCAAAAATACTGTGGGGTTTGCTCCCATATAATTGTAATGTTAAAGTGGGGATAGGGACGTGCTAAACCTGTGGCATATAAGGGTGGCAGCTTGAAAGTGCTGCTTGGCTCAGCCTACTGAGTCCAGGGACATATAAGAGGTCAGCTTGAAAGTGCTGATTGACCCGGTCCGCTCAGACTTCCTCTGTTAATGTGTGTTCATCTGGTTCTGGGGCTGGAGGAACCCAGCCCTGGGGAACCTAGGCCCTGCAGGATAGCTCCATTGGGAGGGGACTTGCAGAAGGGAGGGGTAGAGCTCCATATGAAAACACAAGTGACACAAGCAGTACATTGATAGAATTACAGAACGCACCCCCCCCCCAGAAAAGTAACCCTAATAAATGAGCATACCCCAAAGTAATGGGCAAATCTGGTAACAATGCCAACCAGTGCCAGATAAAGAGCAAGTCGCTCAGGAGAAAGTACATTGAAACACGGGATAAAAAGGAGACAATTTTGCAAGGGGCATGTGACCTGTCCATTTTTTGAGGACCTGGACAGGATTCCACACAATTATAGTACAACCTGTCCCAGGCTCTATTCACCCCACCACTGACGACCAGCTAGACCCCAGAGGATAAGCAGGAGGATGCCAGAGAGGAGCCATCCCGAGAGCCAGGATCTTTTGTGACTCAACTCTGATGACACCTGGAAAGCCAGCCTCAGTTCTGCCCTGCTACAACGGACCCAGATTCCTGCCCTGTATCAGCTGAGCCTGAGGCCAAAGAATCAGATCCCCTGGAGGGAACTTTTGGCATGTAGGTACCTATCTTTACCATTTATTATTATTGTGATGCTTCAAAATGGACCAGCTGCAGTCTGTACCACTCACCCTTGTAAAAATAACATTCATTTGGGCAAAATTCAATAGTTTATTGAGACAGTGCTAACAGGAAAAGAAATTTGGATAGTTTTTGGAGGTCACGTGAGGTGTAAGTGCACATTGCAGGCCCTGTGAAGGCACAAACAATACTACTTCCTGGTGAGGTACAGGTCCCCTGTAACACATTGTAGTGACAGTCATTGTAGGATCCTATTTTTCCCTGCACTTTCTCCATGTCTGCGGGGGGAGATAATAGCAGAACTTAAGACTGAGAAGCAGCTACATGGCCATGACCCCTAACAGAGTTTGCTAGCCCCTTCCACTCCTGCAACATTTCTGGGGGGAGGGGCCACTCTGGTGAATAACCTCAAGCGTATCTCCCTGGTCTGCCCTTTGCCAGTCTGAATATGAGCAGTCTCTGCCTCCAAGTCACCTGCCTCAGCATAACGTCATCAAGAGTGAAGACAGCCTAGAGGGGATTACTGTCCAGCTCAGTCTCCATGTCCCCATAACCCTTCCTTTACACCTCTGATGCCTTAGTAGTGCCTCCAGCGCACAAACCTCAAACATAGCTCTCCCTCCCCCCACCCCTAGCAGCATGAAAGCAGATATAATAGACTGAAATTAAAAACGCACCCAGCACCCTCCGCTTATGCAGACCGCTTACCAGCTCTGATGTTCCCCCAAGAGTGCGAAGAGTCTCAGGAAGGAAAGGTCACATACATACTAAAAAAAACCATTGAGATAAGAACAAGCAGCAACTGTTCCCTCCCAACCCACTATTCCCATAGCACCTGCAACAGCCAGACCAGACAGTCAAGGACAGGCCTCTACATACTGCGGACAGGCTAGACAACCTGAGATGCAGAAAAGGAGGACTTGGGACAAGATGTTTGCAGAACTCATGGCAGAGTCACAGAGGAAAACTAGGCTGTACATTAAGACCCAGAGGTAGAAAGAAATACATAAGATCCTTGCAGCTGCCATGGACAAATCACAGTGGCCAGGGAAAATGTCACTGTGGCCAGGAACAGTATTGTCATGGTGAAGGAGAGCATGGGAAAAGACACAGATGCAGAGGCAACTCATAGACACTACCCTAAGCCAGAATGCCCTCCTGCTAGGCAAGCAGGCCCTGCAGGCCCATAATTTGGGACCCAGCCATGTCCTTCAGCCCCTGGACAATGCTGGTTACTGAGACAGAAGCCACTCCTACCCTCTGCATCCCTGCAGCAGTGCTCCCAGCAGAACCCATTCACTTCGGTGCACAGAGGTAGGATCTGAGAAGACACTTGCACCTGGGAGACCAGCTCTTTTGAGCCCTGCAGCCCCCCTGAGAACTTTGAGCTGAGGCACTCAGTCCCAGAGCCTACGCCGGTAAGAGGAGACAGCAACAAGGCATATATTCACCTGTAACTTTATACAATCCCTTCCCCCCCCACAACAACACGGTTGTGTATTTAAAGTGTTCTTGCTGTTGCACTTTGAACTTTGTTTGCACTGTTGCAGGAATTAAAGTAACCAACTACACACAAATATTTAAGACGACTGTGTTTAGAAAAAAAACATTTAACTAACCAAAGATATTATTTCTGGCTGCCTTAAAACTTTGTTTTTTTTTTAATTGTTCCTTTATAATAAAACCATTTACAATACACATCCATTCTGAGTCATCATATTTTGCACAGAAAATCCTTTAAATAAGACTGAAAACATTGATAAGGTTTTGACAAAAGCACATAGGGAACATCAAACTTCAACCACCCACACGCAATATCCCAGCGCTCGCAATGTCTGCATCTCAACACCCCCAAGACGGGCTAACACATTCAAGCATGTGACTCAAAATACAAACAGGCATCCCTGACAGCATTGCCATGGGATGTGTGTGCTCTCCATGGGATGCCTTGCTGGCTGCTCAAGCCTCCAGACCTCAGTTGCCCACCCGTCAGTAAGACTCTCCCCCTTGCTCTCAAATACTGTGCAAAACACAACATGCAGTTATATTGGTTGGAACATTTTTTTCTGCTGCCTCCAACCTATTCTAGAAGCCGCACCATCTGCCTTTCAAATGGCCACATGCACATTTGACTACCATTCTACAACTACTCAGGTGATAGTTAACATGTTCCTTCCTTCTGTCCAAGTGGTCAGCGTATGGTTTCGTTATCTACACTAGGGCATCAGGGGATAAGCCAGGTCTCCCAGAATAACCGGACCAACCTCCACACTATTAATGTCCACAGCTCTCCTGGGGGCAAACAGTTCTTTCTCCATTCATTTAAAAAGATCCCAGCATCATGGACCCTCCCAGAGCACTCTGCATTTATGTTTGTAAATTTGTCATAGTGACCCGGAAGTCCTTGGAGCACCATGAAGAAATGCACCTTTCTGTTTATATATTATGCATCCTGGGGAGGAGGGGGCAGAATAATAGGCACATGGGTTCCATCAATTGCCCCAATGCAGCTTGGGCACCCCATGCATGCAAAGCCATCAATAGTCTCCTGAGCAATACCCAGCTTCATGACCCAGTTAGACAGCACCAGATCAACAGCATAGCAGACCTGCATGAGAATAACCCCAGCAGCTGATCTCCCCGCCAAATTGGTTGGCTACAGACTGGTAACATTCTGGGTTGGCCAGCTTCCAGATTGCCACGGTGACCTGTTGCTCCATGGTATGGAGCACTGCATGTTGGTCGGCTCTCACTGCAGCTCCTGGTCAGTTCTGCCTAAGTCTTAACAACAACAACAACAACAAACAACAACAACAAAGTAGCCCTCCCCACCCTGAAGGTTTCTTGCCACTGCTGATTAGCACAGCTCAACAGAACAATCCACTCCCGTCAACCCACACTGGTTTCCCAGACCCAGAAGTGGCACTGAATGCTGCGTAGGTGATCCAGAAACCGGTCCGCCTCGTCCTGCTGCCACCAGTTGCAGAACACCCTTCTGTTGCTGCTGCCATAGAATATTCTCCTGCTCCACGTTTGATGGTGCAACAGGCAGTCCAATGCAGAATCCGTCCAGCTCTAAGTGCTGTAATACAACCCAAGCAGCCTGTGCGTATTCGTTCTCGTCGCCATAGCAGCAGGGCCAGCTCCAGGCACCAGCCCACCAAGCATGCGCTTGGGGTGGCACCTGGAGGGGGGCGGCGCGGCGCTCCGGCCCGAGAGCGGGGCCGCGGCCGGGCTCGCCGCCCTCCCCCCGGCGCTCTGGCCGCCGGGGAGAACGGAGCCCTGGCTGGGCTCGCCGCCCTCCCCCCGGGTGCTCCGGCCGGTAGGGGAGAGCGGCCCGCGGCCGGGCTCGGCACCCTCCCCTGCCGTGCTCCCCGCGGGGAGGGGGCGCGCAGCGGGAGGCTTTTTTGCCTGGGGCGGCAAAAAAGCCAGAGACGGCCCTGCATAGCAGGATGAAGAACTGCTGGATCCGTGCTGGTCAACATCAATTTAAAAATCGGCGCATGCCGGCCCAGAAAGGAAGTATGGCGCAGAGACAGTGGAAACACAGGATTTTTTTTTTTTTAATTGAATCCACTGGGCTTCCCACAATTCACAGTGACAATCCCTGTCCACCCACTGCTCAGCAGTGAAGCAAAGAACCCCGGGATGGCATTGGAAAGCGCTATCCCTCAGTGCACAGCAAACAGACACCGTGTGTTTACACCATGCAAATTGAAAACAGAACAGGCATTACATGTGCACACTATTGGTGTGACCCATGTACTGCTAGTTACCTGACATGCATCAAAGAGCTTCAGATTAAATCCCCTATGGAGAGGCATCCAATGGTACAAAAAGATTAACTAACTTGCCTAAATGACAATAAAGCCTATGACAGAGCCAAGAATAGACTCCCCCCACACCCCAATTCTGACTCCCAGTCCTGTGCAACCACCACAAGCCTTTCCTCTGCAACCTATCCTCATTCTGAGGTCCACTTCATTTCAGGTTAAGTAATGCTTGAAATATTTGTGAACATGCGGAGGACATTCCAAATATTCCCAAGAGATTGAAATTGTTCACAGCACATTTATAAATGCATAGGATTTTCCTGAGACCAGGTGGATGAGGTAATACATATTACTTCACCTACCTTGACTCTATAATAGCCATGTTGGTTCCAGGATACAACAATGCAGGATTTTAGTCTAATTTTAAAACTGTCTGGGCAGAGTGCCTAGCAAACTGTGGGTGAACTTTACATTTACAGTTCAGATGAAGAGATACAGCTCCCACTCTTCTGGGCTTGCTCGAAGGAATGTCTCAGAGCTCTCCTGGGCTAGTGTAGGCGTTCACGACAGACATTTTGAGTAAACAATTTAATTTCCTGACATTCTCAGGGGCGAACGATTTTCATATGCAGATGAAATGTATAGGGGGAATGTCACAGGGTGGCAGGCCCCTGTGATTAAAATAAGAAGAGCTCCCCTGTGCCAGAGCAGTTGTCCAAACTGAGCCAATTAAGGAGCTCTTCTTATTTTAATCACAGGGTTGCACTTTGGCTATAAAGCTTCGGGGGCATTTCAGTGAGGGCAGAGCTAGAAGGGTAACCGCAGAGTGAAGCTGAAGGGAGAAAGGGTCTCCTAAAGTGCTCAAGGAAGGGAGTTGGGGCTGGGTAAGAAGACCCAGTTGAAAGTTTTGTTCTTCCTTTAGAAGAAGGCAGGCCAGGCCCTACATCTTCTCCCACTGGTCAGAGACCAGGAAGAGAGAGTACCTCAGGGAGAAAGGACTAGGCCTAGCTTATGGCTGGGTGGAAGATTTTTGTTGGATTGGTTGCGTTTTAAAACTTTGTGGTAAAAAAAAAAAAAAAAAAACAGACCCCGAGAAGGGCTGCAATTGGATGAAAGAGACTGCGGGATGGGGGGTAAAGACGACCTGAAGAAGGGCAAAACAGAGGCAGAACACTGCAGAGGTGCCCCTCACCACAAGGGGGTGCTCAGAAGGCAGCTGGCTGTGTTACAGGGAAGAAAAAGAAAAGGAAATGAACTCTTAACAAGCTTTTGCTACAGCAAAGGAGATCAGGCTAGCATATGGCAGCCCCTAGTCACCCTGCCTTCATAAAAGGCTCCAATAATTATCTCCTGCAGCCCTACTGCCAGCTAAAGACACCCACACAGAGGCAGGGCTTCGCAGTTTCAAGACATTATTCAAGACTGAATAATATGTGCTTTAGCTGAAAACACTTCACCTAGATCCCTCTCTCACTGCAATGTGTTAATAGCGCTATTAGGTTGCGCCACAAAAAGGAAAATGCTGCCCACAAATGGCAATTTACTTTGATTTAAAAGAAAAAAAACTTTAAAAGCACTGTGTGCTTCTAGGAATGAATATCCTCTGCTAAAACCCCTCACTAAAGGCAGCAGACAAGACAGTGTAAGAGCAGTTGTGCATCTCTCTCTCTCTCTCTCACACACACACACACACACACACACACACACACACACGCAGCGCATAAGGAAAGGAGGCAGGAGTGCCAAGAGATAGGAAATGTGAGTACTGTACTTGATGCTGCAAAAACATTTTTTGAGATTACTATACAGAATATTTCCCTGGGCCAAACATGTATTCAGAATGTGCTTAAAAGGGGATCCTAGTAGCACAGCTCAATGACAACCTGCCACAGTAACAATATTAATTTGAAACAGGCCCAAGTTCCTGTTTTAGTGATTTATATGTTTATACAGGCAACCAGGACTTAGTGCAACTAGCATGGAAGGGAGACAGTTCTCATTTCTAACCCCAGCCATGTCCCTGTCACCAATTGTGTGTGGTCATGAAAAATAACTTCCCACCACTTCGCCCTGTGTCTCAGATTCTCCATTAATAAAAGATGGGGAGGTGGTGTCTGGGTGTGTACGAGAGAGACATGCATACAGAGTTCCCAGTGAAGTCAATGAAAAGTCTTCCATTGACGTCAGTGGGTGCTGGACTGGGCTCTTAATCCAAAAAGTAAGGATTAGCCTTTGTACTGTGCTTTGATAATAGGAATAATTAGCACTCTTCAAGTCCAAACTGCTTTACAAATATCTAATCAATCTGCACATCAGCACCTCCAGACAGACTGGATCCTCACTTTACATATGGAGAAACGGACAGAAAGGTGAGCGACTTGCCCAAGAGAAGTCAATTGCAGGGCTGGGTTTAGAACTCAAGACTTCATCTTCTAATCCTTTGCTCAAACCACTGGACCATACCTTCCTTTTAAGATGCACATCATCATATTAACAATAGAGATTATTAATTATGGTAACTGCAATAGTTTTTAAAAAACTAGATGAGTTTCACCATGAAGCTTGCTAAGGGTATGTCTTCACTACCCGCCGATCCGGCGGGTAGCAATCGGTCTATCGGGGATCGACTTACCGCGTCTCGTGAGGACGCGGTAAAATCGATCCCTGATCGCTCTGCCGTCGACTCCGGAAATCCACCTCGGCAAGAGGCGGCAGCGGAGTCGGCGGCAGCGGTCGACTTTCCCCCGTCCTCACCGCCAGGTAAGCCGACCTAAAATACGCAACTTCAGCTACGTGAATACCGTAGCTGAAGTTGCGTATCTTAGGTCGGAACCCCGCTGTAGTGTAGACCTAGCCTTACACAGAGCGCTTCTCACTCAAAGGAATGGTATCAATTTGTAATTTAGTCAGTTAAAAAACCTTTTAAAACATAGGTAAAAGTAGTTTCAATCTTAAAATGAATTAGAAATCGTTACACCTATCCCTGAGTCCCCCTGCCAAATGCTATGATTTCACAATTACATTTTCCCATGTTTTCTTTGCCTTCCCTATTTTTTGAGAAATACCCATACTAAGAAGAGATACCAAAAATAGAAGAAAAGCAATGTAACTGACTATACAAAAAGCACTGACAAAAGCACAAAGCAAACACTGAAACAAAGTTTTGTCTCTAATCTCTTGCAGTTAGAGTCATGATCATTTATTGCTACTTTAACGGCAGGTGAAAAATTGTCAACAAGGAGTGGGATTAAGTAAAGTGTCACGTTAACTGACTGTACAAAAGAGAGATCAAATCAGAACAAAAGTATACTGTGCCCGCCTCCCAAACAATGCTCATTGTGAGCAAACAGGGGGTGCCAGGCTGCTGAGGAAACTGCTGCCCACAGTAGCACAAAGAGCATACAGTGAGGAAGAAAACTTATGCGCAGAGACCTTGTGGCCCCCACAGCACATACTGAGGTATTATACAAGTATTTAATTTTAAAATAACCATTTAATGTCAACATGCCATACACATGAAAATGAAAGCTTCATGGGTAAACATAACACCTGACAGCACATAGTTTGGCTGAAAACATTTTTTTCCTGTTTTAACATGTAGAATAAAACACCAAGATGATCCTACTTATTTCTCACATGATCACTTCTAGGTCATGCCAGCATCATAGCAGCAGGACTCCACATTGCCACATGGGAGACTAAGGCTGGGTCTACACTACAGCGGGGGTCCGACCTAAGATACGCAACTTCAGCTACGTGAATACCGTAGCTGAAGTTGCGTATTTTAGGTCGGCTTACCTGGCGGTGAGGACACGGGAAAGTCGACCGCTGCCCCGCTGCCGCCGACTCCGCTGCCGCCTCTTGCCGAGGTGGATTTCCGGAGTCGACGGCAGAGCGATCAGGGATCGATTTTACCGCGTCTTCACTAGACGCGGTAAGTCGATCCCCGATAGACCGATTGCTACCCGCCGGATCGGCGGGTAGTGAAGACATGCCCTCAGGTTGTATCCGATGCAGGTACTTACACCATGCCCATCAACATGACACCCAAGTGCTCTTCCAAGTTAAAAAACATACAAGCTGACAAACATCAATGAAGTAAGGTTTCCTCTCTACTCCAGTGCCCTTTCTCCCGGGACAGATGTATGAAGTTGTATGTTAGGAACTGTTTGGTTTTGATTAGCTATCTATATAAACCGATATCTTATGAGTGACTTAGAGAGAAACGAGGGCAAAGGAGGTGCCCTCATTTTTACATTTGGACTAGAAAGCGGCAAGGCTCCTACATAAATGAGTTCCGGAGTTTTGAGCTTGTCCGCAGGAAAGCCCTGTCCCCAAACACATGAGCTTCCCCATTGCTGGGGACAGTTCCACTGCCCCTAAGCAGCAGGGCAGCTGAGATCAATGAACCTCTGTGTGCTATACAAATCCTGGAGCTACACTAGAGCTCCTCCAGCAGAGGAATCAGAAGGGAACCAAGCTAGAGAGCTTTTTTTAAACAAAAAAAGAGTTATTTTCACTGTGCTGACAGCTTAAACACACTTTTAATTGTTTGCTGTCTTGTTAAATCAGCTAGCCAGCAAGGATTTCCACTCCCCCTTTATCCACATTTTCGTGGAGAGAACTCCACGCACTAACTCCCTCACAAACAGATCCTTGGCGCTCACAGCCCAGAATGTCATTCAGAACAGAAAGGACAAGAATAAGGGGAAAAACCTTACTGAAGTATTATGTTTTCCCACCTAACAGCACCCTATTTTTTTAAATCATAATTAAAGCAGTTGCGTTTTTTAAAATTTTTGAATACAGCATATAAATTGAGAAAATTGTGAGCAAAATATTCATGAGTTTCTCCTTCCAGCACCATTTTCCCCAACTAGTTCTATCGCTAACCCATGTGTAGGGCCAGCAGGCCCCAAAGAAATTTTTTTGAGGGAGAGAAAACATTATGCACAGATGGTGGCAAGTACCAGAGCCAAAATACATTTCCCTTCTCTACCCAAGATGTCTCAGAACATGATTACCAGTAACCTGTTCTATATTGGACACGAACCCCAGAAACAAAGGTGCATCATCACACACCTTGAAAAAGAAGAGGGAAACCGTATGAAAGCACTGAATTGGATTATCAGTACACACGTAAGACTACATGCAGTGTCTAGATGAAACAGCAACTTTAGGCCAGTGTCTTTGCGTTTTCTCTTTCTCTCTCACTCTTGCAAAGCACAGTCTCAGAACATTTTCAGCCATATGTTCATTGTTCAAACTAGAGCTGATCTGAAATTTTGAGACAATTTTTCCCCACCAGAAAATTCAAATTTGTCAAAACCAAAACTTTTTGCAGAAATATATCTGTTTTGACAAAACTTTCATCAGGAGGAGAGACAAACAAAGAGGGGAAAACAGTGGTCAGGGCACACATCTGTGACAGCCAGATTCAAGTCCTTGGTCTGAATCAGTCAGTGCAGAGAGACTTGAACCTGGGTTTCACACATCCCAGGTGAGTGCCCTAACCAACAGACTATTAGCTATTGTTCGAGAGGGGTTGAAGAAGGGATGATTTTTTTTTTTTTTTTAAACAAAAATTTTGAAAGACCTCAATGCCAAATGGAACCAAATGCCAAAACCTTGAAATTTTTCACAAAATGGAATTCTTATCTTCCAGCCAGACCTAAACACATTGAAGTCTGTGGTTTTCTTTAGCAACCAAAGTTTATTTGAGTGACTACAGTGCAAGGACCTGGAAGCTCTCATGACTAAATACTGCACCAAACCAGCACTGCAAACTAACAGAAAACAAAAGAGGCTGCTCATTCTCAATATTAGTCAACAGGACAAACACAGATTTTGTTTGGAGTTGAAACAAGAGCTGCACTTCCTGGACTACAAAAAGGTACACGTTGCTCCTGTATTATCCTGTACTTTGCTCTGTGAAAGCCACTATTAGCTACCATAATCAACTAAACCTAGCCAAGAAACTGTATCTCAGGAGTCCTGGCTCTTTTCTGTCTTTCACTAAAATTTGTGTGCGTTCATGTGTGTTTTACACAAGAGCCCCTACTGCTGTTCTGGGATATGCAAAATTTGATGGCTGTTTAGTACAAGGATAAAGACAGACTGGCTGACTTTTCTTTTAAACAGGCCATAACTGCTGGGGGGAGGGACGTTTTCCTGAAAAGAAAAGTGTTTGAGAAACTGTTGGATTATTCTGCAATCCTTTTAACTAAAAAGCTAATTAACATTTTTCATTCATCAAAAAATGTTTTTAACATAAAAAGTGTTTATAACCATTTAAAAAAAATATTAAAACTGGTTACATTTTGAACCCTGCAAAATGGAAGCAAATTAAGAATTCCTTGTAAAATAATATATATTTTCCTTAAAAAAAAAAAAAGAGAGAGAGATCATAGCAGGGCCAAGGACCAAGACTAAAAAGGGACAAGAACACACCTGATATCTTTCAAATCTCTCACCTCTCCATGATGCCTACAAAACATCCCAAAACGGCTAGGCTTCTAGTACTTTGTGCTCTCGCTCACCCCATCTATTTGTTGTGGCCATGTGTTCTCTTGTCATACACTTAGGCCCTGATCCTGCAAATGCGAACAGGTGGACAGACTGCTGCACCAATGCAGAGCTGCACTAACCTGAACAGGCCTCCACATGGGTGTAGTGGTCCCTTACAGGATTGGTTTTAAGATTGTAAAGCCTTTGGAGCAGGGACTGTCTTTTTGTTATGTACGTGTACAGCGGGGCCCTGACTGAGGCATCCAGGGGCTATTGCAATACAAACAAATGGAGGAGTAAGATCCATTATTATTTACATACATCTCATATGTTTTAATCTAGAAAGGTTAAAGAGAAATACTACAGAGTCTCACTGAAACATTTAAAATAGTACAGCTAGTATATTTCTTAAGTGTCATCATTGTACTAATTGCTGGATTTGTTAATATATTGCTGCATAATATATTCCTTATATAGTGCTGAAGCCGATTATATATCATGGCCTTCCCATCTGAACACTTGCCCCTTTATGCCCTTGTAATGAAGCCATGCTGACAAGATAAGGAATAAACAGAACTATGATATCGGTTCTTGTAACAGTAGAAGTCACTTACGAGTGGCACAGTGAGACACAAAGCATTTTATCACTGTGGTTGGGATGAGGTTGGCCAATTACAAACGAACACTTATGATACTGTCATTTCTGTCCAGCGCTGTTCCGCACACACACACCATTTGTTCAGTTAGCTATTAACTGATAATCTCAACTTGCAGATACCTTTAGCAAGGTGAGGCAGGAAGTAAACATCATTATATACTCAAATGCAGCAGTTTCGTTACCATGCTGAACTCTTAATAAAAAAAAAAAGTGTCTGAACTATTTAATGTAGTACTGTTATATCACATTAAAGCACTCGAGAACTTTTAGTGCACACTAGCAGGGTCCATGTGGATTAGTGAGGTTTAGAAATTATACCCTCCCTACTGCGTGTTGCTGCTCCTTGTAGATAAGCCCTAAATTATACTGTGTCCTGGACTCAACTTCTCTGTGTCTCAGTCATGTCTCTCGCCCCACAACCATGCATAATATTTTTGCTGTGAAGTTTACTCCAACATGTGTAAAGCATTTTAAAATCCTTGAGTGGAAGCTGCTAACAATTAGCTATCGCTGCACTGGGTATCATGTGTTTTTTGCATAAATACCTTTAGTTTTCAGACTAAAATGGACCCACCACACTATCCATGCACAGCTAATCCCAGTTTTGCACAGCCTCAACAGCTTGCTGGCCAACCACTGCCAAGGATAAGTCACTAAGTCATTCATTTCTCTATATGCTCTGCCATTTTAGTGCTTGTTAAATACGTAGAGCAAGTTGGGAACATTAGACACTAGTGACTTCTCAAAATCAAAGCTGAGGTAGTTAATTTTCCACTCTCCCTCTCCCCAATCTCCTTAATTTCAGAGGTGTTTGTAACTGTCAGGGGAATTATGAGCCAACATGAAATCAAAAAGCTGTTGCCAAATACCGTTTCCACTGAAGGTAAAGGAACACAGTGTCAATATTAAAAACCTCAATGTTACAACCTCATTGGCCTCTCCATTCTAACACTTTTCTAGGAAGTGAGGTTGTGTAGTACAGCAGTTCTCAATCTTTTTCTTTCTGAGGCCCCCACAACATGCTATTAAAAACTCCAGGGCCCAGCAGGGGAGGGGGGGGACTCGGGGCTCTGGGCCGGGGGCTTGAGCATATGTGTAGTTTGACTTATATTTTGGGTGGGCAGGGGCCAGCGGGGCTTGAGCCAGCTCCGCACGGCAGGCTCTGGGAAGGGAGTGCCAGCTCCACCCGCCTGTCTGGGTTGGGGGTGGGGGGGGAAGAGGAGGTTTGCACACGCAACCAAAAATTATAACTCAAAAGGTAGGGGGCTCAGCTCAAAAAGTTTGAAAATAGCTCAGGGTGCAAACAGGGGGTAACTAGGGGCTGTGCATGGGCAGAAGGGTAGCTCAGGGTGCAGGCAGGGGTATAGCTAGGGGCTGTGTGCAGACGGGGGGGTAGCACAAGGTGCAGGCAGGCAGGGAGGAAGTAGCTAGGGCTGTGTGCGGACGGGGGGGGCGTAGCTCAGGGTGCAGGCAGAGGGAATAGCTAGGGGCTGTGTGCGGACAGAGGGAGTAGCTCAGGGTGCAGGGAGGGGAGTAGCTGGGGCTGTGTGTGGGCAGAGGGGTAGCTCAGGGTGCAGGCAGGGGTATAGCTAGGGGCTGTGTGTGGACGGGGGGTAGCTCAAGGTGCAGGCAGGGAGGGAGCAGCTAGGGGCTGTGTGCGAACCGGGGGGCAGCTCAGGGTGCAGGCAGGGAGGAGGCAGCTAGGGGCTGTGTGCGGACGGGGGGGAGCTCAGAGTGAAGGGAGAGGGATAGCTAGGGGCTGTGTGTGGGTAGAGGGTAGCTCAGGGTGCAGGATGAGGGGTAGCTAGGGACTGTGTGCCAGGAGGGCTCCCCTGCAGTCCTTGTTCCGAGGGCTCTGCCAGCCATGGAGCCAGGTCTGCCCCCCGGCAGCTCTTACCGCCTGCGTGAGCAAAGGGGGCTGGGAGCTGAGGAGCAGCTTCAACCCCCTGTACCAGCAGGAGACGAGGGAATGCTACGGCCACCTGCTCCATGGTACCAGCTAGAGCAGCAGCTGTCCCACACTGCCTGGCTCTAGCTTCCCCCCTCCGACCTGGCCAGGGGGTGGGGAGAGGAGGAGGTGCGGGGGTTGGAACTGCCCCAGGACTGCCCTGCTCTTGCACTGTAGTTGTGTGTGTGGGGGGGCCACACCTCTGTGTCCCCACCCAACTCTGCCCCTGGGTTCAGGGCTTCTGTCCTGTGGGGAGCTCCAGGGCTCCAGAATTCAGCCCTGCTGCTCCCGACTTCAACCGGACGGGGGTCGCCAGGGATCGGGGCTTCAATCCCCCAGCTCCTGACTCGCAGGAGGTGCTGAGGCTCGGACCCTGGGTTTTAGTCGCAGGGCCCCGTGGAGCTCCTGAAAGGGTTTGCGGACCCCCTGTTGAGAACCGCTGGTGTAGTATATATAGGCCTTATACTTCAGCTCACTAATTAGATTGTAACATAACAGGTTTAAATCATCATCATCATCTTTGTAACAATGATCTTGCTCATCAAAATCCAAAGGGCTCCATATGGAGTGAAACTGATCGAGAGAGAAATAGCTTCTGGTCTTCATTATTCTTTAGTATAGTCCACACTTATTTAAAAAAAAAAAATCATCTTCAAGATGCTCTGGGCATAATTAGTAAGGAGACTTTCACTAGGAAATTGACATTTTAACATGGCTTTTCTAGACTGGAGAAGGAAACGCTTGTTCTTACACATTTTAAAAGATATATTCTTGTTGCTTAGCACCCAAATGTCCAGCAGAGGTAAGGCCTCTTTAAAATATTGGTTTTTATCCTGACAGCACTCTTTCAAAGGAACCCAACTTCAACTCCCTTCCCCCCTCCCCCCCCAAATCATAGATAGTCTAACAGACTGAGCAAAGGTGTGGGACCCAGAGTTCTTGGGCACAGTCCATTGGAACATACCAGCTGCAAGGGCAAGCATAGTGTTCCACCTTCTCCTATCCTTCACCCCCAGCCCCACCTGTCCCAAACTCTTGTTTGCCAGCTGGAGCAGGAGGGGTTCAGTGCCACAAGGGAATGCATGGTGAACAGGACCAGGATGAGTGTGCAGAACTGGTGTGTGTTTGGGAAACAGTGGAAGGAGCTTTCTTGTTGAACAGGAGGGGGGTAGCTGGGGCTGTAATAAAAGGGGGAGACATCCAAGTTCCCTGAGGGCTTTCAAGTTACCAATTCAGAAGTCAGCATGGATCAAGTGGTACTCTTACCTATGCGGCACTAGATCAATAAAGATCAAACCATCATTTCAACTTGTCCCTCCTGGGGTGAAATTCAGCACCTTTGTGTGAGTTGACCCTGCTTCCAAGCTCTAGATCTGTCTCTGCCAATGACTCAGTTAAATGTGCAGTTACGACCAGAAAAGTGGCACCTTCTCACTTTATAGATCAGATCCCAAGGGCCTTCAAAGTCACAGCTGCCAATTTTACTGATCTCAATAAACTGACTACCTGTTACCTCTGCAGAGCCAATGTGGCTATGGGAAAGCAAGCTGGATTCGGTTTTGACTCACTTCACAGGAATCATTCATTCAGTTCCAAACCATTACTACTGGTGCTCCCACATGAGCCAAGAACACAGCTTGACTTTCATCTACCAGAGGAGGAATAAATACCTTTTAACTTGCAAGATGAGGAAATTGAACCTGAAGTTACAGCAATCTCAAAAATGGAAGCCTAAAACTGTCATTTTGAGAGACACTCTTAAGAGAACCACCACACACTTTAATATGTTTTCCTCTGCTGTAAAATGGGGATACTACTACTTAGAGTGCTATGAAGAATAGCTAAAGTTTGTATAGTACTTTGAAGCTATCAGACACTATAAAAGTGCTAGCTATTACACCTGATCAGGTAGAGGGCAAGATGCCAGCCACACAAATAGAACCATTATTGTGGATTACTGGATTTATGAATGAAAAATAAAGGGGATAAGAAGAAATATGTACCAACAGAAGAATGCTTGTTTCACATAGCGATAGACTGAAGGCATCCAGGCCAGGTGCTTATTTTTTCTACATCTGCATTTCAGATGCCTTGCTCCACTGTTTCACTGGGATATGTTCAGTGTCATTTTAAAAGGAAACGGTCAAGTTTTCAGAGGAACAGCATGTTATCTGGACTGTATCACAGGATGTACAGTATCAATCTTCATTCTCCTAATGTGCAGTTCAAACACTGAACTTTCCGGGGTTTTCTTGTAACTACACCAACCCTAAAATCTCACCTCAGATCAAACCTCTGTTTCAGAGATTATTGCTTACATTTAAACCCTCCCCAAAGTCAAGAGTGTTGATTTCTGAATTAGTAAAGAGCCAACAAAACTGGAAGCAAAGATGCAGGAATTAACATATGCACATACTAGGAACTACTTTTCAGGAACCTTCTGCAATATAAAAAGGCCAGATTTGTTATCATCCCAAATCAAACTGCTTTGTGGAAAAAAGATGTACCAGGAAAAGGACTCTTGGCTCCTTAATCTAAGGTAAATTACTGTTAGTCCACTAAACACAGGCATGTAATGAAAATATTGATGATTTGAGCCACTCCCGCAGCCCAGTGGCTGTGCTCTGTGATCCCAGGGAGTAGTTAGGATCCTAGAATGAAGCAAACACATTGCAAACTTTCTTTGGGGGTGGAGGAAGATGACCCCCTCACTTCCCTGTGGCCAGTGTTCACAGTGGTTTCAAGAGGCAGTACACCTCCATCTCTCCATGACTAGAAGAAAGGTCACTCCTGCAGGAAGAAGGAGCATTGAACCCCCACGCCTCCAAAAGGTCATCAGTAGTTCACTCCTACCTTCAGTATAATTTCTAACACCTGACGGCTTGCAGCTATTGGTGAGAACTGCAGACAAAGAAGCTTTACTCTCCTCTATTGTCCATTGACTTCTTGTGATAGAATATTACACACCAGTGTAGGTAACAATTGGAGCTATTGACCAGCATGCCTATGTTTAATTTTTATAGTTTCTACATAGGGTGACCAGCTGTCCCCATTTTATAGGGATAGTCCCGATATTTGGGGCTTTTTCTTATATAGGTGCCAATTACCCCCCACCCCGTCCCGATTTTTCACACTTACTATCTGGTCACCCTATTTCTACAGTCTTTAAAGCCAACTGGCACAAGCCATGCATTTAACAAAATCAGTATTTAGTTTTTTGTGGGGAGCTGAGGTTAAAGAAAATCCCGAGTTCTTCCTGGAAAAACATGCAATATACTTAATGGTTTGCTATACAAAGAATATGCTTAATTTAATATTCTCGGATCAAAATTATTCCTAAATCTCTGTATCAAATCTCATATTGGGCCTCTTGTGCTTAGTCCAGTAAACACAGGAAACACAAATAAAAGTTCAGAACATAAAAAAACAAACACACCTATCTATAGCTCTGACAGTAGTGTTTACCCCTGTTTTATGATGCTGGTTTGCTAAGACTGGTAGCTTATAAAATGCTACTAGGGAGGTTTAACTGCACAAAGGGCAGCTAAATTCCACAGATCACAGAAACCAGGCTGTAAGAACTGGAGAGAAAGGGTAATTGTGGCTTAAGAAAACACAATGAGCCAAGTGGACTCACACAGATCAGCTACCTGAAGAGAAAAAACAAAAAAAGGCACCACAGGTACAGCAGAGAATGGGGGGGAAAGGGGGAAATATGTATATGTGCAATGCTCTAACTCACCACTGTTATTTTCTAGTCCTGTAAAAATATTCTTATCCTAAAGCAACAAAAACATGCTAGATGACCAGTGAAACCAGTTTCTATGGCCTTAAGTACAAGTGACACATGCACTGTAGGAGGACTTACTCAAACACTCAAGATAATGAAAAGAATGTCCCCTTTGTGTGGAATCCTAATAATGAAATCTTATCCATGTGGTTTTCTATAGAAAAAAGAAGTGTTCCTCCACTGAACCAATCCAGACATCGTCTACACTAATCAAAAATCCACAGCCTGGAGACTGTTAGTTATTATTTGTATTACTGTAGCACCTAGAGGCTCCAAACAAGATCTAGTGCCTTCATTTTTTCATATTTGTCAATCAGTGGCTGACTTGTCACACAGACTTCTTAGCAGGAAAGCAGTTTGGTTTGTTCACACAATGGGTTGTTGCAACTGGTGTTCAGCAAGTGGAGTTTCTGTGGAATCCCTCATTTACATTTTCTTATGTTGGTGGAAACTGGCATAAATTGATTCTCACAATTACTATGTGAGAAGCACAACTTCTCTCATCCACTTTCCTCTTTTGTGGAAAGAGAAGAGCAGCACCAGGCGCTCTTACTCTCATCATCGGGACACTGAAATGCACAAATGTGACTTGGCATGCAGAGTAACAACAAGATCTACCATGCCACTGAATACACCCTCAGACAGATCCACAGCTAGTTTGCTATTACGTTCTCGCCACTTAGCCTGGTTTGGGTGGAAGTTCTGGGACTCCTGGTGCCTCACTACTGTCCTCAATGCATGGCTCACTTTCTGATGCTAAACAGACCAGCTCTCTGTGAAAGCCCTCATCTTCCTTTGGGAAAGAGGCCTTTGTAGATGCCTGAAACTCCCCATTAATTTCAAGGGTGCAGAGCACATGGAACTCATCTCAGGATCAGGCCCATATCGATCTATAGTACTGATATGCCCCCCCCCCCATTACCACAGTATCCAAGTACATCACAATTTTTTATTGTGTACGTCCTCAATACCCCATGAGGTACAGCCTTCTTGCTATCCCATTTTACAGATGGAGAATGGAGGCAGAGAGAGACTAAGTGACTTGCCAAAAAAAGTCTCACAGGAAGTCTCTGGTAGAAGAGGGAATAGAATGCAGATCTTCCCAATTTACAGCCTAGCATCTTATTCACTGAGCCATCCTTCCTCAACTAGGCCTTGTCTAAACTGGGGAAATCTATCCAGAAATATTAACTGGTTTTAAAAAGGAGTTGGAGCACTAGCGCAGACAAGGCAAAAAACAGACAGGCCAGTTTTTAAAACCAGTTTAGCTAAACCACCTTTCAGCAGCTGTACTCGGAGTCTCTGGACCTATTTGCACTTCAGTGCCAGTAACACCCATTAACATAATTGTGCAGTAAGTGTGGAAATTATACAGCAGTGTTACGTAATACAGTAATACAAGTGTGCTATGTGGAAAAATGAAAACTTACAAGTCAGTCAGAAAGAGAAACAAAAAGGTTTGAGGAGAAGAGGGGAGGGGGGCAGAGAAACTTGGATTCCTACACAGAGGACTCAGAATGCTGGGTAGCAGGCACTAAGAAATAGAGTAGAATCTATGTTTGTTTCGAGTCTAACATAATAGCCCTATTAGTTTTAGGTTATGAAATCTGGTGTACACTAACCATCAGATCCTTTTAGAAGCACAGGAAAAAGTGTACAGCACCAAAATGAACCAGAAAGTCAGTTAGGCAGGGCTAAGCCCCAGCATCAGTCATTAATAAAGCAGTTTGTTTGTATGACCAAAAAGGGAAATTATATATTAAATTGGAACTTGTGATCTATTTACATATAGTAAATTTACCCAAAATCTTATTTCTGTGAATAGAAATTTTAATAGAATACAAAGTGATCAGAACACAAACTGACACTTTTCTGTTATTTGGTTAAATTGCTTTTCCATTTTCCCCTTCATCTTTACAGAAAGAACCTGTGGTGAAAGTTCCTTAATCATAAGTGACGTTGGCCAAACAACTTTAAGAAAATAGAAGACTCTTAATAATATGTATTTCATAGTAGATGACACCAAATTTTAAAAGTGTGTGTGTAAACGGAGTGGATTTAGGAACAGTAGTTAAATAAGAGAGCTATTTTAAAATTGGAAAGTCTAATAAATGAATCTGATAGTTCACATTTGCCAGTTAGTTGAAAACTCTTATCTGACATTTACTCTTAGTTCACTCACAGAATCAAATTATTAACAAATTCTATTAAGCAATATAGCATGTGTCCTTGTAACTACATGTAATAGTAGCTGTAAAAATAAAAGAGTAACCTGTAGTAAAAGTCTAACATCCCACCAATAGACGTGAATACAGGCATTTACACTAATGCAGAAATCCCCTAAGCATCCCTGGGAAATTAAAATCTTACACAGGGACTGAAAATATTCTAAAACCCCAATATTTTGTGGTATGACAACCAGAAAATTAACCAGCCACCCACTTGGAATTTATTAACAGGAGCCATCATGCTCCTCTTTTGAATCCCACCAAATTCTTTAAAAAGTCTGATTTGGATTGTTTTATCATGAAAACAGGAGAGCTCAAGGAGGGATGTGCAAATAGAAATGTACGCAAGTCACAGAGCATGACTATGTCTCATCCGCACTCACACACACAAAACCACAGTTCAAACTCGAGTTTCTCAGAAGTTTGCAACATACTATGGTAAAAGCCATAGCACCAGTACCATGCATATGAAAAAGGGAAGCAGCGAGACTTCAGATCAAGATCCAGAAAACCAGGTTTGGGGTCAAGGGATACTGAATAGGTAGGGGGTGGAAGTCATGCATGCAGTCTGCCAAGAAGACTGTTAATGTACACTGCTCCTCTCTCTTCCCCAAAAGAATGGTACATGGATGCCTGGGTATCAGTTCCATTCTGCCAGGCTACTTCCAGCCCAGGGGAAACTGACACCATGGACAGTTTAAGATTTCTTACTTCTTGTATGCAATGTAGAGGAAACAATAAACAACATTAAAGAAAACCTTTTTACACCAGTCATAGTAAAGGTCAACTTAATGCAGCCTGGCTACCAAACTTCTTTTTTGCCCCTGCCCACAATGAAACCTCAAGTCAATAGCATGCTTTCACATCACCACCATGCCAGGCATTGCTTCCATGACAATCCTAGATCCAGGCTGTTAAAAATTTATGACTCAATTTCCAAGCAGCAGTCACCCTGCTCTTAAGCAATACTATATCATAATTGCATGTTAATTTGATAACCAGAGATGCGGCTGAAGGCCCACAATGTCAAATGTACTTTGGAGAGGGGGGGGAAAGACAGACTGTCAAGTTCTAGCGAGACAGAGGAGGTTTATTCTCTCCCCCCCCCCCCCCCCCCCCTTATAGCTCGCCAGGATTTGTTCCTTACCTGCAGAGCTCTGCAAAGGCCTGAAAATTCAGCTTCTTGATCTTCTTTTCACTCAGCCAATAACCAACTCTTTTCCCTTTCAGAAAGGTCTGCATCTTCCCTTACCCTCCAGCGGAGTGGGGGTGGGGGTTATTTTTAAAGGAGGAAAGAGAAATGCCTTGTACACAAGATGCAGCAGCTTGGTACTCGGTGCCTCCTCCCCCCAAAAAGAAGTCTCTAGAGGGAAGTCATTCAGTCCTTGGGGGTGCAAGGAACTCGGAGATAGGCAAAACGGGAAAATCCAGGGGAGGGGCTTTAATATTTCATATGCACTTGAGTTTTAAAGCAGAGACTTACAACAACAACAAAATCAGATGCTGTCTCGGAAGCCGCTAGCAATATTGCCCAGACAGACCCGTGCTTGGCTGGCTCGGGCAGGGTCCAGGCTCTCTGAGCAGCAGTAACTTGCAGGCCCTCCCAGGAAAGGGAAAGCGGAGAGGCTGGGAGGGAAGGTGCCTCTGGTGGAGGGGAAGCTTCTACCTTCTGAAATCCTCCTCCGTGCGCCAATGGAGCAGCCCGCAGAGCAGGCACAACGCCGCGGCTCTCCGAGCAGCACCCCCCGGCAGCAGCGGAGCCCCGAGCAAGCCTCTGCCCCAGGCTGCCGAGGCGAGCCCCAGTGGCCGTCGGGCTGCACGCCTGGGGATCCGGAGACCAGCTCGCTTCCTTCCCCCGCTGCTGCTGCTGCCGCCTCTCACGTCTCCATTTGCCCGCTATTCCGAGCCGCCTCCACTTCCTCCTGCCGCTGCTGGTTCCTCCTCCCTCCACCCCCAGAGCAGGAGGGTGGGCGAGCAAGGACACACCCTCCCGGGGGCTGCGCCTCCTGCCCGAAGGACAGCTTGCAAGCAGCAGCCCGGGCCGGCCGGCACCCGGCTGCCCTACCTAGTCCCCGCGTCTCTGCCGCGCAGCAGCAACCTGCCCAGACTGACCCTGGCCAGGAGGCGGGCAAGGAAAAACTGCTGCGGCTGGACCTGCAGGGGGCAGCACTGGGCTGCAGCTCCTTAAAGACACAGCACACACACACACACACCCTCCCCTTCCCCCGCTTTTAGGGCTGGTCGTGCCAGACTAGTGTTCTCTCCTGGGGCCTGGTGGAGAATGGGGTTTGAAAAGTGTGGTTTCCCAGTGTTAAACGAGGAGTCATTTGTAAAAGGGGAGGATGTGAAGCCCCGGGGAGGGGAGAGAAGAGGACTGGGGGGTAGGGAGTCCCCCTGCACACACACACCCCGAAAAACTGCCTTTCCTACCTTCCATTCAATGCAACTGCGGGCACCTGAAAGGCAAAATCCTGCTCTTCTTCAGAAATATAGATCAGAGTTATTCAATCTTTATGAGCCAGGGATACAAGCTACCCCAGCAAAGACCACTGAGCAGTAGGGCTGAGAGGGATGATCCCCCGGCCACTCACCAATACCTGACTTTGATTGAAAATGAAAAACCTGAGATGTTCCCTTCAGCTGATCCCCTGCCTCATCTTCCTGCCCCTGCTCCCAAGATTTGCCATTTGAAAGAAGAAGAAAACATGGACATCACATATATTTCCTTTTAAGCCAGGAAGATAATATTCCCTGTACTTAAAGTGATTTCAGACAAGACTGGAGATTAAGAGCATCGCAGTCTCCCCCTTTTATTCTATTCAATGTTGTATTTCCAGTTACACCCTCCCTGGATGCAGCACCATCTGAGATTTTCATAGATTACTGGGCCAAAATGGTTGTCTAGTCTGACCTCCTGTGTAACACAGTCATAGGAAGTCCCTGATTAATTTTGGGGGTGTTTTGGGGGGCCTGAGAACAGACTGAAGTTAGACAAATATAGGAACAAGCCTCAGTAGAGGCAGGGAAAGCCCTCCTATCACATCTTCAGTTTAAATGCTGTCCCTTGTACCAATTTTCTAAATGCAGTAGTAGCTAAGGCCCCAATGCTTCAATGGAGCTCTGTGTGGGTTCATGCCTGCCCAGACCCCACCCCCCATCACCACCACCACTGAAATCAATAGTGGGTGCAGGGATCGTTCAGTGTGCATGTCATTGCAAGTATGGTGTATGTAACATGAAGGGTATGTCTACAGCGCAATTAAAAACCTGCAACTGGCCTGAGCCCTCTGATTCAGGCTAAGGGTCTTCTTCATTGCGGTGTAGACATTTGAACTTGGGCTGCAGCCTGAGCTTTGGGACCCTCCCACTTCACAGGGTCCTAAAGCCCCTAGGAAGAGAAGTTGTCAATTGAGCTGGTCAGAAAAACTACCTTTTTTAAAAAAAAAAAAACACAAATTATTTTTGGACTAAACAGGAATTTTTCAGACACAAAAAATAGTTTTAAAAAATGAGTTTTCATTGAAAAAAATCAAAGACCCCAAATTTTTCAGTGGTCAACAAAAACCTGAACAATGTTGAAGAAAATGTTTGACAAAAACTTTTTTTATTTAAATTTGTTGGCAGAGGGAAAAAATGATTTGCCAACCAGTTCTAGTTGTCATTCTTTTTCTATGTTCCGCACCTTTAAATATAGAGACACCTGTCATTTTGTATTTTAATTCAGATGCAGAATATTTCAGACTGAATCACAGTGAGCTCTCACAGAGCAAATACAAAGTTTCCCTCTTTATTTTGTCCCTTAATCTGAAAAAAAAAAACCCCATCATCTAAACCAAAAAACACATGTTTTTCTCATTGAGGATGGAAAACGTGACACTACGGATATTTGCTTAACTAGCTTTTTAAAAAATTGTTTTATTTCTTTCTGTGACAAGTTGGCAGGATCTACAACCCTTTTCTGGTGACATGCTCTGTAAAACCAGATTAAGAGGACTCTGCATATATAAAGTTGTTGAGTAAACTCTGCTGACTCATTGCAGCCATAATGAGTGTGGCTTATTAACTGCACCAGGCTAGAAGAAAGGTAGGTATGAGCCTCTATTCAGAGGGAACAAGAGGTAGAAATAGAAAAGTCTTAAGAAACTGAAACTGTGCCTGGCTTGGGCTGGGTTGTAAGCAAAATACTCCTGGGGGTATTCTGCACCAAAAAATTAAAAATTCTGTGCCAAAAAAAATTATAATTCTGCACAGAATGTTTTAAAATTCTGCAAATGTATTTGTCAAAATAACACTATATAATCATGCCAGTTTCAATTGGTAATTTATTTCAAAATACCTGTCAGCAAGTATGTCTGTAACAATACAGACACACAGAAAATGTCCCTCAGGAGTAGTGTTAAAGAAACCCCTCTGACAACCCAGTTCCTGTTTCTCTGCTCCCTCCCCCCCAGAGTCCAGCTGGGGGGGCAGACACTCACACCACCTACCACCCCCAGAGCCCAGCCACGCCCCCCCAGCCCAGACACTCCCCCCCCCTCCCCCCAGAGCCCAGCCACGCCCCCCCCAGCCCATAAACTCACACCCCCTCCTCCCACGGCCCAGACACTCACACCCCTTACCCCACAGAGACCAAGGATCCAGAGGGAGAAACAGCCTGATTCTGGGTCCCGGGCTTACACCACTGCCTCCTTCCTTCAGGGCATGCTGGGAACTGCAGCTGCTGGGAACCCTCCAGTTCCCTCCCCAGCCTAGTCTTCTATTTGTGAGCTGTGCTCTGCCGGGTCTAGCGGCCCCTCATGGCAGCCAACATCTCTGCAGCCCATTTCTGTGGGGGGAAAAGAAAATTCTGCGCACCCAACATTAATTTCTGCAAAATTCTGCATTGCGCAGTGCACAGAATTCCCCCAGGAGTAGCACAGGCTGTTTTACGATCTGCTGTTGTTAATGCCAATGATAAAGTCAAATTCCAACAAACCGTAAACAAAGGAGATGTTTGACCTTATGCAGGGTGTGGAATATCCAGAGCAGGGTGGAAATACCCTCTGCTTGCACTTTTGAAAAATGTATATTATAATAATATTTCTACCTCAAATACTGCAAAAGGAGAATGAGAGTATATCCCTTTCACTCAGCTACAAGTCAGCAATCTGAAGTGTTCTTCCATTCCCTTAATATTCTACAACTTCTATTTTTTAAGAACATCTTTCATGCAAATGATAACCCCAAGCATTTGGCAAAGTTAATTAATGATTATAAATAGAGTTGGTCAACGTTTTTCAGCAGAACAGTTTAGTTTCGGAAAATGCAGTTTAACTGAAATCAAAACATTTTGTGGAAACCTCCATTTTGGTGAAATTGGTAACAGGAAAAAAAATCAAAACAAGGCATTTCTACTTTCTTGTTTCTCTTTGATAATGCCACAGTGTTTTGTTTCAACTTTGTTTCAATTCATTCATTTTCTCCTTGTATGGTATTTGTGTGTTAAATTATCAGGGCCGGCTCTGGCTTTTTTGCCGCCCCAGGCAAAAAAGCCTCCGGCCGCCCCCCACCCCCTGCAGGGGGGGGGGCGGCCAGAGCCTCGGGGGGAGGGCGGCGAGCCCCGGGGGGAGGGCGGCAAGCCCCGGCGGGGGCTCCGCTCTCCCCCCAGCGGCCGG
>NW_020664447.1:73345567-73374211 GCF_002925995.2 Terrapene triunguis
GGGGGGAGGGCGGCCGGAGCCCTGGGAGGAGGGCAGCGAGCCCCAGCTGGGGCTCGCCGCTCTCCCCCCGGCAGCCGGGGGGAGGGCGCCGGGGGGGAGGGCGGCCAGAGTGCCGGGGGGAGGGCGGCGAGCCCGGCCGTGGCCCCGCTATCCCCGGCGGCCGGAGCGCCGCGCCGCGCCGCCCCCCTCCAGGTGCCGCCCCAAGCACCAGCTTGGTGGGCTGGTGCCTGGAGCCGGCCCTGTAAATTATATAATTTATTAGAATGTTTTGACATTATTGAAACAAAATGATTCAACATTACTGAAACAAAATGTGTAAATTTTCCCAATAGAAATTTTTGGGGAATTTCCTTCCCATGAGAAATTTAGGTTTTTCATTCTGATTCGGAAAACAGGTGGAGAACTGATGAGGCAGAAAGGTACAAGAACTTTGTTCCAGACATCAGAGGCCCGGTTTTCAGAGGTATTGAGCATCTGCAGTCCCTATAAAAACAGAAGCAAAGGAGCTATAGAACTCTTGCACCAATGGACAAGATTGTGTGAAGGGAAAAAGAAGAGGCTAGTGCTGAACAAGCACGGGGAGGTAAAGAGAAAAGGGTTGCAGGCTAGGGGAGATCTCTGGAGAAGCATTTGACCTTTGCATATGTCTAAGAGTACTAGTCAGAGTTTGCATTTAGGATTGCATGAGATTTGAAACAATACAAAGAAAATGGATTCATACTACTAACTCTTATTGCTTAACTGATTGTTGAAAGGTGTGTAGTTCAGTTTAGGAAATTAACCATATTCACTGTACTGTAATTTTTAAAAGATATTGTCAACGACGACAACAACAACAAAATCACACGGTGTACTCAAACTTTGTCTATGTTACTCATAACATTTTAGGGTCTGATCTAGTGCTTACTATTGGAAGTAGTCACTACTTATAATAAGTACTTCATTTGGTAGTAAAGTATCTGCAGAATAATAAAAAATACAATTTCTTGTCACTATTTACACTTCACTCTTTGTTTTGCTTTCTTTTCTGTTTGGAGATTACTTCACAGGTACATGGGAGGACAATTCCTAATAATAGGAGTTAAATAGTGTGAAGTAAGTCAGTTCAGTGATTTAATCATGGGAATGAGAAACCTGGGAAATTCCTTCCTTGTAAATCGCCTGTTCCCTGGATCTAATCATTCAATAACTTCATAGCCAAGGAATTTGTTTCCTCCTCTGTACATTGCTGCATTATCAGTTGCTAAATACATTACAACACTCTGTTTACCTTGCAGAGCCAGTTCAGGCAACATTGCCCCACCTGAGGCCAGATGGAGCCCCTAGATAATGTGTATCCAGTTCCTAATTGGGAACACATTTTAATATCAGATTGACTTGCTCATGGCCCACTGCTGTGAGGTGTGGATTATGAGGTGCTTCATGCTGACTAAGAGCTTGGGACAATTAAAATCATGGCCTCTTGAGGAAATCACAACAATCTTCCCTTTCATCTTGACTCTGGCTATAATTCAGTTAGGTTTCTTTTGTGTAACTGGAACCTTCCAACCACTCTCCTTCTTACGGCCCAGGCCTAGTGGCCAGAGCAGGAGATAGGCACCAGGAAATGGAACCAAGGGTCAGAACCAGAATTGGGCTGAATGCCAGAGCCCAGGGGCAAACCAGAGTCAAGAACTGGGTCCAAACCAAGTTCCCTGGAGTCAAAGAAGGCAGGAGCAGGGCAGGATCCAAGCTAGAACAAGGCAGGAGCAGAAGCTAACACAGCCGCAGGTGAACACTTTGAGCAGTCAGCACTTGCTGCTGGTTTTAAGAACAGGTCTGCCAATTGGGCAGTTTGGCCAACCAGGTGGCTCAGTTGATCCCCTCTGCACTTGTTAGACTGTCTGAGGGTTAACTAACAGGTAAGCAAGCTAGCTGTGGATCCTTACTCCTGCCACTCGTCCTATCACATTCAACAAATACATGAGCACACGCCAATTCTGCACTTACTGGCTCAAATCCATGTGTGGTGCAAGTGGCTGAAATGCCATTGAAATTAACCCAGGAATAAGCAGGTGCATCTCCATTCATTTCAATAGGCTTGTATTCAAATGCACCATGGGAGTTTGGCCTGTTGAATTAAGAATTTTTTCCTCAACTATCCCTTAGCAACAGGCAAAGGCCATAATATGTTCTTTTGTAACGAATGGAAAGAAGGCGATGGCATGATCTTCGTTTCTAATAGTCTTGCTTTTTCATTATTATTTTATGTTATTTAAAAGACCTTTGATTTCATACAACTGCTAGAATAAAATAAAATGTCAATTTTTATTTATTTTCAAGTCACAAGGGTCTAGTGGAATGGGACTGGGACCAGTGAATTTGTAGCTGGCCTCTGGAAGCCACCACTCTTCCTAATTTGTGAAACTAAGAAATCTGCAGGAGACTCTCAGCCGTTGTCTAAAAACAAAGAGTAAGTTTCTGAACCCATTTCCTTGAGAAGACAGCCTTGAAAATACAATGGATGGCAATCAGTTCTTAGGGGTGGAAGCTGGTCTCTAGTTTCTCTGAAAAGTCTTTGAGGGACCACAGCCTGTATAACCCATAGGCTTTATATTGCAGATGTTTAAGTCCAAAGAAAGGGAGAGACTCTCTGGGAAGGAGGGGTGGATTTGCTACACCAGTCTAGCTAAAATGGTACCACTCATGGATCTACTTATGCCTTGAGACCCTTGCAGTTTCCTCTCAAGCTCTGAAGAACCCAAGTGACACAAGCTGCATATTGGGTCTCACTATAGACTGAGGCCTGGTCTACACAGTTTTTGTACTGATTTAATTATTTTTGGTTATGGGGTGATTTTCCCCCCCCTGAAATAGTTAAATTGGTACAACTTGTAGACCATATCCATACAGGGAATGGTTTGGGTTTTTTGGGGGGTATATATAGTTTTTTCAACATAAACTCCCTTGCTTCCACTTACAAATGATCTTATCTGGCATCTTATCATGCTCTAATTCATCCATTTTGGAAGAGACATAGACACTACAGAATGAGTTATATCACTATAAGGTTCATGTGCCAAAGACAAAAAACAAGACATCTGGTAATGCTGTCAGTACGTGAGCTACTATGAGGAGCTGAACTGGATTTTTGCCTGAGAGGCCACCACAAAACCCCAGGATTTGTTTGCCTACTGCCCACAATGAGGCAAATGTGTCTTTGAAAACCACATAGGTAACCACTGCCCCTGACCAAGAGCAACAGCCAAGATCTCTTCAGATCTTATAGGTACCCTCAGACTCATCTAGAGGTGCCTCGGGAGACACCGCCTAAGATGTAGCCACAGACCCAGAGTGACAGTGCTGTAGCAGGAATCTCATTCAGTAAGTATTAAATACTGTCCCATTAGTGCCTGTTTTGGGGGATTTAGAAGCTTTTTTCCCAGGTACCAGTTGCCAAAGGTTGCCGATCCCTGATATATAACATCCCAACCTAACCCTGTCTTGAAGCCTGTAGAGAACATAGGATACTGTGAGCCCCTTTTCATACCCTAAAGTGCAAGGGAGAGACAGTTCCCATGTCATTCCCCTGCCCCCCAGGGAAGAAGAACAGGTACAATCCCACTTACAGCTTTTTGTGACCCCAGATGCACAAAGATGGGTTTGTTCTGCACATTGGCTGTTTCTGCACCATTTTAATTGTTTTAAATTTGCACTGTGTCATCAGGAAAGTTTTTGAATTATTTACAATTGCACACTGTTGACAAATTTCATTAGGATGCAGCTCTCCCTAATAACTCCTTATAAAATCAATTCACAAAGCGTATCCTTTACACTGTATTCATTTGAGTCCATTGAATTCATTAAACTACATTCCTTTTCCTTCCCTACACCCTGCTCTCAGAGTGTTGATCATAACACTTCCCTGGCCTGTAGGGACATTTGATACAGACACCCTGTCTCGCTGTTCATAACATTCTGAAAGTCTCTGTGCCTCCATGATATTCTCTCTCTTACTTGCCCAGATGTTGTGCAAACACAACAAGCACCTATAACACAAGACAGACATTTCTCAGAAACCTCTAGCCTTGTTTTTATGAAACATCTTCACCTTCCTTTCAGTCTTCCAAATGCACGCTCCATAGTTACTCTGCAACTATTCATAACAGAGTTAAGCAGCTCCTTTCTCCTGTCCAAGTGTCCAGTAAAAGGCTTTGTAAGCCAGATAAGTAGAAAATAACCTGTCTCTCCCTGAATAACAACTGGAAGCACAACATCTATAGTGGGAAGAAAAGTTCCATTTTCATTGCATAAAACAGCGACGAGATTCTAAAAATCCTGGCATCATGGACCTATCCAGACTAGCCCACATTAATGTTAATAAATCTACCTTGATGATCTACCAGGCCTTGCATAACTCTGGAGAAATACCCGTTCCTGTTGATGAGTTCCAACGGGGTAGCGGGAAAAGATGACAGCAAACAATAGACACGTGGGTCCCATCAAAGGCCCTGATATGATGTGGGAATTCCAAGCATTCAAAGCTATTAATAATCTCCTGCATGTTGCCAAAACCTTATGGCTGGAGGCAGTAGTACCCTCTCAGTAGAAGTGCACACATCCATGACAACAGCCCCAATTAGTTCATTTACCGACACCAAGTCATTCCACGCAAGGCTGTTGAAGACAGCTGCTCCTCTAATTACTACACTGAGTGCTCATCTTATTTTCTTGTTCAAAGTGTCAAACTATTTCATTGACACAGAAGCAGGAGATACTTTCATCTAGAAAATAAGATCAGATATTTCAATCATTACTAAGTAGCAGCTGTCCTTAATGATTTTAAAAAGAAAAGAAAATATTTGACTATAGTGACGTATGGTAGTAGTGCAGAATATATGACATGACATGACATGAAAAATTTCAGTTTCCACAAAAATTTCTGACCAGCTTGTGATGGGTTCGGTCACAGAGAACCCCTTGGGTCGTGCTGAAACTACCTCTGAGCCTCCCTGCCAGCTTGGGATTCCAGAACCCTGCCTTGTTGAGCCAGACACACTAGCCGGTTGTAACACAGACCCAGGTCTGGTCCACGCCCCCAGAGCTGCAGACTTTAACCAAAAACTGCTCAGCAGGTCATCTCTCTCCAGCACCTAGCTCCCAATGGGATCCAAACCCCAAATAAATCCGTTTTACTCTGTATAAAACGTATACAGGGTAAACTCATAAATTGTCCATCCTCTATAACACTGATAGAGAGATATGAACAGCTGTTTGCTCCCCCTCTGGGTTTACTAATAAACAAAAGTGATTTTATTAAGTGGTTTCAAGTAATAACAGACAGAACAAAGTAAGTTACCGAGCAAAATAAAATAAAACACGCAAGTCTAAACCTAATACAGTTAAGAAACTGAATACAGGTAAATCTCACCTTCAGAGATGTTCCAATAAGCTTCTTTCACAGAGTAGACTTCTTCCTAGTCTGGGCCCAATCCTTTCTCCTGGTACAGTTCTTGTTAGTTCCAGCTCAGGTGGTAACTAGGGGATTCCTCATGACTGGCAGCCACCTTTGTTCTGTTCCACTCCCTTTTATATCTTTGGCACAAGGTGGGAATCCTTTGTCTCTCTCTGGGTTCCCACCCTTCCTTCTAAATGGAAAAGCACCAGGTTTAAGATGGATTCCAGTATCACGTGACATGTTCACATGTCCTGTGAGACTTCATTACCCACTGGCTGGCACCTACAGTATACAGGAAGGCTTACAAGTAAACAGAACCATTTACCACCAATTGTCCTAGTTAATGGGAGTCATCAAGATTCCAAGCCATCATTAATGGCCCACACTTTGCATAGTTACAGTAGGATTTCAGAATAATACTTCATATTTTTAGCTTCAGATACAAGAATGATACATTCATACAAATAGGATGAACACACTCAGTAGATTACAAGCTTTGTAATGATACCTTACAAGAGACCTTTTGCATAAAGCATATTCCAGTTACATTATATTTACACTCATAAGCATATTTCCATAAACATATGGAATGCAACGTCACACAGCTCTTAACTGTATTGAAGGTATTACACACCAAATCTTCCTTTCATGAATGTGTACGGTAATGGCAGCAGAAAGAGTTTGTAGAAAGCTCTATAGGAAGATTTACTAACTAATAGGTTTTGTTTTAAAAGTTATTGAGAAGTATTTCAAATGCTGTTGAATTTTTGTTGTTGCATTCAAAGTAAATATTTGTTTACTAATGGCTTGTCTACATGGGGGGACACAGAAAAAGTTAACCTAAACTAATTGAAGATGTGAATTTAAGCAGTTTAATGGAATTTAACTAATCAGTTTTAAAAATTAATTCAGATTAACTTTCCTGAGTGTCCCTATGTAGACAAGCCCTAAGAAATTGAGTGGTATTCTCTCTATGAAGGTGACTGGAAGCTGCTATTAACACCTCCATTCAGGGAGTTTGAATGCAAGAGCCCTGGGTGTCATGATTTCTGAAAAGATAGAACTCTGGCCTGTGCTTCATCAAAAGTGTAGGCAAAGGAGAGTGCAATAGCAGTTTTACATAATCTACCCTTTCTAACCCACATATAGCTGTCCCTTGAGGTTCGCTAAAACCATATCCAAATGGGAGGGTGCTAGGAAGTCTGGGATATGGATGGTTGGACTCAGATCCACATAATGTAGTGTAGACACTGGAGCCCCAGGACAGGACCCAGGGTTCAACAATCCTAATTTGGGATTATATATGAGTGTAGATGCTCAAACCCGAAATTAACGAACCCAGGGTCTGCTAAATCGAGTTCTACTGACCCTGGGCTTAGATTGCAGTGTAGACATATCCACAGAGCTCAATAGGATGAGAGGCAATGTTCTCTAGTGAACTAAGCACAAGGCACTTCTGGAATTCAAAATCCAGCTCTGACACTGACTCCTTCTGTAGCCTCTTAAGTCTCTTACATCTTTCTGTCTTAGTTTCCCCACCTGTAAACTAGGGAAAATGGTAATACCAATATTAGAGTGCGGGTGGTGTGAGGAGCATATTGTGTTGTAACGTAGGAAAACATTTCTGTGATTAGGATCCTAGCAGCCGCCAGCTTATTTGGACAATGTGCTAACAACTGGGCTTCCCTTTGGCGGCGGGGGGAGGATCCTAAGGGATAAATGCCCACAAACTCTTTGTAAAATGAGTCCGTTAAATTTGGCAGGTATCTCAAAGAACTGTCCCTCTAACCCTCCCCAAATCCTCCAGCTGACCCTGTGCAAAGTGGTGGGATCATAATGAAGAGGTGCAAAAAGCTGCACCTGGGGGAAGGCTTGAGCTGAGCTTTTTGCATCAAGCATTTGTTAAGTAACAGAAATGTGGGGAAGGAAGGCTGTATGGGGATGGGACCAGTGGTGGACTGAAGGTAAGGCATATGCTTTCTCACACTCACCAACCTGCACGCCGATATGGAATAATGCTAATTTTCTACTTCTAGCTGGGGACAGAGCACCAAACTCTGTTCTGTTATTATTCATCCTAGGGCACTTAAGGAACTAGCTGAAGCACTCTTGGAACCATTAGCAATTATCTTTGAGAACTCATGGAGGATGGGTGGACTGGAGAAGAGTAAACATTGTACCTATCTTTAAAAAGGGGAACAAAGAGGACCAGGGAATTATAGACCAGTCAGCCTCACTTCAATACCTGGAAAGCATGGGCAGCAGGTATCAAAGGCTGGGGGAGGCTAAGCCTCCCCAAAGACCCTGCGTGGCCCTGCCCACACTCCACCCTCAGGCCCCCTCCTGCTTCCCGCCCCTCTCTGCTGTGGCTCTTCCCCCGTGGCCAGGGCCCCGGGCTGGGACTGGGGCTAGTGGGGGTCAGCCTGTGGCCAGGGACTCTGGGCAGCTCGAGCCAGTGCTCGTGCTGCCCACCCATCCAGCGCTCTGGGGCTGCGGAGTGGGGGGGAGGGGCGCGCCGCCTGCCTGCCCTGCACTCTGGGGCTGAGGCACTTTGGCTGCCCGGGACTGGGGGGGGGAGGAAAATGACGACCAGGGGGGCGGTCTGGGCTCTGGCGTGGGAAGGGGGTGGAAGGATGGGGGCCTTGGGCAGAAGGGTGAGCCAGGGGCTAACCTCCCCAAACCCGCCACCCATGCTGGAAAGGTACTGGAACAAATTATTAAACAACAATTTGTAAGCACGTAGAGAATAATAGGATTATAAGGAATAGCCAGCATGGATTTCTCAGAAACAAACAAAAAAATGGTTACTCACCTTCTAACTGTTGTTCTTTGAGATGTGTTGTTCACGTCCATTCCAATCAGGTGTGCGAGTGCGGAGTGCACAGTAACATAGGTGCCGACTCCGTGGGTACTCCGGTGCTGGAGCACCCACGGGTAGCCCTGCAGATCAGCGCCTCCCCTGCCCCCAATGCCTCCCACCTGCCACAATCAACTGTTCAGTAGTGTGCAGGAGGTACTGGGAGGAAGGGTGAGGAGCAGGGGCAGGAAGAGGCGGGGGAGCCATGGGAAGTGGTGGGGCAGGGACGGAGCGGGTATGGGAAGAGGCGGGGCAGGGGTGGGAGCTTGGGGGGAGGGGGGGAGTGGGAGTGAGGCCTGGAGCGGAGCAGGGGCGTGAAGAAGCGGAGCGGGGGTGGGGGCTTGGAGGAAGGCATGGAGTGGGGACAGGGACTGGGGCGGAGCAGGGGTCGAGCACTCCCCTGGGATATGAGTACGCCTATGGGTGGTACTACTGCTGAAAAGGACCTAGGAGTTATAGTGGCTCACAAATTGAATAAGACTCAGCAATGTGATGTAGTTGCAAAAATGTCTAATATCATTCTGTGGTCTATGACAGGAGTGTTATCTGTAAGACATGGGAGGTTTCTGTCCCACTCTACTCAACACTGGTGCGGCCTCAGCTGGAGTACTGCGTCCTGTTCTGGGCACCACATTTTAGGAAAGATGTGAACAAACTGGAGAGAGTCCAGAGGAAAGCAACAAAAATGATAAAAAGTTTAGAAAACCTGACCTATGAGGAAACTGGACATGTTTAGTCTTGAGAAAAGAAAGTCTTGAGGGGGGACCTGATAATAGTCTTCAAATATGTTAAGAGTTATTATAAAGAGGCCATGAATCGATTGTTCTCCATGTCTACCGAAGGTAGGGCAAAAAAAAGGGCTTAATCTGCAGCAAGGGAGATTTAGGTTACATCCTTTTGGAAGATGAGACTCTGGGCTGCGAGGGCAGATTCAATAGCTGCAGGCTGCAGCAGGCTCCGGTTTCTGTATTATATCATGTTTGCATAAAAAGAATATAACTTAACTACAAGCTCTCACTGGTTTAATGCAAAGAACAATGCACTTTATAACTTACTAAATAAGAATTGATTGATAAGATATAATTCTGGACATGGGAGGGTCAGAATTGTGCAAGGGAAAAACAAGATAAAAATAAACAAATCCTTATCCTTTTCTCATTTAGGATTAATTCTGTTTGTTATTGATCGAGACAAGAAATATGGACAATAAGCCAGCATAGATAAAGGATTTTCACCATGTTAGAATCATGACTCAGGTGTTGGTGATAGACTAGTGATAGGACTTATGGGAGTGCCTTTCTAGGGTATGTGTGGGTATTCTCTGTCATAATATACTCTGTGCTGAGAGAGTGAAAAACAGAGGGAAGGAGAATGAGAGAGAAATCATATTGCCGTCTAGTGACTGGCCGGTAGAGACAATAAAAGTCCTGTTTGACACTAGCTGCAGGCCACCTATTTTACCTCAAGTGGCAGAGGCCTGTGTTTTTGCATTGTAAGACCTACATGCGTAGGCCTGGCTCCCAAGGTGGGTATGTGAGAGTTTTACCGTTGTGTCAATTGCTTGCAGCCGATGGTGTAACAAAACCATGTTGGTGCTGGATTAGTTGATACCCTCTGATGGCTTTTTGCTGGCCTAGTGGAAATGAGTTTGGTGCAAAATGCAAAAACTATCACAATAGCTGGCACCCCTTCTTGAAAGACTGGCCCACCTTGGACTGAGCATGGAAGAGCTGATTCTGACCTTACACCAGTATTGATTTCAGTAGAGTTACTCTGATTTACACAGGTATGAGTGAGAGGAGAATCAGAGCCACAGACTGAATTATTCTTACTCCTAGATTAGAACAGGACTGAGGCACATTGACGGGGCTGTGTGGGGTGCTTGCACTGCTGCTGCCTAGACTGTGTTTATTCTGTAGATAAATAGAAGACTTCAGTCTTGTGGGGCCATCAGACTGGCAACTCATGAACACTAAATTCACTAGAGGAAAGTAAAATTAGATCAGATCTGCTCTTACAAACACATATCTTCTCACTGTTCCTCTCCAGACCCAACTTAGCTCCCTGGCTTCTGACTGATCAGTTCTGGTAGCTCCCTTCTCTTTGAAGACCAAGATATTGAGTGACACAATGTTCCACTAAATGCCAATTGCACTTATATAGCACCCCTCATCCGAGATCCCCACAGCACCATCCGAGCATTATTTAATTAGTTATCTAGTTAGTACATCCATTGTTTGTTTGATCAAAAACTACAGTTTGTCCTGAAATATATGTAATCAATTATAGAACAGACAGCTGCTCCGGACATTGCCTATTGAATCTTCTTTGAAATTGGAAGTGTTCAGTTACCAGCCCTCTCTACGGATGTTTATTCAATCTGCCTACTCAATTCCTCCCAGCCTTTGAAGCCACCTGGTCATTGTCTGAAAATGCAGGGTCAATGCATCTTTGAAGCAAGCATTTTCCCTATCTCCTGCAAAGATTATTTTGACTTAATATGAAATAAACCATCAGTTCATGTTTGGTGATAACCAATGAAATATGAAGCATTATCATAACATGGTGTTCAAAAGCCTGGATAGGATTTAGAAAAGATTCAGTTCTTTAAAAAGAGGCCCTGACAGAGGGTGGTAACAGAGTGTAATTCTTCCTTCAGCTGATGAAAACTAAGAGACTAATTTAGCAAACATCTGTGTGAGATTCAAAGGGCTATTTACAGTTTGTTGGAAAGAAGACAAATCTTCATACAGTAATTTAGACAAACCAGGAACAAAGTGTTGGTGGATGTCCAGAGAACATGTATAATGGGATTTTCAAGGGCTTCATTGAGAAGTGGCTGCTAGCAAGAGAGGAAGACTAGATCAGAATTTCAGTGACATATGACCAAAGGTCAAGTCTGAAGGATCATTTTGGGTCAATATTTTTAAAGCACCCAAAAATGTTCTTTCCTCATCTCAGGAAAGGGACCTGGCTAGTACCCCAGACAACCCAATGAAGATCTCTGCTCAGTGAACAGTGCTGTGGTCAAAAAAAGCAAAGATGTAAGGATGGATATGGAATGGCCTGGAGAATTGCATTATATAGAACAATGGTGCAGCCTCTTCTGGAATACTGTGTGTGGTACTGCTCATCCCATCTCAAAATGGACAGTGCAGAATAGAGGAGTTAGAGAAGGGTAATGAGAAGAATAATTAGGAGCATGAAAAAATCACATATAAAGAGAGACTGAAAAAAATTGGGATTGTTTACCTTAAAAAGGAAAGGGGACATAATAAAAGTACATAAAATAATGAACGGACTAGAGAAGTTAGATCAAAAGCTCCTATCATGTAACATGGCAAAATCAAAACTGACAAAAGAACATTCTTTTTCACACACCATGATTGAACTATGGAACTCATTGCCAGAGGATGTCACTGAGATCAAGAATTTAAAGAAAGATTGGACATTTATACGGATAACAAGCATATTACAATAGTTAGTGTTAATAAAATTTTTGGAAGGAATAGGAAACCTTATGCTTTGGAGGTCAAACCCAATTTTTAACTAACTTAATGGAGGGTAGATTATGTGCCTGCTGCAGGTTTCTTGAACCTTCCTATGAAACATCTGGTGCTGGCCACTGTCTGAGACACTGGTCTAGATGGAGCTTGGGCAGTTCCTATACTCTGACAAAACAAATAAATGTACCTGGCTCTTTAGGACAGGGATGTACTATCTAAATGTGTCATGACAAATTGGAAGGGTCATAAAGATACAAAGAAGAAGACGGGCAGGGAGACAGAAATAAGATTATGTGGTTACTCAATAGCCCATGAGTACATCTTGATGATTATCTTGATTTTGTTCCGGTTTTTCTTATTTTTACCACCTTCCTTCTCCCCTCACTTCATGTAGGCAAAAAGACAGTAGTCTCAAGATTTGCAGAGAGATCTGAGGACCTGATCCAATGCTCATTAAAGTCAATGGGAGTAAGAACGAAAGACAGAGTAGTTGAGGGGATGGTCAGACTTTGTGACACCAAGTGTTAAGCTCTAGGCAGTCAGACACTGTTGTTGGAGCTGGCCAAAGAGTAGGGACTAGGCCAAGAGCTGCACTAAAATCAGGGTCTGAGGACAGGCCATGGGCCAGAACTGAGGTCAGAGTCCAGAGTAGACAAGCCAAATCAGGATCAGAGTTGGAGTCCAGATGCAGACTGAAGATTGAAGCTGGGCTGGAGTCAGTCTGAGCGTCTGGACACAGTTGCAGGATTGGAGCGGGTCTATAACAATGCTGGAGCAAGGTCAGAGTAAGGCATGGACAAGACTGAAGGGGCTAGGACAAGTCTGGAGCAGGAACAGGAACGGATCAAGAGCAGACTGGAAGCCGAGGGATTATGTAACACTGCAAGGCAGCAGGAGAGTTCCTGGCCAAGTAGTGCTGTTGTACAGACTAAATTGCAGGCGCTCTAGCAAGGTCAGTAAAATACCTGTACCTGGAGGTCATCTGACCTGGGCTCTGTCAAGGGATAAACTGCTGCAGCATGCCTGAGGGCTGAGTCACTGTAGGCTCTGTTGGAGGGGTAAGGTCATAACAGATGAGTTAACAGCCCTGGTCTGGCTGTGGGTTTGCCTCATACCAAGGCCCTCTTTGGCAACTTGCCAGAAACCTGAGGCTGCACTTAATTTGCTTCAAATTTCCAACATTTAAAAAACATCCAACTTTATAATAATACTTTACATTTAGTTAAGAGTCTTTCATGTGAGGAGCTCAAAGTGCTCTACAAAGATGAGTGTTATCTTCATTTTATAGCTTAAGATATTTGTCCAAGATCATTCTAGTGACAGAACCAGGAAATACACCCGGATCCCCTGACTTGTAGCCCCCTATGCTAACCAGCAGAAGCTCTGCCTCCTATAAAGGCTCTCACCCCTTGTGTTTGTTTGTCATTGAGTCTTCTGTGATATTTGCATGACCAACAATAAAAATCTGCTGTTGGTCAGTGTTGTAGTTACAAGGTGAAAGCAAATTCTTGGTCCACAAAATCCTAATGTTTATTTTTATGGTCCTTCTGCTTCCCCCTTTTCTGCCTGGCACCAATATATGGGCAGTCCCTGCAAAGTATTCATGATTTACCCAATGAGCAACAACAACTCATTTGCATTGACTATGCCATAGCACATGAATAGGTTTTCAGATAACTTTTAAAATGGGTACAATTGACTCAGTGGAGTGTTAACTTGCTATAAAAGGGGACACAGAACATACCTGATTCTACTTGTTAGTGTCAATGTACTTGTTATAAAAAAGAAATAAAATGTTCTAGAAGTCATACCAAAATGGATTTCAATAGCCATATTACTCAGGTACTGCAAAGATTAACCGTTTTATTGCTGATGTAGTTTCAATCTTAGTTGAATTCAGATGAAAACAAAAATCTTCTGGTTTACTGAGAAACTAAAATACTTGGCAAAGGAAAGTGAAAGGCTTTGTCTACACTACCACTTTTGTCAGTAAAACTTTTGTTGGTCAGGAGTGTGAAAAACACTCCCTGCCCGACATAAGTTTCACCGGCAAAAGTGCTGGTGTGGACAGCACTATATCAGCGGGAGAGGCTCTCCTGCTGACATAGCTAACGCTGCTCGTTTAATTATGCCAGCAGGAGAGCTCTCTCTTGCTACCAAAGAGCAGCTTCATGGGAGACCTTACAGGGGCAGAACTGTACCAGTACAGCTGTGCCGCTGTAAGGTCTGTAGTGTAGACATAGCCAAAGTGAAAATAGATGCCCTGGCACTTGCTTAGTGAAAAACATTCTAAATTCAGCCAAATTCCATTCTCCCTTTAAATAATGGGCATCCAAAATTTGCCCAGCTCAGGGCAAATTGGCCACTTGCCAGTGGCCTAAAGGCCATATTGGCACTTGGCAGGAGTCCAAGGGTCTTATTTGAAATATCATGGGAAATTTCTTGACAGTGAGTTCTATCTGTTAGGGTAACAATCTCCTGAGGGAACTTGTGGAAGCCCCATTGCTTGACACAGTGAATACTAGACTAGACAGAATACTACTAAATGTACAATTGAGAAAAATACTACATGAGGAGGAAGATGGATGAGATGACCTAACCAGCTGCATTCTAGCTCCAGATTCTCGGAATTCCATTTAATTTGCATCTACCTTCTTCTTTAACATGGAAGTGAGAGCCAAGACTCCAGGTCCCAGCATAGGATGCTCTATCATGAGCGAGTGGTTCAAGAAGGAGTATTTCATGCTAGAATTGAGGCCTACCTCAACCCATATTAAAGTTGAGGGTGTCTTGGCCTACCACGTGGAAGTCTATGGTCTACAAAGGTCACCTCTATAGGTCACCTCTGCTTTATATGTTCTATAGCAGGATATGAAACTTCCAGTGGCTATTGTTTTGCATTCAGTAAATGTTTTGTAATATGCTGCTCTCTGTTGCATTTAGCAATACACTTCAAAGACTTCAATCACCTAGAAACACTCCTGTCAGGCAGTAAAACTGCTAAATTCCACAGTGAAGTCTGTAATTTGCTCATGGAAGGGGAGATTTTCATCGATGTGAAGAGCACCAAGGGGCCCAATTCCCAATGGGAGTTGGAGACCTACCTCCAATTTGTGCTTCTGAAAATCTCCCCCAAGACCTAGGAGGTGTTGGGAAGTTTTCCCCTAAATGTATGTTTAATGATGTTAATATTAGTGTTTATGTTTGAATTAATGTTTGTGCTGTAATGATTAGTATAAAATGAGTTAATTATGGAACAGAAATCAATCGAGTCCATGATTCAAGATGGTGTCGTGCCATAATGACAACTCGGACTCCATGTTGTTGCTCCTTCTTGTTAGAACTTTCGCACCTTTTCAAACTACTGGCGGGAAAAGAGCAACGGATTTTTAGGGGGCAGTTAGAACCAGCTCAGACCACTAGGTTCACGCCACTGAGCCTATAAAAAGGGCTGCGTGCCTGAGCATTCTTGCTGTCCACCAGAGCGGCAGCCAGGTATCAAGTTGATTTGCACGGGCGTCAAGGATTTCCTCAGTGACTCCGGACCCACACCAATGGCCAAGAAGACATCACTTACCATCACTCATGAACTATAACACCTACCTATATCCTGATTCCAGTGACGTCTTTATCTTCAATCCTTGTTCCAGTAGATCTTCGCTGACGGTCCCGTGCTCCTTCCTCTCGTAGCCCAAGTCAGGCTGCGAAGTTTGGTTTGAGGTCCAGGATTCGGATCCCATGCTCTCAAGCTACAACAAGATACACCACCATCAGCTGTTTTGTCTTACCTGAAGTTGTCGCCTCTGACTCAGTACAGTATTGGGGTAGTTTGTGTTTTCCATTTGTTTAGTTTAAATATAGCCAAAGTTAAGGCTTGTACGAGTCTCCAGGCTTCACGTCCAATTAGGGGCAGCCACACTTGCATTTGTATTGGGTTGTTTATTCTAGTTATCATTCCCCTATCCCTGCTTTTGTCAATTTCCTTAATAAATCTTTAACTGTTTTCGAAGCATACACATCTCTCTGTCTCTTTTCTATCATACACGAGACGGAGGTGGGTGGACTGACAACTGCTTCCACAGGTGATCAGATACTGTACGCCAGACCAAGTTCCTGACCCTGTTGGCTAGGTTGAAGGCTAACAGAGGAGCCTGAACTAGAAGACCAGGAATTAACAATATTAAACTCTGGGGAGATGAAATCCAAAACTGGATTCAGATCTGAACCTTATTAATGGTTCATATTAGGCCAGAGAAAACCCCCAGATCTGAACAACCCTAAACTTGAAGGGTAGGAAAGGACAGGGTTCAAACTCTGGGTCTAAAGTTTTCAGTTTGAAGCCATCTCTACTGAAAAACAGCAGCCTCTCCCATTTCTCTGTGAATATTTAATAGCAGAGCACTCTAGTGAGGGCTCATATCACTGATACTCCATTTCTTTTACAAAATATCAAACAGAACACGTACACATTTATGATGAAGTATCATAATTAAAACCAAGTTCCACTTGTTAAATAAACAAATAAAATACATTTTATGATACATTATCCTCGCTTATTTGTTTGTTCAGTTGCTCGCTAATTTGCAACATTTAGTCATTTGCAACGGTTCTCCCAGTCATTAGTGCAAATTAGCGATGTTCTGCTGCAGTTAGAGACACCGTTTCCAAAGAGTCAAATAGCCGTAACTACACAATTTTCTTTCACTGCTCTGTCTTTCTTTGTTACTGTGAAGCTATGTACCTATAGGGCCTTTAATCTGCATCCAGATGGAGGGCAGTGTAATTAGATTTTCATTTTATATTTATCTGGAGTTAAAGATGGATCAGAATCAAAATTCTGGAGTCTAACACCTCTGAACTTTGGGAAAGTTTTGAATTCAAATCTATAATTGCATTTTGTTGCTCCAACTGCTAGTCCTTTTGGCATCAGCACTTTTACAATGTGACTTAGATAAGCACTTTGAAGATTTCCTATTATCATCTCATTTGTATCTAACATTGTTAGTCCCAAAGGATCACTAAGTGCTTTACAAACTTTGTAGACAAGTAGTACTTCACTCTCTCAGTGAAATGCACCCATCTCTGAAATGGAACATGGTAACTATATTTGTGTGCAGCAGCACTACACAACTGTTTAGGATAAAAGTGAAGGCAAATAATGTAAGCAGCTGAAATGGTGAAGAGAATTTACATAGCCAGCACATAAACTTCCCAAATTTGTGTGTGGTCAGGATGCTAGAGTTGATACCTTTATGCTTGTGAATGCTATGAGGTTTTCAATGACCACAAGTGGTCAGGATTAAGCTTTTATATATTGTAAAGGGACACGCCCTCCCAGGGGCTGGAAGGAGGCTAACAAGCACCTCTGGGCCTGTGCTGCGCTAGCAAGGTGCACCTACACAGTTTGTTCCTCCTGGAGGAGGGGCTTAAAAGGGGAAGCTTACCATAGGAAGTGGTGGTGACCAGGAAAAAGGCTGCTACATGCAGAGACTATGAGTTCCAGAGGCAGGCCTGTTGAGGAGGAGATAGCTGCAGAACACAAAGCTTCAGGAGCCTCCCTGAATCATAACGGGAGTAGGAGGTAAACCCCATGAAAGGGCAATAGACTGAGAGACTGAGCCTTTAAAGCCCTATCCAGGGGCTGTCTGAGAGGCTGATCACTGTTCCAGCCAGACTCCCCTCTCTTGGAAGGGGAAGGGAGGAAGAAGAACCAGCCCTCTGCCAAGGAGCGATTGCCCCAGAGAACTCCCCCAAGTGCAGCCAGTGGAGGAGTAGAGGGTAAATGAAGGACAGTGAGACCTGGATGGAAGTCCCACCCCTTCCTACAAATGGTAGAAAATGCAGGCACGGTATGCCTGATACAAGGGGTTTAAAACTCGGGCGGAAAAGGCCTTAGAAAAGATAAGTCCCAGCAGCTCCATGCAAGATGGAACCGGAGCGGTGGTATAAATAGGTGGTGGAGATGCAGCAGCAGTTACAACAGCAATTCCTGCAGCAGTGGAATGCCCAGCGGCAAGTCCAAAAGGAAATGCTACAGCAGCTAGTACCAGTCATATGCCTGCGGGAGGCACCAGGGGGCCACGCTTCCACTGAAGTGGTCCTTTCAACAGTACCAGTGAAGCTCATCAAGGTGGGACTGGAGGATGACCCTGAAATCTTTTTAGTCATGTTTGAGAGGGTGGCATTGACAGTCCAGTGGCCCCCAGAACAATGGGCTCTTATTCTAGCCCCATACCTGAGATACCCACAGGGGTGAGACCCCGAATGGTAGCACAACAGCTCAGAGAACATTGTTGGAAGTGGCTCCACCTGGAGAAGCGCAAAAGACCCAAGTAGCTGAGGCCATGGTATGGAGCAGGAAGGGGACAGAGACGCTGAGCGCGAAGGCCATGCCACGCAGGGGAACGCCAAGGATCTCAGATGGCTGAAGTGGCACCCACAGACAGGTCCAGTTAACACCCCTCAGATGGGCTCTCCCCAGTCTAGGAAAAAGGCAGCCCACCTCAGCCCATTAACATGCTATTCTTGAGGGCAGACAGATGGTGGTCCTGGTCTTCATGGTGGGGAGTGATACCACTCCCAAGAACATGATCCACCTTCTATGTATCCATTGTGATGTTAAAACCTACCTCAGCCAGCAGTTACAACTGACAGTGGGGGCCCATTCTACAGTGATAACCATAGCCTTGGCAGAAAAGTTGGCCTATCCCATGATCATAGGTTGGGACTGGCCTCTTTTTTGGCAAGTTGTCAATACCCAAGCCCAGGCAACAAGTGAGAATAGGGACCAAGTGGGGACCCCACTTCCTGGAAGCTTCATAAGCCTTGTGAAAATCATTGACCCCAGAGAAGGGATGTCCTGAGCAATACAGCTGCAGATCCTCAAAGGGGAGGAAGAGGGAGGCCATCGAGACTGAAAAGCCCCCTTACGAGGTGGGAATTTCATGCTAGAGCAGAGAAACAACCCTAAATTGAGCAAGGCATATGAGCAGCTGGCCACCATAGGGGGAGAAGTAGCAGAGCATCAGGGAGGTGAACAGCACCTGCACGTTGAACTGAGGAAGGAGCGCTTGTACTAAATCGAGAAGGATCAGCAAACTTGAGTGGTGAGGGCCCAGCTGCTGCTACCACACCAGTACCGATGGGCCGTGTTGCAGCTGGCGCATGATATGCCCTGTTCAGGACATCTGGGGAGAGAGAAAACATTCGCTTGGATATTAGCCTAATTCTACTGCCCCAGCGTACATCCAGACGTGAGAGAATACTGCTCCTCCTGCCCAGAGTTTCAGCTAGCTAGTAACAGAGGGATCCCCAAAGCACCCTTCTTCCCTCTGCCCTTGATTGAGACCCCCTTTGAAAGGACAGGGGTGAACATCATGGGACCCCCTAGAAAAAACTGCACCAGGGCATCAGTACATATTGGTGATTAATGACTATGCAACCAGGTACCCGGCGGCTGTTCTTCCCCTCTGCTTCCCAAAAGCGACAGTGACTGCTCCAGAACTCTGGAAGCTCTTCTCGCATGTAGGATTTCCCTGCAAAATGTTAACAGACCAAGGGACTAACTTCAGCCCCACAGTTGATGTGGGAATTATGCTCCCTTCTGAAGGTCAAGTCTCTGAAAACCTCAGTATACCACCCACAGACTGACAATTTAGTAGAGCAGTTTAATAAGACCCTGAAGGGAATGTTAAAATACTTTGTCAGCGACAACCTCCAGCAGTGGGACAGGTTACTTCTACCACTCCTGTTTGCCATATGGGAGGTCCCACAAGCCTCTACGGGGTTCTCCCCATTCAAGTTGCTGTATGGCCACCAACCACGGGGCATCTTGGACTTGTTACAAGAAGGGTGGGAAGAGCAAAATGGGAGGGGGGGAAAGAGGCTTAAGCGCGACCCAATATATCTTACAGTTAAGAGAGCAATTTAGAAACTTAGAGGTGTTTGCCAGGGAGAATTTGAGGAAGGCACACTACCCGCAGGAACAAAATAGAGGGGCAAGATTACGGACTTCTGGGCTGGGTGGCCATGTTCTTCTCCTACTGCCCTCCACAGAGTCTAAATTAATGGCCCGATGGCAGGGTCTGTTCGAAGTGGTCAGACAGGTAGGGCCCATAAACGATGAGATGAGACTACCTAGGAGAAGGAAGGAAACCCAGGTCTACCATGTGAACCTCTTCAAAACTTGGAAGGTGTGGGAAGCCCTGATGATCTAGAATTGGGGCCCCGGGTGCCCAGTGGCAAAGCTCCAGTGACATTATCAGGGTGTCAGGGTCTCTCACCTGCACGAATGAAGCAACTCCTCCAACTAGTTGGGGACTTTGCAGCAGTGTTCTGCAACCACCCGGCGAGAATGCGGTTGGTCCAGCATCACCTAGAGACTACTCTGGACTGGTAGTCCAGGAGAACCCTAGACCATTGTCATGAAGGATGTGGGATACAGTCCAATAAGAAATATAAGCAGTGCTGGAGATGGAGGTGATTAGGGAAGAATCCAAAAGTGAATGGAGAAGCCCCACATTTCTCGTTCCCAAACTAGATGGTAAAGTTTGGTTCTGCATTGATTTCAGGAAGATTAATACGATCTCAAAATTTTATGCCTACCTCCAAGGGTGGCTGAGTTACTAGAATTGCTGGGACTGGCGAAGCACCTGAGCATCATTGATCTGACAAAAGGTTATTGGCAGATCCCCTTGTCCCCTTCCTCGCAAGAGAAAACTACTTTCTCCAACCCTTTTTGGCATTTCCAATTCGAGAACATGCCTTTAGGCCTCCACAGGGCTGCTGCTACCTTCCAACAGCTAATGAATCAGATCCTCAACCTCCACCATCAATACAGGGTAGCCTACATTGACGACATAGTTGTCTACAGTCCCACCTGGGAAGAACACCTGCAGCATTTAAGGGCAGTGCTAAAAACCCTACAGAGGCAGCAGTTTTACAGCCAACCTAGCAAAATGTAAGTTGGCTGTGGGTGAAGTGACCTATTGGGGTACCACGTAGGGGGTGGCAGTATGAAGCTGCTGGTCAACAAGGTGCATGCCCAATGCCCCAGATGAAGAGGCAAGTGAGACATTTTCTTGGCCTGGCCAGATATTACTGGAGGTTTATTCCCAGTTTCACCTCGGTCATGGCCCCCCTCACACTCCTCATAAAAGGCAACAACCCTAACAAGATCCATTGGGATGAGAAGTGCGAGGAAGCATTCAGGGAACTGATAACACGACTATGCCCGGCACCCATGCTCTTTAACCCCGAGTTCTCTCGGGAATTCATACTACATACAGATGCTTCAGATGCCAGTCTTGGCGCTGTTCTCTCACAGGACTTTGAAGGAGACCACCCAGTCCTCTACTTAAGTAGGAAGCTATTCCCTAGGGAAAAGTCATACTCTATTATCAAAAAGGAGACCTTAGTGATAAAATGGGCGGTAAACACCCGCAGGTATTACCCATCTGTTCACCAATCACGTGCCCCTGTGCTGGATCCAGACCATGAGGGACACGAACCCTCATATAATGAGATAATACCTTGTATAACAACCATACAGTTTCTGAGTATGGCACCGATTGGGCAAAGACCATGCTAATGCTGATTTCTTTTTTCGGGCAAAAGCCCCTCCCCACCCCGAAGAGCCTTCTATCTTGAGGGGTGGGGTATGTGAGGGACATGCCCTCCCACTGGACAGGAGGAGGCTAATGAGCTCCTCTGGGCCTGTGGGTGCGCTAACGAGCCACACCTGCACAACTTTTTCCTCCTGGAGAAGAAGGGGCTTAAAAGGGGAAGCTTACCAGGAAGAAGGCTGCTCCACACAGAAACTGCTAGTAACAGAAGCAGACCAGTCGAGGAGGAGACAGCCACGGAACACACCGCTTCCAGAGCCACCGCAGCTGACAGCCAAGCAACACGCCCCAGGAAGAAGAGTAGGAGGTCAAGCCTACAAAGGGGCAATAGACTTTGAGAGATTGAGCCCGTAAAGCCCTATCCAGGGGCTGCCTGAGAGGCTGACCACTGTGCCAGCCAGACCCTCCTCTCTTGCAAGGGGAAGGGAGGAAGAGGAACCATCCCTCTGCCAGTGAGTGATTGCCCCAGAGAACTCCCCCAAGTGCAGCCACTGGGAGAGTAGAGAGGATAAATGAAGGACAGTGGGACCTGGGGAGGGAGGCTCAAGGGAGTCCCGGCCCCTCCTACACATATAATCTGAAAGTCAGCACTTCCAGTGCCATGCTGGGTCACTAATTCATGACTGGCTCAGAAGGAAAAATGCCCCCCTACTGAACCACCAAAACCATCACTTCTCTGTTTCAATCCTTTCAATTAATTGTATTATTAAATGATAAATAGGCATAAGAAGAAAAAAGCACATAAAAACCAATAAATTGCTGTCTGACTCTATTCTGCTGTTTCACCTATATACTGATGTTCTGTATAGTGAGTGACTTATTGTATAAATTAGCAGATACAAACAAACCAGTTTAATATAATATCAGTATCTGATAGATGTTGCCCAGCTTATTCAGTGCACACAGCCTCTTCTAAATGTTTGAGCAGGAGACTGGATAGTGTATCTGATCAATGAAAACACATTGCTGTCTTGGAGAGACTGCCTGTCAGTCTTTGGGGAAAACAAAAGGTCTGTAGCCTAATATGTATATTATTCTGAAAATATGCCAAAGCCCAACTGGCCATCATTTTCAGTCTTTTATTTGTACATCCTCAGAATCCAGGGTTCTCTCCTATATTTTTCTTCTAGGCCAGTGGTTCCCAAACTTTAACAATCTGTGAACCCCTTTCACTAAAATGTTGTGTCTCGCGAACCCCCTCTTAAAAATGAATATTTCCAGGAATTTTCTCCTTTACCTGAGTTTAAATTATAAAAGCAGTGATCTTGGAAATATAAAATTTGTTTTTATGACATGCTTATTACACACTATTTATTATTAATTATTATTTATCATTACAGTATTTTTACTACATTATGAAAACGGCAACACTCTTCCAAGATCTCACTTTCATAGCTTGCATCACTTTGAATAAGCCTGTTATAAGACAAGGCTCCTATGTTTCATCAAGGATGTGAAACAGCATGAAGGTATTTAAGAAGCCAACTCAGAGTTCTCCTACACAAGCATTCAGGTCTTGAGCAGTCCAGGCAAACAATGCACGTTACAACAAAGCTTAAACTTGTTCTTCATAATAATTTTAAAAACAATACAAGCTGCCTATTTACTTTTAAAAACAGCAAAAAATATCTACCTCCCTTTCCATTTCTTATCAGGAGTCTTGAAGTTTAAATCTCCTCAGTGTGATAGATATGCTTGCTTTGATCTGCTTAGCTCTGGGAAGTCCAGGGGCTCCAGGCTGCTGGCCCCATGCTGCCCCAGGTTTCTAGGGACAGCTCTGTCCGCCATTAGGGAATTTTTTCCCGAGAACCCCCTGTAACATTTCGCGAACCCCCAGGGGTTCACGAACCCCAGTTTGGGAACCACTGTTCTAGGCTAATGGTGATTTGAATGTTTCCTTTGTGTTTTCTCTTCCATTCTCTCTCTCGCTCAAAAAAAAAAAAAATTACAACCAGTAGTTTTACTTGCAGTACTGACATTCATTCCAAAGAAGAAATCTTTCTCTCCAGAGACTGAAAATGAATTGCAGAGTTAAAGTATTTATGGAAACTAAGACTTTGACCTTGGCTGAGCCGTCAAGTTATGCCTTCATTCTTCCACACTTCCCTTTAGGACTTGATTGTGCCTTTTCACTGCTTTTCAAGTTCAGTCTGGAAGATTTTAAAGCAAATGTTTGTACAGGCAATTTACAAACAGCCCTCCACATAACATGAGGACCTGTGTAACATGCAAGCTGTTATTTCCTCATCCCCATTTCACTGGAATCCTGTTCCATTCTTTTATTAATCAGTAACATCAAGAACGTGAAACTCATTGAGTGAGTTTACAAAAGTATAATAAAATAAAATCTGAGTAGTGTGTGCTTAAGTACTAGTTTTGAGGGTTAGTTATGTGCTAGAGATGTGAGGTGTATGGAGGTATCATTCATCACATCCAAGTCTGTAGAAACAGTTCCTCAGTAATAGTATGCAAACAGGTAATTTAAAAAACTCATACGAAGCACCATACCAATAGCAGCAAGCCACCACATTGTCCACCTTCATATCACTCCTTAAAAGTCAACTCTGCCAGGATGGCTACAAGAAACTCGACAAGGGTGAGGCAGTTGGCATGCTGTAAATGCTGCTTATCATGATCTTCGCACTCTTACCTTGTGTTCCCTCATTTACACTGTTACCTCGATATAACACGACCCGATATAACATGAATTCGGATATAATGCGATAAAGCAGTGCTCCGGGGGGGGCAGGGCTGCACACTCCGGTGGATCAAAGCAAGTTCAATATAATGCAGTTTCACCTATAACGCGGTAAGATTTTTTGGCTCCCAAGGACAGCGTTATATCGAGGTAGAGGTGTATTTGTTGAATCCACCTATTGTCTCTCATGTTATGCCTAGACCAGCTTTTTGTTATCTGATTGTACAGTGTGGTGGCCCTAATCCCAGACTGTGGACTCTACATAGCACCACAATTCAAAATACTAAAAACAGGTTAATCCTTACACGGGAAGTTCCAGTAAATAACCTTGCTGGAAGGATTGCTTATTGGTCTAAGTGTCAGGTTTGGAGGATCCCTAAGGCTCTCTAATAATCAAATGTAGGAAGTATTTCATGTTAAGAAACCTCTGCACATTGTTTTAATGTTAGTGTCTTTTTTTATTTGCCAAATACTTTCAGGCCCTGAACCTGCAATGAGCTGCACACAGGTGGACCCCAGAGGCCACGCAGACTCCCACTGAAGTCAGTGGGGTGCTGCACAGCTGCCATTGCAAGATCATGGTCTAGCTTTGTATTCCATTGCTGTCCAGAAAGCAGCAATATACAGTAACATAACAGGGTATTTTACTCCAAAGGTTTAGGTGCTTTTAAATTTCATGAATACAGGGAATTTAACTGGCCCTCAAACATTAATGGTAAATCCATTTTAATGTATTGAGATGGGATCAGTTCTGGGGTCACATAGATAAATCAGCTGTCAGGGGATCTAGTAAAAGATAGGAAAGTTATGAGAGATTGACAATCCTGCCTTTTACAGATCTTTATTTTCAGAAAAATGGGAGAAGACTACTGGTGTGTCCTGGTGCCTTGTTTGGTTCATCCAGTAATCACATATCCAAAGCCAAATCATTCCATCCCCTTAAAGTGATCACATCATTCCAAATCCAGTGCCCCAGAACTTTCTCAGCATTTATGTAACAATTTTACAGACTTTTGTACCATTTATTTACACCTTTCCCAGATTATGGAATAGGACCTTTGTTGGTCCCTATAAATCAGATGACCAAGAATTTACCTTAGTCCATTTATAAATATCTTTGGGGACAGCTTTTGAGTCATAGAAGTTACAGGAGGAAGAGACATATTTGTACAGTTCCTGTGTAGTATAGTTCTCTGCAGTGTGTTTTCTAGTGTTTTGTCCAATCTTTGTTCATGTATCAAGCAACAGGGCTTCCATTATTTTGCTTGTGAATTTCCTTGCTGTTAGCAAGTCTTCCCAATCTTCCATTTAAATTTTCTGAGTCTGTAGCTGTTTGTTAACCTTCAATTGCTAATGAAATCTACTGGATCTTCATTCATTTAAAAAATAAACAGTATGATGACATCATTTACGGAAAAAGCCAATTCCCATAAATATAAATCTGTAGTTAAAGGAGGTTTTCATAGATGGGCTTCACAGATTTTTATAAAATATGGAAAGGAAATCATTCTAAAGTAGTCCTAATCCTGCTCTCACTGAAACTTTTGCCATTGACTTCAGTGGTAGGAGGATCAGGCACCGAGGCTCAGATCCTCAAGGTATTTAGGTGCCTAACTTCCATTGAAATCAATGGGAGTTAGGTACCTAAATATCACTGAGGATCAGGGCCCAGTGGCTCACCCACATTTAAAGAAAGAGGATGACATCCTAACCACATTGGAATCAATAGCAAAATTACCATTGACCTAAGTGGAGCCAGGTTTTAATTCAGTGTCTTTATATGACACCTACTTTTTGTGGTGTAGGGCACCATCTGGTGGGCTTCAGAGGAACTCTGTCAATCAGAGTTAGAAGAAATACTTAAATGGGACTGATTTCAGAGTAGCAGCCGTGTTCGTCTGTATCCGCAAAAAGAACAGGAGTACTTGTGGCACCTTAGAGACTAACAAATTTATTTGAGCATAAGCTTTCGAAAGTCTCTAAGGTGCCACAAGTACTCCTGTTCCTTTTAAGTGGGACTGTAGCCTGAGTACAGATTGCAGAATAGGACTCAAAGTGAAATTGCTCCGCATCAAAGGATTCTGATGTATGTTCATTTCTGGATGCTGTGCTGTCACAAATCTGCCCCAGTAAGAAGCGTATATTCTCCAATATTTCAATATGGCCACATGAATTTATAGGGAAAGATGGGCTTGATCCTTTGTGGTCAAAAGCTGCCATCTTGCTCCATTGAAATCAACATCAAAGCTCCCAATGATTCTAATAGTGCAGGATCAGGCACTTAGGGAGAGTTGCAAAAGTATTTAGGCACCTAAGTCCCATTTCTAGGCGCCACTGCAATCCACAAAACACCTAACCTGTACGCAGCGGCACCGACTTTCTAATCTGCCAGGGGGTGTTCAACCCTCTGGCTCCGCCCCCAAGCCCCCAGTCCACCCCACTTCTTCACACCCCCGCTCTCCCAAGTGTGCCCCACCCTCCCCCCCTTCTCACAGCACCTCCTGCACACGACGGAACAGCTGATCTGCGGCGGGTGGGAGGCGCTGGGAGGGAGGGGAGAGCTGGCTGCTGGTGGGTGCTCAGCACTCAACATTTTTTCCCTCTGGGTGAGCCTATGCCTGCTAACACCTAAAGTTGCTTGGTGCCTATGTTATTGGAGTAAACAGTTCCTTAGGCGACTGTGTTTCTGCATCTGAGCATTTCTTCTGTCTCTTCTTTTTTCCATATCTATCTCTTTCTCCTTCTTTATATATGTGTGTGTGTGTTTCTCTCTCTTCCCTCTGTCCCCACCTTTCTCTAGGCCTTCCTTTTGTTTCCTTTTTCTTATCTGCATCGCTCTTTCTTTTCTTCTCATTTGAGGAGTTAGGCCAGCAGGTACAGAAGAACAGAACTGACAGTGAATCACTTTACTCCCAATACCACTTGAGAGTGGAATTGTCTAGGCTGCATGATCTGAAATCTTCATTTGCAGTAGGTGAACCAATTCACTGATAGAGTGTAGTGCTACTCTGCCATAGCTCCTAGCCCGAGTTTCTGGAAGGCACATGTTGGAAAAAAGGTAGGTTTGCTCTTGAACCTCAATTTGAGAACTAATTAACTATTTCACTATTACTAGTTTATATTTTATGCATAATGCCCGCCCCCCCCCCCGCTGGGCAGAAACCCCGAGCCCGAGGGTGCCCCACCCCCGCATGGGGCAGAAGCCCCAGAGCAACCTCCCCCTTCACACAGCAGAAACCCTGAGCTCTAGGTTAACTCCCCGCACCTTCGCAGGGCAGAAGTCCTGAGCCCTGGGGCACCCCTCCACCTCCCCGCAGAACTGAAGCTCCAACTCTTGGTGCCCCGCAGCTGAAGTCTGGAGCCACGAACGGGGGGTGGAGGCTCCAGGAAATAATCTCTGAGAATTTAAGACCTGTAAATAACTATATTCTTATTAGGAACATAGTTCATAAGATTAGGAGAGGCCTCCTGGGTCATCATCTCCAAGACTCTACTATCACAGGCAACACTCCTTTCATAAATTCATCAAACTGAATCTTAAAACCAGTTAGAATGTTTGCCCCCACTGCTCCTATTGGAAGGCTGTTCCAGAACCTCACTCTGATGGTTAGAAACTTTCTAATTTCCAGCCTAAATTAATTAATGACCAATTTATAATCATTTGTTCTTGTGCCAACATCGTTATTTAGCTTAAATAGTGCTCCTCTCTATTTGGTGTTTACCCCCTGGTGCTTTTATAAAGAGCAATCATATCACCTCTCAGGCTTCATTTTGTTAGGCTAAACAAGCCAAGCTTTTTTAGTTTCCTCTAGTAAGACAGGCTCCATTCCCTTGATCATCCTAGTAACTCTTCTCTGCACCTGTTCCAGTTTGAATTCATCTTTCTTAAACATGGGTGAACAGAACTGTACACAGTATTCCAGATGAGGTTTTGGCAGTGCCTTATAAATTGTATTAATACTTCCCTGTCTCTACTGAAAATACCTCATCCGATACATCCTAGGATAACATTTGTCTTTTTCATGGCCACATCTTAATGTTAATCACCATAATAACGAGGTACAAAACTCAGGCCCAGTTTGTGTGCAGTAAAGCAGCTTTGAGTGCTGTAACTCCCGAGGTGTACACTTTGCCAAGCCACTTAGTGCGCAGAAACTGCGCAGATGCAGCGCTCTTCAAAAACCACCCTGACAAGAGGCATAGAGCTTTCTGCACCGGAGCTACAGCGCTGTGGTGCCAGTGTAGACACCGTGGTGATTACAGCACTGCAACTGGCCTCCAGGAGGTGTCCCACAATGCCTGTTCTCACCTCTCTGGCCATCGGTTTGAACTCTACTGCCCTGCCCTCAGGTGACCAACCATCAGCCCCACCCCATACATTCCTTTGCAAATTTGAAAGTCCCCTTCCTGTTTGCTCAGTGATGTGTGCAGTGGTCTCAGCGCATCTTTCCAGGTGGCCATGCCTGCTCCATGCGTGAGGCGATCCCCCGCTTGGAGTAAGGCCGAGCTGCTGGACCTCATCA